>NC_091646.1:72219181-72533797 GCF_027580195.1 Bos mutus | reverse complement strand
GGCAAACCGCTTCAGTATTCTTGCCTTGAGAACCCCATGAACAGTATGAAAAGGCAAAAAGATAGGACACTGAAAGATAAACTCCCCAGGTCGGTAGGTGCCCAATATGCTACTGGAAATGGGTGGAAAAATAACTCCAGAAAGAATGAAGAGATGGAGCCAAAGCAAAAACAACACCCAGTTGTGGATGTGACTGGTGATGGATGTAAAGTCTGATGCTATAAAGAGCAATATTGCATAGGAACCTGGAATGTTAGATCCATGAATCAAGGTAAATTGGAAGTGGTCAAACAGAAGATGGCAAGAGTGAACATCCACATTTTAGGAATCAGCAAAATAAAATGGACTGGAATGGACAAATTTAATTCAGATGACCATAATATCTACTACTGTGGGCAATAATCCCTTAGAAAAAATGGAGTAGCCATCATAGTCAACGAAAGAGTCCAAAATGCAGTAATTGGGTGCAATCTCAAAAACGACAGAATGATCTCTGCTTGTTTCCAAGGCAATCCATTCAATATCACAGAAATCCAAGTCTATGCCCTAACCACAAATGATGAACAAGCAGAAGTTTAATGGTTCTATGAAGACCTACAAGGCCTTCTAGAACTAACACCAAAAAAGGATATCCTTTTCATCATAAGGGACTGGAATGCAAAAGTAGGAAGTCAAGAGATACCTTGAAAACAGGCAAGTTTGGCCTTGGAGTACAAAAGGAAGCAGGGCAATGGCTAACAGAGCCTTGCCAAGAGAATGCTGGTCATAGCAAACACCCTCTTCCAATAACACAAGAGAAGACTCTGCACATGGACATCACCAGATGGTCAATACTGAAATCAGATTGATGATATTCTTTGCAGCCAAAGATGGAGAAACTCTATACAGTCAGCAAAAACAAGACCAGGAGCTGACTGTAGCTCAGATCATGAACTCCTTATTGCCAAATTCAGACTTAAATTGAATAAAGTAGGGAAAACCACTAGACCATTCAGGTATGACCTAAATCAAATCCCTTATGACTATACAGTGGAAGTGACAAATAGATTCAAGGGATTAGATCTGATAGACAGAGTGCCTGAAGAACTATAGATGGAGGATAGTGACATTGTATAGGAGGCAGGGATCAAGACCATCCCTAAGAAAAAGAAATGCAAAAAGGCAAAATGGTTCTCTGAGGAGGCCTTACAAATAGTTGAGAAAAGAAGAGAAGTGAAAGGCAGAGAAAAAGGAAGATATAAGCATCTGAACACAGAGTTCCAAGAAATAGCAAGGAGAGATAAGAAAGCCTTCCTCAGTGATCAGTGCAAAGAAATAGGGGAAAACAATAGAATGGGAAAGACTAGAGATCTCTTCAAGAAAATTAATGAAACCAAGGGAACATTTCATGCAAAGATGGGCACAATAAAGGACAGAAATGGTATGGACCTAACATAAGCAGAAGAGATTAAGAAGAGGTGGCAAGAATACACAGAAGAACTATACAAAAATAACCATACTGAGCCAGATAACCATGATGGTGTGATCACTCACCTAGAGCCAGACATCCTAGAGTGCAAAGTCAAGTGGGCCTTAGGAAGCACCACTACAAACAAAGCTAGTGGAGGTGATGGAATTCCAGCTGAGGTATTTCAAATCCTAAAGGATGATGCTGTTAAAGTGCTGCACTCAATATGCTAGCAAATATGAAAAACTCAGCAGTGGCCACAGGACTGGAAAAGGTCAGTTTTCATTCCAGTCTCAAAGAAAGGTAATGCCAGAGAATGTTCAAACTACCACACAATAGCACTCATCTCACACGCTAGCAAAGAAACACTCAAAATTCTCCAAGCTAGGCTTCAACAGTAAGTGAACTGAGAACTTCCAGATATTCAAGCAGGATTTAGAAAAGGCAGAGGAACAAGAGATCAAATTTCCAACATCCATTAGGTCATAGATCATAGAAAAAGCAAGAGAATTCCAGAAAAACTTCTACTTCTGCTTCATTGATAATGCTAAAGCCTTTGACTGTGGGGATCACAACAAACTGTGGAAAATTCTTAAAAAGATGAGACTATCAGACCACCTTACTTGCCTCCTGAGAAACCTGTATGTGGGTCAAGAAGAAACAGTTAGAACTGGACATGGAACAACAAACTGGTTCCAAATTGGGAAAAGCGTACTTCAAGGGTATATATTGTCACCCTGCTTATTTAACTTCTATGCAGAGTACATCATGTGAAATGCCAGACTGGATATAGCACAAGCTGGAATCAAGATTGCAGGGAGAAATGTCAATAACTTCAGATACTCAGATGAGTACCACCCTTATGGCTGAAAGTGAAGCAGAATTAAAGATCCTCTTGATGAAAGTGAAAGCAGAGAGTGGAAAAGCTGGCTTATAGCTCAACATTCAAAAAACAAAGATCGTGGCATGTGGTCCCATTACTTCATGGCAAATAGATGGGGATACAATGGAAACAGTTACAGACTTTATTTTTGGGGGCTTCAAAATCACTAAAGATGGTTACTGCAGCTGTGAAATTAAGACTCTTGCTCCTTGGAGGAAAAGCTATGACAAACCTAGACAGCATATTAAAAAGCAGAGACATTACTTTGTAAACAAAGTTCCATATCGTCCAAGCTATGGTTTTTTCAGTAGTCATGAATGGATGTGAGACTTGGACCATAAAGAAAGCTGAGTGCCAAAGAATTGATGCTTTTGAACTGTGGTGTAGGAAAAAAAACTCTAGAAAGTCCCTTGGACTACAAGGAGATTAAAACAGTCAATCCTAAAGGAAATCAGTCCTGAATATTCATTGGAAGGACTGATGCTGAAGCTCCAATACTTTGGCCACCTGATGCAAAGAACTGACTCATTTGAAAAGATCCTGATGCTGGGAAAGATTGAAGGTAGGAGGAAAAGGAACGACAGAGAACAAGATGGTTGGATGGCATCACTGATTGGATGGACATGAGTTTGAGCAAGCTCCAGTGGTTGGTGATGGACAAGAAGCCTGATGTGCTGCAGTCCATGGTGTCACAAAGAGTTGGACACAACTGACCAACTGATGTGAACTGATACAAAACCAAATATATGCTATAATATCTGAAATGGAAAATTACTTTGGGGGGTCACCATCAGATTTAAGCAAGTAGAAGAAAGAATCAGCAAACTTGAAGATAGGTCACTTAAGATTATTCAATCTAAAGAAGAGAAAGAATAATGAAAAGTGAACAGAAGCTCAGAGACCTGTGGTAAACCAGCAAGCATATCAACATATTCATGATAGGAGTCCAAGAAAGATAAGTTAGATAGAAATGGACTGAAAGAATATTTGAATAAATAATGGCTGAAAACATTCCAAATTTGAAGAGAAACAATAATCTACACATCCAAGAAGCTTAATGAAATCCAAGTAGGATAAATTGAAAGAGAATCACACCTAGAGAGGTTGTAATCAGTCAAAAGATGAAGCCAAAGATACAGTCTCAAAAGCAGCAAGAGAGAAGTGATTCATCACATAAAAGGAATTCTCGGTAAAATGAAGAGCTTATATCTCATTAGAAACAATGGAGTCCAAAAGAAAGTACGATGATATACAAAGTGCTGAAAGAAAAATGTTGCTAACAAAGAATTCTATATCCAGAAAACCAATCCCTCAAAAAATGAAGTAAAGGGTTTCCCTGGTGGCTCAGTGGTAAAGAATCCACCTGCCAATGCAGGAGATACGGGTTTGATCCCTGATCCAGGAAGACCCCACATGTTGCAGAGTGACTAAACCCATGCATCAAAATTATTGAGCCTGTGCTCTAGAGTCCAGGAACCACAACTACTGAGCCTACTGAGCCCATGTGCCATAACTACTTGAAGCTCACATGCTCTGGAGCCCATGCTCTGCAACCAGAGAAGCCCACCACAGTGAGAAGCTCATGCAGCACAACTAGAGAGTAGCCCCAGCTTGCTGCAACTAGAAAAAAGCTCTCGCAGCAATGAAGACCCAGCACAGGCAAAAATAAATAAATAAAATTATTTTTAAAATGAAGTAAAAATTAAAACATTCCCAGATACACAAAAACTGAGAAAACCCATCTTTTCCAGACTTGCTCTATAAAAGATGCTACAGAGAATAATACAGGTGTTGATGAAAGGGCCCTAGATAGTGATGTGAATCCACATGAAGAAATAAGGAACACCAGTAGTTTGGGGTGTTTTTTTGCAACATATCTTCTCTCCCATCTGATTTAAAAGACAACTGTTGGGACTTCCCTGGTGGTCCAGTGGTTGAGACTCCACACTCCCAATGCAGGGGGCCAGCATTCAATCCCTGCTCAGGGAACTAGATCCCATATGCTGCAGCTAAAGATCCCATGTACCACAACCAAGACTCAGCAGAGCCAAATAAATACTTTAGGGATAAAAGAGAACTGTATAAAATGATAATTATAAATTTGTGTTGATGGATATACAGAATATAATAATATAACTTCAGTTCAGTTCAGTCAGTCAGTCGTGTCTGGCTCTGTGACCCCATGAACTGCAGATTGCCAGGCTTCCCTGTCCATTGCCAACTCCTGGAGCTTGCTCAAACTCATGTCCATCGAGTCAGTAATGCCATCCAATCATCTTGTCCTCTGCTGTCCCCTTATGCTCCTACCTTCAGTCTTTCCCAGCACCAGGGTCTTTTCCAATGAGTCAGTTCTTTGCATCAGGTGGCCAAAGCATTGGAGTTTCAGCTTCAGCATCAGTCTTTCCAATGAATATTCAGGACTGATTTCCTTTAGGACTGACTGGTTTCATCTCCTTGCAACCCAAGGGACTCTCAAGAGTCTTCTCCAACACCATAGCTCAAAAGCATCAATTCTTCAGTGCTCAGCTTTCTTTATGGCCCAACTCTCACATTCATTCATGACTACTGGAAAAACCATAGCTTGGACTAGACAGACCTTTTTTGGCAAAGTAATGTCTCTGCTTTTTAATATGCTTTCTAAGTTTGTCATAGCTTTTCTTCCAAGGAGCAAGCATCTTTTGATTTCATGGCTACAGTCATCATCTTCAGTGATTTTGGAGCCCAAGAAAAGAAAGTCTGTAACTGTTTCCATTGTTTCCCCATTTATTTGCCATGAAGTGATGGGAGAGGATGCCATGATCTTTGTTTTTTGAACATTGAGTCTTAAGCCAGGTTTTTCACTCTCTTCTCTCACTTTCATCAAGAGGCTCTTTAGTTCCTCTTCGCTTTCTGACATAAGAGTGGTGTCATCTGTGTATCTGAGGTTATTGATATTTCTCCCGGCAATCTTGATACCAGCTTGTGCTTCCTCCAACCTGGCATGTAGCAGATGTACTCTGCAAAGAAGTTAAATAAACAGGGTGACAATATACAGCCTTGAGTACTCCTTTCCCAATTTGGAACCAGTCCATTGTTCCATGTCCATTTCTAACTGTTGCTTCTTGACCTGCATACAGGTTTCCCAGGAGGCAGGTAAGGTGGTCTGGTATTCCCATCTCTTGAAGAATTTTCCACAGTTTGTTGTGATCTACACAGTCAAAGGCTTTGGCATAGTCAATAAAGCAGATGTTTTTCTGGAATTCTCTTGCTTTTTCTATGATCCAATGGATGTTGGCAATTTGATCTTGTAACTTACATGACAATAAAAGCATAGAGAAAGGAGAGAATGGAGCTATATAAGAGCAAAGATTTTGTATACTATTGAAATTAAGTTGTATTAATCTGAATTTGATTGCTATAAACTAAAATGTTTATTATAATCCCCAGGGCAACCAATAAAAAAAAAAAACTAAATATTTATGTATACATAGTAAAAGAAGCAAAAAGATTAAAATGAATCACCAGAAAATGTCTATTTAGCACAAAAGAAGGCAGCAATGGAGGAATAAAGGAACAAAAAGACATGTATATATATATATGTGTGTGTGTGTGTTTGTGTGTATGTGTGAAAAGTGGCACAATGGCAGATACATGTGTGTGTGTCCTCAGTCACTCAGTTATGTCTGACTGTTTTCAGCCCCATGTACTGTAGTACACCAGGTTCCTCTCCCCATGGAATTTTCCAGCAAGAATACTGATCCTCCTACTCCAGAGGATCTTCCTGACCCAGGGATTGAACCCACGTCTCTTGCATCTATAAATCCTACCATATCAGTAATCACATTAAAGCAAACAGATTATACACTCTGATTAAAAGGGAGAGATCATCAAAATGGTTTAAAAATTACACAATTCAGCTAATATGCTATATATATCAGAGTCAAAGTTAAATTCAAACAAAAATAGATTTAAAGCACAAGAATGAAGAAAGATATACTATGTAAACAGTAACCAAAGGAGAGTTGAAATGACTATACTAATATAAAACAAAACAGATTTTAAAACAAAATTTGTTGCTAGAGATGAAGATTTTATAATGATAAAAGTCTCAACCCATCAAGAAAATATGACAATTATAAAAATATATGCACCTAAAAGCAGAGCCCCAGAACACATGAATCAAAAACTGACAGAATTGAAGGAAATAATAATAGTTGGAGACTTTGATACCTTACTTCCCATAATGGATAGAACAAGACAGGATATCAACATGGAGATAGAAGACTTAACACTATAAAGCAACTAGACCTAAAGATATTTATAGAACACTCTGCCAAACAACAGCAGAATACACATTCTTCTCATATCCATGAAACATTCTCCACATACTCTATGTTAGGTCATAGAATAAGTTCCAATAGATTTACAAGAATTTAGATCATGCAAATTATATTCTCTAACCACAATGAAATGAAATTAGAAATAAATAACAGAAAGAAGTTTGATGATATCTCAAATATATGAAAATTAAACAGCACACTCCTAAGTAACCAAAAGTTCAAAGGAGAAATTGCAAGGTAAACTAGAAAATGTTTTGAGATAAACAAAAACAACACAACATACCAAAACTTATGAGGTGTAGCTTATATACTACTTAAAGAAAAATTTATAAATGAAAATGCTTTTGTGTAAAACTAGTGATTTCAAATCAATAAGCTAACTTTCCAACTTAAGAAACCAGAAAAAAAGGAGCTAAAACTAAATCTAAAGTAAGTTGAAAGAAGAAAATCATGAATGCTAGAGTTGAAATAAATAAAATAGACAGTAGAAAAATGACAAAGAAAATCAAAGAAACCAAATATTCATTCTTTGAAAAGATCAACAAAATTGTCCAAACTGTAGCTTGTCTGACCAATAAAAAAAGATGGAAATGTCAAATTACTAAAATGGAGAATGAGAGAGGGTACATTACTACCAACCCTACAGAAATAAAAATGATTATATGGTAATACTATAGATAAGTGTACTATAACAAATTGGAAACCCTAGATCAAAAATTGAACAAATATCTACAAAGGCACAAACTACTGAAACTGATTCAAGAAAATCCTAAGAAACACACACACACAAAAGCCATTAGAGATAACAATTGAGGCAATTATAGCATACAAGGTCAATATAAAAATGTCTTCTCTATACACTTGAAATAAAAATTTTTAATGCAATTAAGAAAATGGTACTGCTCACAATAACATCAAAAATAATAAAATATTTAGTAATCAATTTAACAAAAGATGTTTAAGGTTGAACTCTCAGAATATTAAATTAAATCATGTCCTAAATAAATGGAAAGACATCTCATGTTCATCAATGAGAAGACTTCATATTGTTAAATGCTAATACTTACCAAATTGATCTTCAGATTCAACACAATCCCAACAAAATCCCAACTGTCTCTTTTGCAGAAATTGACAGGCTGATCCTAAAATTCAAATGGAAATACAAGGGCCAAGAATAGCTAAAACAATTGTGGCAGTTAATATTGTGTGTCAACTTAAGTGGTCAATAGGCTGCCCAGATAGCTGGTTAACATTATTTCTGGGTGTGTTTGTGAAGGTGTTTCTGGAAGACATTAGTGTTTGAAATGATGGACTGAATAAAGCAGAAAGCTCTCTCCAACGTGGGCGGGCATTATGCAATCTGCTGAGTTCCTGAACAGAAGAAAAAGACAAAGGAAGGTCAAATTCACTTTGTACTTAACTGCTGAGCATTGATTTCCTCCTACCCTCAGTGTTCCTGGTTCTCAGGCTTTTAGATTGGACTGCAATGGACACCACTCTCTCTCCAGCTCTCAGATCTTTGGACTCTACCACCAGCGATCCTGGGTATCCAGCTTGCAGATAGTAGATTGTGGGATTTAACCTCCACAATCATATAAGCCAATATTTATATCCTGTTAATTCTGTTTCTCTGAAGAAACCTGACCAATAAAACAATCTTGAAAAAAAAGCTAGTTCTTCAAAACTTTCCAATTTCAAAACTTGCTACAAAGCTACATTAAATAAACTTTGTGTGACATACAGGTGAATAGAAAAGAATAGAGAATATAGAAATAAACTCAAAAATATATGTTTAATTAATTTTCAATTAGAGCATGAAGACCATTCAACAGGAAAGAATAGCCTTCTCAAACAAATGGTTCTGGTACAAATGAATGTCTACTTGCAAAAAAAAAAAAAAAAAAAAAGAATTTGGACTTCCACCTCATACCATATATAAAAAATTTCTCAAAATGGACCAAAGACCTAAATTTAAGAACTAAAACAACAAAACTCTTAGAAGAAAACATAAGTGTAAAATTTCTTGAGTTTCAATTGCACAGTGGTTTTTAATATATGAAATGAAAAGGGCAAGCAACAACAACAAAAAATAAATTAGACTTTATCCAAATAAAGGCTTCTGTGCCTCAAAGGATACTATCAAGAAAGTGAAAAGACAGCCCACAGAATAGGAGAAAATATTTGTAAATCATATATCTGATAAGAGACTATCATCCAGAGTATATAAAGAACATTTAAAAGTTAGCAATAAAAAGAAAACACAGTTTTAAGATGGGCAAAGTATTTGAACATCCATTTCTCCAAAGATGATATGTTGTTGCTGTTGTTTAGTCACTAACGCATGTCCAACTCTATTGCAACCCTGGTCAACTCCTGGGTCGGAAAGATCCCCTGGAGAAGAGATAGGCTACCCACTCCAGTATTCTTAGGCTTCCCTTGCGGCTCAGCTGGTAAAGAATCCACCTGCAATGCGGGAGACCTGGGTTCAATCTCTGGGTTGGGAAGATGCCCTGAAGAAGAGAAAGGCTACCCACTCCAGTATTCTGGCCTGGAGAATTCCATAAAGTGTATAGTCCATAGGGTCACAAAGAGCCAGACATGACAGAGCGACTTTCACTTCACTTCACTTATGGACTGTAGCCCACCAGGTTCCTCTGCCCATGGGATTTCCCAAGCAAGAATACTGGAGTGGGTTGCCATTTCCTTCTCCAGGAAATCTTCCCAATCGAGGGATTGAACCTGAGTCTCCTGATTGGCAGGTATATTCTTTACCACTGAGTCATCAGGGAAGCCTTAAAATTGATACATAGGTGGCCAATAAGACATGAAAAGATGCTCAGCATTGTTAGTCATTGTGTGTTCTGTTAAGTCGCTTCAGTCGTGTCCAACTCTTTGTGACCCTATGGACTGTGGCCTGCCAGGCTTCTCTGTCCATGGGATTCTCCAGGCAAGAATACTGGAGTGGGTTGCCATGCCCCTCTCCAGGGGATCTTCCCTACCCAGGGATCAAACCTGTGTATCTTATGTCTCCTACATTGGCAGGAAGGTTCTTTACCACTAGCACCACCCGGGAAGCCCATTAGTCATTCAGTTTAGTTCAGTCAATCAGTCGAGTCTGACTCTTCGTGATCCCATGGACTGCAGCATGCCAGGCTTCCATCACCAACTCCCAGAATTTGCTCAAACTCATGTCTATCAAGTTGGTGATGCCATGCAACCATCTCATCCTCTGTCATCACCTTCTCCTCTGGCCTTCAATCTTTCCCAGCATCAGGGTCTCTTCCAATAAGTCAGTTCTTCACATCAGGTGGCCAAAGTATAGGAGCTTCAGCTTCAGCATCAGTCCTTCCAATGAATATTCAGGACTGATTTCCTTTAGGATTGACTGGTTTCATCTCCTTGCAGTCCAAGGGACTCTCAAGAGTCTTCTCCAACACCACAGTTCAAAAGCATCAATTCTTTGGTGTTCAGCCTTCTTTATGGTCCAACTCTCACATCCATACATGACTACTGGGAAAACCACAGCTCTGTCTAAACGGACCTTTGTCGGCAAGGTAATGTGTCTGCTTTTCAGTGTGATGTCTAGGTTGGTCATAACTTTTCTTCCAAGGAGCAAGTGTCTTTTAATTTCATGGCTGAAGTCACCATCTGCAGTGATTTTGGAGCCCAAGAAAAGAAAGTCTTTCACTGTTTCCATTGTGTCCCCATCTATTTGTCATGAAGTGATGTAACTGGATGCCACAATCTTTGTTTTTTGAATGTTGCGTTTTAAGCCAGAGTTTTCACTCTCCTCTTTCACTTTCATCAAGAGGCTCTTTAGTTCCTCTTCACTTTCTGCCATAAGGGTGGTGTCATCTGCATATCTGAAGTTATTCGTATTTCTGCATGTAATCTTGATTCCAGCTTGTGCTTCATCCATTCTGGCATTTCTCATGGTGTACTCTGCATAGAAGTTAAATAAGCAGGGTGACAATATATAGCCTTGACATACTCCTTTCCCGATTTGGAACCAGTCCATGCATTGAAGAAGGAAATGACAACCCACTCCAGTGTTCTTGCCTAGAGAATCCCAGGGATGAGGGAGCCTGGTGGGCTGCCATCTATGGGGTCGCACAGAGTCGGACATGACTGAAGCGACTTAGAAGCAGCAGCAGCATTGTTACATGTCCATTTCTAACTGTTGCTTCTTGACCTGCATACAGATTTCTCAGGAGGCCGGTAATGAGGTCTGGTATTCCCATCTCTTGAAGAATTTTCCAGTTTGTTGTGATACACACATTCAAAGGCTTTGGCATAGTCAATAAAGTAGAAGTAGATGGTTTTCTGGAACTCTCTTGCTTTCTCGATGATCCAATGGATTTTGGCAATTTGATCTCTGGTTCCTCTGCCTTTTCTAAATCCAGCTTGAACATCTGGAAGTTCTCAGTTCACTTACTGTTGAAGCCTCATTTGGAGGATTTTGAGCATAACTTTGCTAGTGTGTGAGATGAGTGCAATTGTGTGGTAGTTTGTACATTCTTTGGCATTACCTTTCTTTGGGATTGGAATGAAAACTGACCTTTTCCAGTCTGGTGGCCACTGCTGAGATTTTCAAATTTGCCAGCATATTGAGTGTAGCACTTTGACAGCATCATCTTTTAGGGTTTGAAATAGCTCAACTGGAATTCCATCAGTGAAATGCAAATCAAAGCAGTGAGATACCAATTCACACCTACTAGGATGACTAGAATCAAAATTTCAGATAACAAATATTCAAGAGAATATGGACAAATTGAAGCCCTCATACTTTGCTAATAGGAATGTGAAACGGTGCAGCCTCTTCAGAAAACAGCCTAGCCATTCCTCAAAATGTTAAGTATAAGTGACCATTCTGCCCAACAATTCTACTCCTAGTGTAGATATCCAAGAAAATAGGAAACATATGTTCACACAAAAGCTTGTACATAAATGTTCATAGCAGCATTATTTATAATAGCCAAAACGTGGGAACAGCCCCATATGTCCATCGACTGATGAATGGCTAGAAAAGAATGTGATATATACATCCAAGGGAATGTTATTCAGTCATTAAAAAGAATGAAGTACTGATATATGGTGCAACGTGGATGAACCTTAAAATATGCTAAGTGAAAGAGGCCAGTCAAAAGGACCACAAACTATATGATTCCATTTATATAAAGTGTCCAGAATAGGTAAATCCACAGAGACAGAAGGTAGATTAGTGATTGCTAGGCCCTGGGGGTTTGGGAGGAAATGGGGAGTGACTGCTAATGAGTACTGAGTTTCCTTTTGGGGTGATGAAAATGTTCTGGAATTAGATAGTGCTGATATTTCTGCAACATTGTGAATATACAAAAAACACTGAATTTCACACTTCAAAGGGTGAATGTTATGGTATATTAACCATATCACAATAAAAACTGTATAAGAGAAAGAGTATGGAGAGGTTCATGTATCCTCCATTCAGTGGCTACATCTTACATAAATATAGTGCAATACGAAATCCAGGAAACTGACATTGGTACAATGCACTCATATAGTTCTATGCTATTTTATCACACATAGATTTGTGTAACGACCACCATAATCAAGACACAGAACTCTTCTATCGCCACAAACATCTTCATGCTCCCCCTTTTAGAGTCACGCCAATCCTCCTTTATCCCACCTTCCCTAACCCCCGGCAGTCACTAATCTAACTCCCCAGCTCTATAATTTTGTCATTTTGAGAATATTATATAAATGGAATCACATAACATGAGACCTTTGGTATTGGATTTATCACCCAGCATAATTCCCTAGAAATTCGTCCATGCATATATTAAGAATTTCTCCCTTTTTTTTTAAAAAAAGAATTTGTTTCTTTTGATTGCCAAGTCATATTTAATGGTATAAATGTACCAGTTTGTTAAACCACCTACCTATTTAGGGTCATTTTGGTTGTTTCTAGTTTTTTTGACTATTACAAATAATGCTGCTGTGTACAGTAATGCAAAGTTTTTTGCATGGACAAGTTTTCATTTCTTTGGCATAAATACCCCGGAATGCAATCAATAAGTTAGCTGGTAAGTATATGTTGAGCTTTTCAAGAAGCCACCATAATATTTTCAGAATGACTGTACCATTACATATTTCTACCAGCAATGTATGAGATTTGTTTATCTTCATCCTCTTCAGCATGTTATTGTCACTAATTTTTATCTTAGCCATTCTAATAGATATGGAGTGGCATCTCTTATGTCTTTGGTTTGTATTTCCTAATGCTTACTGATGTTGAACATCTTTTTATGTGTTTATTTGCCATCTACATATCTTCTTCAGTGAAATGTCTCATGTATTTTACCCAATTTCTAAATGGAGCTTTTGAATTTTGCTATTGAGTTTTGAGACTTCTTTGTATATTCTAAATAAAAATTCTTTGTTAGATATGTGGTTTGCAAGTATTTTCTCCCACAATGTACCTTGTCTTTTAATCCTCTTTACAGAGACTTTTGTAGAGCAAAAGATTTTAATTTTGATGAATTCCAAATTACCCATTTGTTTTCTATAATTCAACTGTTTTTGCTGTTGTGTCTAAGAACTATTCACCAAGCCTTAAATATTGCAGATTATCTTCTATGTTTTAAAAGTTTTCTAGTTTCACGTTCTACATTTAAATCTACGGTCCATTTTGAGTTAATTTTTGTGTAAGGTGTGAGGTTTAATAAAGGCTCATCTTTTTGCCTTGGAGAAGGCAATGGCACCCAACTTCAGTACTCTTGCCTGGAAAACCCATGGACAGAGGAGCCTGGTAGGCTGCAGTCCATGGGGTCGCTAAGAGTCTGACACGACTAAGCGACTTCACTTTCACTTTTCACTTTCATGCTTTGGAGAAGGAAATGGCAACCCACTCCAGTGTTCTTGCCTGGAGAATCCCAGGGACAAGGGAGCCTGGTGGGCTGCCGTCTATGGGGTCACACAGAGTTGGACATGGTGGAAGTGATTTAGCAGCAGCAGCATCTTTTTGCCCATAAGTGTTCAATTACTCCAGCACCTTTCAGTTCAGTTCAGTTCAGTCACTCAGTCGTGTCCGACTCTCTGCGACCCCATGAATCACAGCACGCCAGGCCTCCCTGTCCATCACCAACTCCCGGAGTTCACCCAGACTCACATCCATCGTAGTCAGTGATGCCATCCAGCCATCTCATCTTCTGTCATCCCCTTCTCCTCCTGCCCCCAATCCCTCCCAGCATCAGAGTCTTTTCCAATGAGTCAACTCTTCGCATGAGGTGGCCAAAGTACTGGAGTTTCAGCTTTAGCATCATTCCTTCCAAAGAAATCCCAGGGCTGATCTCCTTCAGAATAGACTGGTTGGATCTCCTTGCAGTCCAAGGGACTCTCAAGAGTCTTCTCCAACACCACAGTTCAAAAGCATCAATTCTTCGGCGCTCAGCCTTCTTCACAGTCCAACTCTCACATCCATACATGACCACAGGAAAAACCATAGCCTTGACTAGACGAACCTTTGTTGGCAAAGTAATGTCTCTGCTTTTCAATATGCTATCTAGGTTGGTCCTAACTTTCCTTCCAAGGAGTAAGCGTCTTTTAATTTCACGGCTGCAGTCACCATCTGCAGTGATTTTGGAGCCCCAAAAAATAAAGTCTGACACTGTTTCCACTGTTTCCCCATCTATTTCTCATGAAGTGATGGGACCAGATGCCATGATCTTCATTTTCTGAATGTTGAGCTTTAAGCCAACTGTTTCACTCTCCACTTTCACTTTCATCAAGAGGCTTTTTAGTTCCTCTTCACTTTCTGCCATAAGGGTGGTGTCATTTGCATATCTGAGGTTATTGATATTTCTCCCAGCAATCTTGATTCCAGCTTGTGTTTCTTCCAGTCCAGCGTTTCCCATGATGTACTCTGCATAGAAGTTCAATAAGCAGGGTGACAATATACAGCCTTGACGTACTCCTTTTCCTATTTGGAACCAGTCTGTTGTTCCATGTCCAGTTCTAACTGTTGCTTCCTGACCTACATACAGGTTTCTCAAGAGGCAGATCAGGTGGTCTGGTACTCCCATCTCTTTCAGAATTTTCCACAGTTTATTGTGATCCACACAGTCAAAGGCTTTAGCATAGTCAATAAAGCAGAAATAGATGTTTTTCTGAAACTCTCTTGCTTTTTCCATGATCGTTTACTAACACATATATATGGAATTTAGAAAGATGGTAATGATAACCCTGTATGCAAGACAGCAAAAGAGACACAGATGTATAGAATAGTCTTTTGGACTCTGTGGGAGAGGGAGGTGGGGGATGATTTGGGAGAATGGCATTGAAACGTGTATAATATCACATAAGAAACATATCGCCAGTCCAGGTTCTATGCAGGATACAGGAAGCTTGGGGCTGGTGCACTGGGATGACCCAGAGGTATGATATGGGGAGGTGGGAGGGGGGTTCAGGATTGGGAACACGTGTACACCCATGGCAGATTCATGTTGATTTATGGCAAAATCAATTCAATATTGTAAATTAAAAAATAAATAAATAGAAAAAAAAAAAAAAAAAAAAAAGAAAAGTTGAACTTTCCTCCATTGAACTGCTTTTGCATCTTTGTCAAAAATCACTGGCATGTATTCGTGGATCCAGTTCTCGGGTTTCTATTCTGTTCCATAGATCTATGTGTCTATTCCTCCATCAACACCTCAGTCTTGATTCCTGTCCATACATAAGTTTAAAATCAGGTAGAGTGAGTCCTCCCACTATATTCTTCTTTTTCAAAATTGCTTCATCTATTCCAGTTCCTTGCCTTTCCATTCAGATTTTAAGGGAATCTTTTATATATCTACAAAAATGTCTTGCTGGTACTTTGATAGGAACTGTATCAAACCTGTATTTCAATTTGGAGAGAACTGACATCTTTACCATGTTGAGTCCTCCAATCTATGGACACACTGTGACTGTCCATTTATCTAGATCTTCTTTGGTTTCTTTCACGAGCATTTTTTGTAGTTTTCAACATACAAGTACTATACATGCTTTCTTACATTTATACCTAGTATTTAATTTTTGAGTGATTATAAGTAGTACAATAATTTTAGTTCTATGTCTGTATGTTCATGAATAGTTTATAGAAATGCAATTGGAATTTTTATATGTTGATTTTGTATCCTGAGCTTCCCTGGTAGTTCAGACAGTAAAGAGTCTGCCTGCAATGTGAGAGGCCCAGTTTCAATCCCTGGGTCAGGAATATACCCTGGAAAAGGAAGTGCCAATCCACTCCAGTATTCTTGATTGGAGAATTTCACGGACACAAGTGTCTGTCAGGTTACAGTCCATGGGATCGCAAAGAGTCGAACACGACTGAGCAACTTTCACTTGCACTTTTGTATCCTGAGACCTTGACAAAGTCACTTATTAGTTGTAGAAGTTTATTTTTGTACTTTTGTTGTCCCTTGGCATTTTCTATGTCAACTGTAGTCTCACTCGCAAACAGGGACAGTTTTATTTCTTCCTTTCTAATTGACATGCTTTTTAACAGTGGGCATCCTTGACTTATTTTTGATCACAGGAGGGAAGCATTCAGCCTTTCACCATCAAGTATGATGTTAGCTGTAGGGTTTTGGTAGATGTTCCTTATCAAGTTGAAGACATTATCCTCTACTTTTAACTGTCTGAGAGTTGTTGTCATGAATGAGCATTGAGTTTTTCCAGATGCTTTTCCTGTATCAATTGACGTCACTATGTGATTTTTCTCCTTTTGCCTGTAAACATGATGAATTTTATTGATTGCTGTTCAAATTTTGAGCCAGCCTTGCCTCCCTGGAATAAACCACGCTTGGTCAAGTTATATAATGTTTAAAAACATTGCTGAATTCTATTTGCTAATATTTTGTTAAAGATTTTGTTTCCATAGTATGAAGGATATTGGTTTGTAGTTTTCTTTTTGTGCTTTCTTTGTCTGGTTTTGGTATAAAAGCAATATGGGCCATGTAAAATGAGATGGGTATGAATCTTCTATTTTCAGCAATAAATGGTACAGAATTTGGTGTTGATTTTTTTTTAAATGTTTGGTAGAACCCTCCAGTACAACCATTTTGATCTGGAGACTTCGTTGGGGGGAAAGTTTTCACAACAAATTCAATTTCTTTGATAAATTTTGAACTAATCAAACTATCTATTTCATATTATGTGTGTTGCTGTACTTTGTGCTTTGCTAAGAATTGGTCCATTTCATCTAATTTGTCCAACTTATGAACTTAAAGTTGTTTATAGTATTCTCTTTTTATTCTTTTGATTAGTTCAGAGTTTGTAGTAATATATTCCATATTTCATTCCTGATATAGGGTGAAAGCAGAGTTCCAAAGAATAGCAAGGAGAGATAAGAAAAGCTTCCTAGGTGAACAATGCATGGAAATAGAGGAAAACAATAGAATGGAAAAGACTAGAGATCTCTGTAAGAAAATTAGAGATATCAAGGGAACATTTCATGCAAAGATGGGCACAATAAAGGACAGAAATGGTATGGACCTTACAGAAGCAGAAGAGATTAAGAAGAGGTGGCAAGAATACACAGAAGAACTATATAAAAAAGATCTTACTGATAGGGTGATCACTCACCTAGAGCCAGACATCCTGGAGTGTGAAGTCAAGTGGACCATAGGAAGTATCACTACGAACAAAGCTAGTGGAGGTGATGGGATTCCAGTTGAACTATTTCAAATTCTAAAATATGATGCTATTAAAGTGCTGCACTCAATATGCCAGCAAATTTGGAAAATTCAGCAGTGGCTACAGGAATGGAAAAGGTCAGTTTTCATTTCAATCCTAAATGGTGCTGTTAAAGTGCTGCACTCAATATGCCAGCAAATTTGGAAAATTAAGCAGTGGCCACAGGACTGGAAAAGGTCAGTTTTCATTTCAATCCCAAATGGTGTTGTTAAAGTGCTGCACTCAATATGCCAGCAAATTTGGAAAATTAAGCAGTGGCCACAGGAATGGAAAAGGTCAGTTTTAATTCCAATCCCAAAGAAAGGCAATGCTAAAGAATGTACAAACTACCACACAATTGCACTCATCTCACATGCTAGTAATGTTCAAAATTCTCCAAGCTAGGCTTCAACAGTACATGAACGAAGAACTTCCAGATGTTCAGGCTGGATTTAGAAAAGGCAGAGGAACCAGAGATCAATCATCAGGCAACATCTGTTGGATCATAGAAAAAGCAAGAGAGTTCTGGAAAAACATCTACTTCTGCTTCACTGACTAAACCAAAGCCTTTGACTGGATCACAACAAATGTGAAAAGTCTCAAAAGAGATGGGAATACCAGACCACCTTACCTGCCTCCTGAGAAATCTGTATGCAGGTCAAGAAGCAACAGCTAGAACCAAACTTGGAACAACAGACTGGTTCCAAATTGGGAAAGGAGTACATCAGGCTGTATATTGTCACCCTGCTTATTTAACTTCTATGCAGAGTACATCATGAGAAATATCAGAATGGATGAAGCACAAGCTGGAATCAAGATTATATGCTGAAATATGAATAACTTCAGATATGCAGATGACACCACCCTTATGGCAGAAAGTGAAGAGGAACTAAAGAGCCTCTTGATGAAAGTGAAAGAAGAGAGTGAAAACTCTGGCTTAAAACTCAACATTCAAAAAACGAAGATTGTGGCATCCAGTTACATCACTTCATGGCAAATAGATGGGGACACAATGGAAACAGTGACAGACTTTCTTTTCTTGGGCTCCAAAATCACTGCAGATGATGACTGCAACCATGAAATTAAAAGACGCTTGCTCCTGGGAAGAAAATTTATGACAAACCTAGACAGTGTATTAAAAAGCAGAGACATTACTTTGCCAAAAAAGTCCATTTAGTCAAAGCTATGGTTTTTCCAGTAGTCATGTATGGATGTGAGAGTTGGACCATAAAGAAGGCTGAACACCAAAGAATGATGCTTTTGAACTGTGGTGTTGGAGAAGACTCTTGAGAGTCCCTTGGACTGCAAGGAGATGAAACCAGTCAATCCTAAAGGAAATCAGTCCTGAATATTCATTGGAAGGACTGATGCTGAAGCTGAAGCTCCGATACTTTGGCCATTTGATGCGAAGACTCATTGGAAAAGACCCTGATGCTGGGAAAGATTGAAGGCGAGTGGAAAAGGGGACAACAGAGGACGAGATAGGTGGATGGCATCACTGACTCAGTGGACGTGAGTTTCAACAAACTTGGGGAGTTGGTGAAGGACAGGGAAGACTGGCCTGCTGCAGTCCATGGGGGGCCACAAAGAGTTGGACACGACTGAGTGACTGAAAAACAACAACAACGGGGGTGGTTTATGTCTTTTCTCTTTTAATCATCAGTCTTGATTAGTCAGTTTTATTGATCTTTTCAAGGAACCAGTTTTTTGTTCCATTATTTTTCTGTTTTTTTAAATTCTCAATTTTATTGTTTTCTGCTTATTTTATTATTTCTTTCCATCTGCTTGCTTTTGGATTTAGTTTGTTCTTTGTCTAATTTCTTACAGTGAGAGTTTAGATAATTGATTTAATTTTTTCTGTACTAATGTAAGTATTTAATAGTATAAATTTCTCTCTCAGCACTGCTTTCAGCTGCATATTATAGATTTTATATGTTATTTTTATTCAATTCAACCTATTGTATACTCACATAACCTCTCATCATCAACTGATGTGAACATTTTACCATTTGAGTAAAGTGTAGAAACCCTATCTCTTTTTATGTCCCTCAAAAATCTCCCATTCATCATATTTCTTTCTTTAACCTTTCCTCTACCTACTTTGAGCACTACATTAGACATTGTTATAATGTTTGCTTTAACCATCAGACATAATTTAGAAAATTCAAGAGGAAAAAGAAAAGCCATTGTATTTACCCATATTTTTACCCTTTCAATCATTCTTTCTTCTTTCCTGATTTCAATATTCCTTTTAAAAAATCATTTCTTTTACATTTTAAAAGCTTCCTTTGGTCATTCTTTATTGTAGGCCTATTAGCAGCCAATTCTCTTAGCTTCCCTTCATCTTCATTTCTGCACAATAATTTTGCCAGATATAGAACTCTGGGTTGACAGTTCTTTTCTTTCAGCTCTTGAAACTACTGTGCTACTTCCTTCTGGCTTTCATGGTTTCTGATGAGAAACTCACTTCCATTTGAGTTGTTTTCTCCTGTAACTAGTGCATCATTTCTCTCCTGCTGCTTTTAATATTTTTTCTTTGCCTTTAGTTTTCAGAAGTTTGACTAGATGTGTCTTGATGTGGGTTTCTTTGGGTTTATCCCATTTGGGATTTACCCAGCTTGTTGAATTTTTGTCTAATTTGAGGGATTTAGGGGGATTGCTTTTTTTAGTAGGTTTTCAGGCCCATCTGCATTCTCCCTTCCTTTCATGACATGGATTCCAGTGACATCAATGTTAGATCTTTCGCTCTATTCCCACAGGTACCTGTGCCTTTCTTCATTTTTCCCCCAATATATTTTCTCTCCATTGTTCAGATTAGATAATTTGTATTGCTCTGTCTTCCAGTTCAATTATTTCCTTTGCCTCCTCCACTGTTTTTAAGCCCATCCATTGAATTTTTCATTTTAGTCATTGTGGTTTTCCCCTGAAAATTTTCCATTTCATTCTATTTTATATCTTCTATTTCTTTGCTAAGACTGTATTTTTTCATTTGTTTTAAGTATATTTGTAATTCCTTGTTGAGTGATTTTTATGAAGACTGCTTTGAAACTATTGTCAGATAATTTGAGTATCTGTGTGAAGTCAGTTTTTGCATCCAAGTTTTTATTTTCTTTTCTTACTCAAGTCGAAATTTTCCTGGTTCTGGGTATGGCAGGTGATTTTTTAAAACCTGGACAACCCTGTATACGAGACAGCAAAAGAGACACTGATGTATAGAACAGTCTTTTGGACTCTGTGGGAGAGGGAGAGGGTGGGATGATTTGGGAGAATGGCATTAAAACATGTATAATATCATTTATGAAATGAGTCACCAGTCCAGGTTCGATGCACGATACTGGATGCTTGGGGCTGGTGCACTGGGACGACCCAGAGGGATGGTATGGGGAGGGAGGAGGGAGGGGGGTTCGGGATGGGGAACACGTGTATACCTGTGGCGGATTCATATTGATATATGGCAAAACCAATACAATATTGTAAAGTTAAAAAATAAAATAAAATATATAAAAAAATAAAACCTGGACATTTTGTATATTATCCTATGGGACTCTGGATTTATTTCAATATTATTTTTTAGCAGGAGTCCTCTAACACTGCACTACCAGAGGAAGAAAAATCCACCTCCTTACAGCCAGGTTTCGGTAAAAATCCAGGTTTCCCATTCTGCTTCCTTTGATAACCCAAGGTGGGAAGGGATGCCTCATTACTGCTAGATAGATAATCGGATTTTAGACTCCCTACTAGACCTCTACTGATGGTAAGAGCAAGAAAGGTCTCATTACTGCCAGGTGGGGATAAAAGTCCTGGCTCCCCACTTGGCCTTCTCTGATACCATCCCAGCCAGAGGAGAGGGGGCAGATTAGGATATCTTGTTTCAGTCTGGTAAGAGTGGATGTGGGGGTAGAGCCACAGTTATTTCTATAGTGTTAGGTTGGAGTAGAGTGGTTATTGTCTAAAAGTTTACTACTTGCTATCCTGTCCTTTTCTGGTCCCCTGGCTAGAAGAAAGCAGGCTTTTGATGAGGCTATGTTTTTAATTTTTGCTGTTGTTTTCATAATTGTGACCATTGGTGTTTCTGATAGTTGGCTTCCTTAGCACCCAGGGAACTCAACATCGTATTTTTCTTTGGTTCCTGAGTTCCTTAGCTGGCCTTCCTTCTTCTCTACACCTTTCAGAATCTTTTAATATTTGCTTTATATACAACAACTGGAGTTTTTAGCTGTACTTAGCAGGAGAAATCAAGAGAACGGTTTCTATTCCTGTCATCTGAAAAAGTCCCCGTTTATATTCGATTTAAGAAAGTACATTGGGAAAACGTGAATCTGCTCTAACTGACTTTTACAAAAGGAAAGAGGAAACAATTTACAGTCTTCCATTCTTTGACAACAATTACTGAGTGATAAGCTTCCCTGGTAGCTCAAATGGTAAAGAATCTGCCTGCAATGCAGGAGACACGGGTTCAATCCGTGGGTTGGGAAGATCCCCTGGAGAAGGGAATGGCAACCCATTCCAGTATTCTTGCCTGGAGAATTCCATGGGCAGACCATAGGGTCGCAAAGAGTCCGAGACGACTGAGCCTCTTACACTTTCACTTTCACTGAGTGATAAACAGCTTGTAACACCCAGTGTCTTGACAAAGAGACTGAGAAGGACTAGACTCTAATTCTCAGATAGGAGGACGCTAGGACAGTGATTTCAATTCCTACAGAGATAAGTTTTCTCCCACCTTCTAAAGTTGCTTCCAGCCTTTCACCTTACCCCTGCCTATCCCATTTCTGCTTGGGGAGTCTCACGGGTGTGCCCACAGACCTGGTATCTTGGCTTCCTTTATCCTGTGAGTATAGGCACAAAAGACAGTGAAAAAATCCAGCCTAATACATCCTTCCTGGCCTTGCCCCAGGGCTACTGCTTGCGGACCCCCACCCCCAGAGGCTTTGGCTCTTGGGATCATCCTTCTTTTCCTTCTACAGCTTGTCTCTTTAGTCTCAGCTCCTTTCCTGCAGGACCTCCCCCCACCTCATACTACCCACTCCCTAATGGCCCAGGGAAGCACATTCCACACTCCTTCTTGGGGCCGAGGCCAATGGAGTTGTGGCAGCTGTTCAAGAATGCAGGTTGTGTTTGTGTGTGTGTGTGTGAAGGGGAGGTCCTGCCTGCCTGATTGGCCTGGAACTGGTGGTGGAGGATGCCCCAAAGGTCCACAGTTTTGAGGGCTGTTGGGAGAGCTGGGGGCTGAGGCCAAAGAGAGGGCAGCAGCCTGTGGCATCTCTACCCCTAGAGCCTTTGGTCGAAGCACAGATATATATTCTCTGTCTACTTTAGTCCTAGAATTTCTGAGGCCACAACAGTCTGGAGGATGTTTGGCAAATGTCTTTTGGGGCAAGCCCTATGATGGGGCCTGGTTGACTAGGCTCACTGAGACCAGCTCCTTGCAGACACTGTGGCCTCAGTTTTTCCACTTGTAAAATGGGGGCAATGCTTGGAGCTTTTATGTTTTAGTTTCAGGGGCTTTTTGGAGGCCTTTTCAAGTCTATCCTGGTACATTCCCAGTTACTAAATGGTCCAATGGCCCTTTCACTGGGTAAATAACTATTATTGTGACTGTACCAAACAGCTAGCTATTGCTGGTTTTTTAAATATGAATTTGACTCTGCCACAGAAAATATACTTTAAAAATTAACCAAACACCCCACCACACATTTTTGCATGCCTTGAATTTTGGACTTGCTCATGGACCACTTGAAGGCCCCACAGAATACCACTATTCCCTGGACCACCCGTAGTGAACTGCTGTCCCAAAGGAGGTCTGTGAATGGGTGTTAGAGGGAGGTGGGGCCTGGAAAAATGGCTTGGGGAGGGTGTTTTCCTGGGACAGGGAAATGAGTCAGGGTGCAAAGAAGCAGAACTGCGGGAGAGGAAGGGCAATAGCCCTTAGGCCTGCTCAGATAAGCCTACTGGGAAATGGGCTGGGTAGTCCTGAATGGAGGTCAAACTCGGGGTGGAAGAAGGTAGCAACAGCAATGAGGGCACCTTTGTTTGAGGTGGCTCTCAAACAGAGGGAATCTCAACTGCAGAGCCTAGCTCCTCTGACAATTGCCTATGGGGAAAATAGATACCTCAAAATCTGAGCTGTGGAGGAAGCCCAGAAAAGATTTGCGGTCAGAAATTCCCCACTCTTGGAGGAAACTCCAGGTCTCCCAGAGGGGAACTAGTCACCCATCCATCCATTCATTCACCAATAATTCTATGATGTGCCCAACCCTGTGCTAGATGCCAGGGATACAATTGTGTGCAAAACATGGCCTACCCTCAAGAGACTCCCAATCTAAAGGGGAAGACAAGTAAATAATTCCAATACAGTTTGGTCAGAGAGCTGTGGGAGCTCAGTGGAGAAGATCCAACCCAGATGTGAGGTCAAGAAGTCTTCCTGAAGGAGGTGATACATAAACTGGGAACAGAAAGATGAGATGGCATTATCCAGGAGAAGACAAAGCAGAAAGGAACAGTGGTCTCAGCAGAGGGATGTGCATGAGTAGGTTTCATGGCTTATACATATTGGCTCAGCCTGGCAGGGTTCGTCATGCCCTATCCCCAGGCTTTTGGCTTACCTTATTACCTTATTGACTTACCTCTAATAACCTTATATTAGAGGCCTTACTGACCCTTGATTGAACCTGATCCCACAGTAAAAGGCAGCACTGGGCCCAGGGACCTCTGGGGGCAGGTGGGATAGGGCAGAGTCTCAAAGAGAGCAGGGCCAAAGCGTGCAGGGAACCATGCAAGGTGACCCCTGGCTGGGGGAAGATGTGGGCTAGAGAAAGTGATATTGCCTACCCTGGGCCAGTGTCTGCTCCTGCAAAGGTGCTTTATAGTGTTCAAAGCCTGTAGCCAGTCCCACTGTCTGTGAAACCTCTAGTGGTTCTGGAGAGGGCACCTAAAGCAGGACTTCCTACAGCTGGGCATACAGGGAGCATCACAAGATGGATAATAACCTGCTTAAGATTCCTCAGAGGGAAGTGATGGGGCAGGACTTGCCCCGGGGCTGCCTCTACCTTTCACTGGAAGCCATGGTTTATGTACTCAGGAAACTCAGGGCAGGAACTGGACATGCTGTGACCATGAGGCTACGAGGAAGAACATTTTGGCTGCCTCTGGAATCTGTAGGGAAGCTTGTTCAACCCCCTCAGACTATACCTGGGAGAAGGAGGCTCAGACAGAAGAAAGACCTTACCCAGGGTCATGCTGCAACCTCTGAGCTGGGGCTGGGAGTACATGCCCTGGGTTCTCTGGTTGAGTGGCCAGCTGTGGGTTACAAATGGAAGGAAATAGCAGACCCTGGCTCAGCAGCAGCCTGGAAGGCAGAGAGACTTCAGCTGAATTTCTGTCTTGGCCATTCCCTCACTGTTTGACTATGGGCCTCAGTTTCCTATTCTGGAAAATGGGGATAATAAATAGAGCTAACATTGGGGGGCTAGGAAGTCCAAAGACACCAATGGATAGAAGCTAGGTCAAGGAAGAGAGTGGTGGGAGGGATGCTGGGCAAGATCTGGAAGCTAATCCTGGCAGGCACAACAGCTCCTCCGTGGGTACCCTCTCTGCCTTCGTATCCCCATCATAGAGAGAGGACGCCACAGCTTCCCTCTAGGCCTTGTTAGCAGCACTCTCGAGACCCACATTAGTCCCTAATTTTGTTAACTAATCCCCAACCCCAAGTTGCACTGCTCCCCACCCAGGAGCTAGGGGACCTATATGATGATGCCAGGGCAGCTGGGCCTGGTGCTACCCTAGGGATAGGTAGGTAGGGGCCACTGTCACCAACTTTCAGCTGCCCCATTTCTTCTATCATCTCTGGGTACCTGCACCAGAACCTCTGCCCTCAGAGACTTGCTTTTTCTGGAATCCTGCTCCTGGATTTCTGGGGTAGGCCCCCCTCTCTCTCTCTGAATTTCAATCTCTGCTCTACAAACAGGGCCACTCTTTCCTGCATCCTCTGTGGTTTCCTTCTCATCTCAGTGCCTGCTACTGCTGCTGTTGCTAAGTCACTTCAGTCATGTTCGACTCTGTGCGACCCCATAGACGGCAGCCCACCATGCTTCCCTGTCCTTGGGATACTCCAGGCAAGAACACTGGAGTGGGTTGCCATTTCCTCCTCCAATGCATGAAAGTGAAAAGTGAAAGTGAAGTCTCTCAGTCGTGTCCGACTCTTAGCACCCCCATGGACTGCAGCCTACCAGGCTCCTCCATCCATGGGATTTTCCAGGCAAGATTACTGGAGTGGGGTGCCACTAACTTCTCCGTCAGTGCCTGCTAGGGGTCAACAATTAGTGAACGTTTAATTGGAACAGCTATCATCATTTAAAGAGCCTTTTATTGGATTAGCTGGGCTTCCTGGTGGCTCAGATGGTAAAGAATCTGCCTGCAGTGCAGCAGATCTAGGTTTGATCACTGGCTGAGGAAGATCCCCTGGAAAAGGGAATGGCAACCCACTCCAGCATTCTTGCCTGGAGAATTCCATGGACAGAGGAGCCTGACGGGCTACATTCCATAGAGTCGAAAAGAGTCTGACACGATTGAGTGACTAACACTTTCATTTCACTTTGCTTTCGTTGGACCAGGCATGGGACTGAGTGCTCTACATCTGCCACCTGGTTTGATCCTCATGGGGCACTGTAGTGCAGTCGCAGAAGACACAGACTCTGGAGTCAGACATCCAAGCTCAGCCTGAGCTGCTTCCTAGATGGATGACCTTGGGTCAAGTGACTTCACATCTCTGTCCTTCAGTGTCCCCATCTGCACAACAGAATACTGGTAATAATTACCTTGGTGAGTTGTTGAGAAGCTTAATCCAAGTAAAGCAATTCAGTAAGTACTCAGTGAGTGGAGCTATTATTCTTGCCATTTCATATGTGGGGCAACACTGGTTCCAAAAGGGTAAAGGGGATAAAATGGGGACCAGAACTCCAAGAGTTCCTGCTGCACTGTGCTCAGGGTAGGATGAGACTGAGCATCTTCTTCCCCATCCTCCAACCATCTGCCCAGAAAATGGGTATCAGTCTTGTGGCTTGTTGCTAGAGGTGAAGCTTGGCTCTGAACCCCACAAGATGGGCCTTGCCATCACCAGCTCCTTCCCCTTATCCCCTTCTCCCTACTCCCCACAATGGCTCTTGTTCTTTCAGCAGAAGAACCATTTAGAATGGGTGCCAATGGCCTGACATGAAACATCATCTCAGCCTCAAGGCCTCCACTCATCTGCTCAGCCTCTGCCTTGCCAGCCCACCTTGCCTTCCCCTTCTGAACCACTATCATTCAATCAGCTGTTACTCTTCTCAGGAGATGTCCCTCAGCCACACGCAGTTTTGGCTCTCCCATCAGCAAGAACCATTTTGCCCCCAGCCTGCTTTGACTATCAGCTCACTGGTCGTGACACCTTCCCCTCTCTTCCTTTTCATATTCTCTAGGTTTGACATATCTCTCCATATCCTCATAGCTAAGTTCCTTCCTCCCCACTTCTAAACCCTTTTGGGTGAATCCTCTTTCAGGCAGCCCAGAGGTGTGAGGGGTCAGAAGATGAGATGATTTCAAAGGCATCATCACTGGTTCACAAAAAGCTGCCCCCACAGCCAAAAACTGACTCAGCAAGGGCTTGCTTGACATTTGACTCTTGCCCTCTGTTTCAGGGATTGTTTCAGAATGTCAGCTCCCCAAAGGTTGGGGCTTGGCTGGCTCCTAGGAGACATCCACAATGACAGCTCTGCTGTGTGTGTGAAGAGGGAGTGGCAATCTGGTGCCAGCTCCTGGGAATGACAGGGTCCACTCTCTGTGTCCTTGGGTGACTCAATAGAGGTCAGGGGCATGAACTACTTGACACTTTCAAATCTCCCATCTCCCAGAGTCATCAGAATGTATGATTACTTACGAAAACTTAATGATATAGCAGAAAGAAGACTAGACAGGGAGTCAGGCTGACCTGATTAAGACCTACGCCCCAGCTTACTTGGTACGTTATTTGGCCATTGGAAGCCTTGATGTGAGATCATGTGTGCAAAGCACCATGCCTGGCACATTACCAGAATTATTCAATAGGTAGACTATTATTATTACTCCTCCCACCTCCATTTCCCCACATCTCCCCCACCCCATTTGGCTCAGTTCAGATCTAGATCCCCTCAGAGCAGCCCAGATGCTCCTGGGCCTGGTGGGCAGAGGGGGTGGAGGGAGTCACCACCCCGGGGAAGCTGGGCCGGGACCACAGGGCTCCATGTCACCCCTCAGGCACTGAGACAGGGACTGGGGCTTCAGCACCCGGAGTAGCCAGCTCTAAGAGCAGGAGTGGCTTGGCCTGGGGTCTGATCACCAGGCTGCCAGTCCTGGATGTGCTGCGGACTCTGTGTGTCCTTGACTGAGTCCCTGATCCTGTCTATAGTGTGGAAGTGGGGCTGGAGGTGGCTGTGCTAATGGTCTTTGAGGCACCTTTCAGCTTGGCTACTTGGTGAGTGCAAGAAGATGGAGAAACAGTAGGTGGGGGAGCAAAAGCCTCCAGAGTTGACACTCCAGCAGAGGGCGATGCAGCTAGAGCCTGGCTCTGGGCCCTAGAGAGAATGAGTTACCACAGTGACCTCGCAGGTGGGGCAAGTGTGGAAGCCGCCCTGTTGGCTGGCAGATCAGAGTGGGAGCCAGGGACAACCAGTGACAAATCACTCTCTTGTGTCTCTATCCAGAACAGCTTCCCCTTGGCAGGAGTGAGAGTCAACAAACAAGGCCAGGGCAGCCCCAGCCCCGTGCAGGCTGCCAGGCCCAGGGAGTGCCCCTGGGGACCTTGGGTGAACCTAGGTAGATTCTGGGCAACTGCTGAGGCACTGTGCCCCCAACTTTGTCCCTCTCCCTTTAAGACCTGGCCTTCATATAAGGAAAAGCCATGCTGGGGTCTACTGGTCTCTGGGCCAGGCCTGGGGATGAAGCCCATCTCTAGCCAGTGCAGACAGGGCTCAGTCCTTGTCCTCTCTCTCTTAGATGACCCTTCCAGCCAGGACCCAGAACCTGACTTTTTCTGACATTTCTGAGACTCCAACCTACTGTCTGACCCCCTTGCCTTCTCTGGGCCTCCCTTTTCTTACCAATAATCTGCTGGAGGATGGTCTTGTTGAACTTCAAGGATGCTTCCCAATGTGAAATTCCAGAAGTTGGAGATTATATTCCAGGGCCTGGTTTTCTTTGCCCAGATGCCAGAGAACACTGATTCTAAGTCGCTCTTCCACCTCTGGACTTTCAGGATAATTGCTCTGCTGCTTGCACTGGCCTCCCTCCCCAGGAAGGAGCCCTCTTTGGTCGTGAAAATTCAAACCATCTCTCACCTTTCCTAGAACCTCCTCCACTTCTGGGGGAGCCTGGGCCACTTAAGCATGTGTGTGTGCAAGCATGTGCACACCCACGTATATTTCTACCTCTACCCGTATTTGTATCTGTGCCAGGCAAGGGAAAGTCACTTCCTGACCCGCTTCTCCCGCACGGTTTGTACAAAGCAGTGACTGAAATCCACAGGCACCAGGCTGACTTTGAAACTTAGCATTCTCAGCCTTCGTTTCCCAAGGTGTAAAAATCCTCCCTTTGTAGGGTTTTATAAGGCTTCATTTCTCCTCTCAGGGTATATGTATGAAAGAATCATTATGGGCCAGGCACAGCTGTAAGTGCTAGAACTAAATGAGGTAATCAGGTGAAGTGCTAACTTCCATGTGGGGCCTGTAGCAAGAGCCTGGTCAGCGTAAATTTTCTCCCTCATCTGCGTAGTAACTGCTAACAACTTCAGATCACCTACAATGTGCCAGAAGCATTTGTATTCTTATATTTTTCACAACTAGCCTTTGATGGAGGCATTATTATTACCACCTCCATATTACAGATGAGGAAACTGAAGTACAGAAAGGTGAAGTTATTGTTTCACTGTCGTGCGGCTACTAAATGGCCATCCAGCCTAAAGTTCATACTCTGGACCCCTCTAACATATTGCCTCTCCAATGAGAGCTTGCAATGTCTTCTGCCATCAGGGCTAAACTCACAGCCCCACAGCCACAAGAGAGATGTATGCACTCATATGCACATCAGGCACACACACACTTAGGCCACACATCAGTGCTCATGTTCAGTAACCCAGGCCCCACCAACGTGAAAGGACACACCCTCCACATATTTACAATGCTTCCTCCCCACCAGAGCCCAGATACACATTCCCCACTCCTCGTAGCTCTGCCTCAGGCCTGCTGGACACACAAGCACATACACACACACACACACACACACACACACACACCCCTTCCTCAGTGTTCATGCCAAGATGAGGGGGAAGAGAGGAGAAAGAACTTTATCTGCAGTTTGAGCCTGTGCAGTGGGTTCAACTGAGGTAGGCAAGGTCAGTAGGCAGAGAGTGGGGAGCTGAGGGGAATTGCCTTGACCAGAGACAAGGGGCTGGGGGAGGGAGGCAGCAGCAGCAAGAGGGAGGAGAAGGCAGAGGGGAAGCAGTATCTTGATAAAACATGCAAGGCCAAAGTGGCGGGGGGGGCACTATAGGGATTGAACTTGCAAGAACTTTCTTAAGCCATAAATTTTCACTAGCTGCCTGAAGTCCAGAGTCTGGAGGCCAGAGGCCGGAAACCTGAGCAAGTGAGTCCCAAGATAGCCAATCTCAGGAGCAGCAGGGTCAGGGCCTGGGCCTTGGGTGGGGGGAAGGGCATGGGGCTGCCCAACCTCTGGGCTCCAGCCCTGTTTCCTTCCGTGCTCATGGGTGAGGGTGATGCCCTGATTCAGAGACTGTTTCTAGGTTATTCATGAGGGCCAGCTCCCTGTGTGGTTCCATGTGCATTGGAGGATGCAGCCTCTTGTGCGTTTGTGTCGATGTGGGTGCTTGCCTGTGTGCATGGAGTAACAGAGTGGTTAAGGAATACGAGCTTCAAAGTCAGATGGGACAAGTGTCCAAGTCTGAGCTCCACAGCCTGCCAACTTCCTGACCTTGGGCACTTGAGTCACTCTCTCAGAGCCTCTGTTTCCTCATCTATAAATGGAGATCATTGTGGCTACCTTACAGGGTTGGAAGGATGAACTGATACAGTGCAGGTGACAGGCTGATTGCAGGGCGTGATACATAGTAAGTGCTCAGTAACTTTAAGAATTATTATTATATTGGACCCACCAACCCCAGCTCCACCTGCCCCCCAACAATCCAGCTCCCGGGGCCATGGATCCTCAACTCCCGGTGAAGGTGTTTGCAACAACCAGATCCTTTCACGTTCCTATGTCTTCATCAGTGGGCATGGCTGGCCGTGCCCTTCTTGCACACTTTGCCTCCCAATATCCACTGAGAGCCCAGTTTGTAGCTCAGGAGCCAACCTAAGGTAGTGGACACACAAGATGCATGTACACACCTGCACGCACATCTGCCCACACAAACCTGGGCACCTCCCAGTGCAGGCGTGTTTTCACATGTCATCACATGGGTGCAGATACCCACACATGCTCTTAGGAATACATGCATTAGCTGGAACACACACAATGGTAATTGTGATCTTGAACAAATAGCTGTGCCTCACTTCTCTTACTTTTAGAACAGGGGCACTTGACAGGGACCTTAAGTGGATTAAAGGATGTGGAAGTGTGGGGTAACCTAGAAAGTGCTATTATTATTATCCATGCTGTCAACTGTAAAATCACCCCCAAGTCCATCTTCCTGGTCCCCACTCTGCTGCCAGCACTCAAGCCCAAGCCTCATCCATGTTTCTTCTGGACCATTGCATTGGCCTCCTCACTGGGCGCCCCATTTGCACTCCTGCCACCATACAGGACACTGCCAGCTGTGCTCTTATCAACACATCACTGATGAGACCTCCACCCCTGCTAAAGCCTTCAGTGGTGTCCACTGTTTCTAGTTCCCCCATGTTCCAGGAAGTATTTGGCACAGAGGTCCAGGTAGCCTGGTCTCCTGCTTCTGTATCTACTGTGGCCTTGCACCATGATGTTGGGTAAGCCATTTTACTTTTCTGAGCCTCAGTGTCCTCATCTGAGAAATGGGGCTAATAATATCGTAGTTGAGAACATCAAATGAGCTGTAAGGCACTGAATTGGGGTTTGGCACAAAACTGTACTATTAGGACACAGGACTGATTCTAGAACCCTTCTCACTTTGACCTGTTCTGACTTTTATAGCCTCAGTTTGAATAGCACCTCCTCTAGGAGGCCACCCCTGAATCATAGCCTAGGATAGGCCTCTGAGTCCCAATCCAGGTGTAACTTATTGTTCAGTATCTGACTCCCTCACTGTTCAGGAAGCTCCAAGAGGGCAGTGCATGTGTACTCAGTCGTGTCCGACTCTTTGTGACCCCATGGGCTATAGCCCACCAGGCTCCTCTGACCATGGAATTTTCCAGGTGAGAATCCTGGAGTAGGTTGCTACTTCCTACTCCAGAGGAATCTCCCAACCCAGGGATCAAACCCACATCTCTTGAGTCAGGCAAAATTTTTACTACTAGCACCATCTGGGAAGGTAGAGTCATGGTTATTTTTGCCCATGGGTCCTGACACATAGTGGATGCCCCTTAAATCCCTGTGGAATGGATGAGCTTTCTAATGTGTGTCCTGCACCCTTAAAAGAGGGCGAGGGCTTCCAAGGAATAAGAGGAGGATGGGCCAAGTACAGGCTGGAGATTTGTGTTCAGGGATGGTCACATGCGAAAGGAAGCCAGGAGTTTGGTGAAGAGAGCAAGGGGTCTGGACTCGCTCCCCATCTTGACTCAAAGCTGAGTTGTTTTTTTTTTTTTAAATCATGACTTTCTGCCATCCATCTCATCCCACCTTCTGTAGGGAGAGGCTGGATGGCAGCTGATTAGACAAGTTCAAAGAGTTGATGCCCTGCCTGACCCTGAAATTTTTAACTTAAGGTGAGTCCTCAGATTTGCCAACCCTGAGCCTGGTTTAGTGACCAAAATACCAGAAAAGGAAGTCTTCAGAAGCAAAATAGGAGTGGAACTCACATCTCTTGAGCCTGCACTCTGTACCACGGAGAAAGCTGTGTGTGTTTGTTTTTCTCATACTGTTCTTTGGAGTTTGTGGGCCCTACAACTCCTGCTATGCTGGCCCAGCATCTGGCGTTGGTCCTACGGCCCAGAGCAGGACTGGCTCCACTTCCCATGCATTTACTCCAAGGGAAGGCCAAGTACAGACGTGGAAGACTAGAGGTTGAAGAAAACCCAGACAGACTGAAGTCAAGACAAAGACACACAGGTACAAATCATGCAGAGAAGGGAAACTGACGACAGAGAAGAAAGACAGATGGGAGAGGGAGAAAGAATAAAAAGGAGAAAGAAGGGTGAGGGAATGAGAGTGACCAAGAGAGAAGGAAGTGAGTGGAAGAATCAAGTGTCTGCACATGGCCATTGCCCCCGCTCCCCTCTGGCCCCTTCTCTGCTTGCGTCTATGGTGGTGATGAGATGGCGAGGCTGAAACTTGTTCCCTCCAAATCATGGGCAGTCTGCATGCAGAGTGAAAAGAGAGGGCCAGGAATCTGAGGCCTGGAATGTCATTTCCTTTGCTCCCAGGCCTGGTGAGGCAGGCCTGTGGGCACTGGCTCGAGGCCACTTGGGGGCAGGCCCTCGTCCTCTGGCCAGCAGCAGGAGGCAGACAATGCTGCCTGGGGGAGGGCTTGCTGCCTTTACACTTTCTGCAAAAAGGAGCTCTTTTCTAGGCTTGACACAGGGCTGCCCCATGCTTCAGGATGGTGGGGGATAACATCCCCTAAGCTCCTGCTTCCAGGAGGGGAGGTGTCCAGAATGCTCAGAGATGGGAACTGGCTCCCTGCTCCTCTGAGCACCTTGGAGTGTCTTTCCACATACACTTCCTGAGCCCCTGCGCTGGGCTCGGCACTGATTTAACTGCTCCACATATAGCTCCCTTTCATTCTCAAAACCACTCACGAGAGCTTCAGTGGCTTCATTTTAGTGTTGAGGAAGTGATCCTCAGAGAGGAAAAGTGACTTTCCCATAGTCACACCTCCCGGAAACTGCTGGTGGGACTTCAGTCAAGTTCTGTCTGGTCACAGGGCTGATGACTCTAATCCCTGACCTCCTGGAGAGGAAGGGCTGAGGGATCAGAGGTCCCATGCCTGGCAAGTCCCAAGTAATGTCTGAAAGAGTGTCACAGCCAAAAGTGGCCTCAAGGGCAATAGGGTTCTAACCTAGTTCCTCATTTGAAAGATGGAGGAAATGGCGTATGAGAGGGGAAAAGGCTTGACTTGTTAAGGGCCACAAAGCCTCATAAGTGACAGGACAGAAACTGGAACAGAGAAATAACTCAGATAGGGGCTCCACAGAGTGAGCTCGGGGATACCAGAAAAGCCTTCAACATTTTAATTTCCCAAACCCTGGCATCTGAGGCTCACTTTGATGCATTTGTGGAAGTTAATGGAACCACACATTGGGATTTGGGATTGTCCCAGAATATTCCTCCTGTATAACTGCTACATTGACCCTTGAAGCCTGCCAGTCCTAGGTCCTAAGAATGAAGGGGGATCAGGTACCTGGGTCATTCATATCTCAGGCTTAAAGTGGCTTTCCAAGCTTCATCCAAGAGCAGTCACAGGGGAGCAGGAAGACCAGTTTTATCCCATGCCTCTCACCAAGGAGACAAAGGGGTGCCTGAGCATGCCTCAGTCCCCTGCCTCAGCCAGCAGTACAGTCCAGTGCTTGGTCCCCGATGACAGAGGCAGATGAACCCAAGATGGCAGTTCTAGTTGGGGCAATCCCTGCCTTATGCCTCTGGACTTGTGAGTGCTGGGTCTCCTGGGAAATTTCCTTTGAACTCCACTAATAAGGCCAAGCTGTCCTGAAGCCCCTGCAAATTTTTGTCAGATGTCCCCAGTTGACCTCCCATACCCAGGGAGAGAGCTGCCCCAATGGGTGCTGGGAAAAGAGTGGGCATCGGGGCTTGCCCAGCTAAGCATCTCCCATCTCTCAGGGCCTGCCGAGGGGGAAGTTGGCACTCACAGCCACTCTGCCCCAGAGAAGAGCCCAACCAGGAGATTTTCCTGGTTAGGCCAGTCCAAGCTCACTCCGACTCTACACAGGCCTGAGGAGGTGACAACCCTATCGACCAGCTCCTCCTGGCCCCCCATTTACATCTTAATTACATTCCTTGGGAAACCGTCCAGGCCGCATTCCGCCTGGCAGGCTGCTGGGAAGACCCACAGAGCACTATGGTAACGCCCAGGCTTGTTGGTCAAGCAGCAGCCGCCAGGCTGAGGAACCTCCCTTCCAGGGCCAGCCTGGATTCCTCAACCCTGCTAGCTCCCGACTGCTCCCACTTATCCATGTGCTTCTATCCCAGCTCCCCCCCCCCATTCCCCTCCCATCTCCAGCCAAGCCCACAAATGTCCAATGTCCAGCTCCCTTCCTCAAAGCCTCAGACAGGGCTGCTGTATTTCTCCAAAGCCACTTCCCGGGCACCACCATTCAGGGCCCAGTTAGAGGAAGTGGTGGTGAAGGGTGCAGAGTCCATTGCAACCTTGGTGCTGCCTCTCGTGAGCTGTTCACAAAGAGTGCTGGGCCACAGCTGTAGCTTTCAAACTTTTTCCTTTCTCCTTTCCCTTTTTAAAAATACAGCTCTGAATTAGGACCCTAGTAAGTCAATGGCAACCCACTCCAGTACTTTTGTTTGGAAAATCCCATGGACGGAGGAGCCTGGTGGGCTGGGGTCCATGGGGTTGCGAAGAGTCAGACACGACTGAGCGACTTCACTTTCACTTTTCACTTTCATGCATTGGAGAAGGAAATGGCAACCCACTCCAGTGTTCTTGCCTGGAGAATCCCAGGGATGGGGGAGCCTGGTGGGCTGCCATCTATGGGGTCGCACAGAGTCAGACACGACTGAAGCGACTTAGCAGTAGCAGCAGCAGCAAGTCAAAGAGGGTAAAAATTAAAACAAAACAATTGATCAGTTCTTCAGACTGTTTACATCTTCATAGCTTGGTAGAAAATATTTCATTTTTGGTGGAACCCTAGAAGCATCTCCATAGACCCTCCAGAGCTCCTTAGAAAATCAAGTAAAGCTTCCTTATTCAGCATCCCTTTCCAAACCCTCCTCTAGAGAACCAATGTGCCTTCTTTTCACCTGTTCCTTTGGCTGCTCGCAATCCTTTAGGAGAGATCATGGCTGGAAGGGAGGGGAGTAGAGGCTCCCCCTCTCCAGCCCCTCACCCAGCTCTAGTTTTGGGCACAGAAGATGAACACACCCTAGTCTTCATCCTTTCCCTTTTTCTATCCTACTTTCCTCCCCTCTCCCCTCTTTTTCCTCCCTTCCTCCCTTGCTTCCTATATTCATAATAAAAACCTTTCAGCAAGCAAAACCTTCTGTGAAAGCCCAATGATGGACTAGGTAATGGAGGCCTTGGTTTGGTTAGAGGCAACAGAACTCTATAGTCCCACCCACTGGGCTCCCACTTGCACCCTAGAGGCCCTGGAGGCATCTTGGAGCCTCCAACGAACAGAGTGAAAACCACTGGCCTTGTCAGGTCTGGCAGTCTCTGAATAGATGCCTTTGCTTTCTCTTCTCATGTCTCACTTTCTTCCTCACCTTGCCCCCGCTCCAACTTTCCTTCTCCCTCTCTTTTGCCTTCTTGTCTCTCCTTTCCTCCCTGCCTGGCAGAGCCCCGGGTCAAGTCTGGCCCCGCTTTTCCTGCCTGGGGCAAGTGGACCCAGGCTCCATTCCAACACTGGGCAGTAATTTTGGGTCCCTAACTTGGCCAGACAGTGCTTTCCAGTCATGTGAGCAGAGGCCCTGGAGCCAGGCATTCCTGCCCAGCCCTTTCAACTGTAATCAAGGCGGGGGTGGTGGCACCAACACCAAAGGGTAGCTGGAGACGTTTTGTTGCTGTCTGGAGAGGATGAGGGAAGATCAGGAACAATATCAGGTGCAGACACATCCTGGGATAGGAAAGCCCTCCCCTCCCACTGAAAGGTGTGGGACCAGACAGTTGACGCTTCTGTGGGCTAGGATCCTGCTTAAGAAGACAGAGCCTTTCTACAGTGCCATCTTACCATGGAACTCTCCAGAAAGGACTCATGAAAAGGCCCTGTTCAGCCACAGACAGGAAAAGCAAGGGCAGTTAGGGGCTGGGTGCCAAGTCTACTCTCAACTGGATTCCAATCACCTGGATCATTGCACTTGAGGGGTTACTCTGTTCCAGGAACTGGGTGTGTGGCTGCAAACAAATAGACACAAATCTCTACCCTCATGAAGCTGATATCCTAGTCAGGGGAGACAGATAATAAACAAAAGTGTTAGGTAGAATTGATAGAGAGTGAGAAGGACAGAGGAGGAAAATAAATCAGGGAAGGGGAATAGTGAAAGCAGGGATAGAGGAGGAGAGAGATTTGAAATAGAGTAGTCAGAGGTTTCATGGAGGTGGTAACACTGAAGGACTGAAGGAGGTAAGGGAGTGACTGATGCAGGTATCTGGTGGAAGAACATTCCAGGCAGAGGGAACTTCAAGTGCAAAGGCCCTGAGGTGGTGACACCCTGGCGTGTTTGAGGAGCAGCAAGGAAGTGGAACTAGCTGGATAGAGCAATGGGGAGCGTGTGCATACTCAGTGACTTCAATTGTGTCTGACTCTTTGGGACCCTATGGACTGTAACCTGCCAGACTTCTCCATCCATGGGATTCTCCAGGCAAGAATAATGGAGTGGGTTGCCACTTTCTTCTCCAGGGGATCTTCCCAACCCAAGGATCAAACCCGCATCTCATGTTTCCTGCATTGACCGGCGAGTTCTTTACCATTAGCGCTACCTATGGTAGGCTATTCTAAGAACTTTAGCTTTTTCTCTGAGTAAGATGGGGGCCAGTGCATGATCTGGAGGCAGGAAAGGAACATGATCTGAAGAAACCACATTAGGACATCATCTTGGCTGCTGTGCTGAGAATAGACTAGGGGCAAGGGCGAAATCTGGGATGGTGACTCAGGGGAGGGATGGTGGATGAACCAGGGAGAAAGGCTTCTGGATACGCTTGGAAAATAAAGCTAACAGGACTAGATGTGGGAGTGGGAGCCCTCTGCGTGCCAGATCCTAGATCCAGGGCATGCCCCTTCATGAGCTCACCATTGAGGGTGCAGTGGGGTGGGGGCTATGGATCCCACAGGGTGTCCCTGTGTGCAGGCGATTCCAGGGGGTTACAGAAGCCCATGGTGCAGGGGAGGTTCTCACCCTTAAATGCTAAAGGGAAAGAGACACTGATCTACAGAGGTTGGGAAATAGGTAAAATATGGTCAGAGCCCTAAAGAATCTCAGATAAAGGCAAAAGAGGAAAAGGGCCTGGGCTGTGGGGAGCAGCCTGATTTTTGTATCAAGGTCATACACTCCTCTTCTCTCAGAGCTGCAGGAAAATTGGAGGGCTTCAGAGCTGCTCTCTGGTAGGACTCCCTTGTGGCACAGTCCCCCAGCCACTCCCTTATTTGTTGAGTCAGTTGAGGATCATGGATTAGCCACTCCCTGAGCTGTGCCAGGCCAGCCAGCTGGTCTCTTTTATCCCATAGGACTTACAAGACTTCCTGGGTAGCAAGACAAAAGAGAACTTACATTCCTAGGTGAGTTAGACCCTGGGGGTGTGGAGTAGACTGGGACCTGGGCTGCCACCAAAGGCGTGGCTAGTTTTCCCATCAAACCCATTCCCCAAACCAGGCTCCTCCTTCCCTTTGCCATGGCTACCTCAGGAGCTTGAGCACCCCAAGTCCTGGTTCTCTGGAAGGTGGGAGTGCAGGGTAGAGGGCTATGTCAAGCCAAGCCAGGGCTCGTAAGCTCCAGGGTGGCTGGAGCCTGAGCTAAGCTACCCCAGCTGAGGGACATGGGCCCCTGAGCCCTGAAAGAGGAAGGGTCCAAAGTTCCCTATCTAATGTCTGGTGCAGGGCTCTATGCTTCTCAAGCCAGCGAGATACGGATGGTTCATGAGTCATACACTATTTAATCTACTGACACCGACAGCCCATGGAACACTGCCCACTACCCTCTGTCATCTCACTTCACATCCTTGTCAGTGAAGCAAATCAGTTATTTCAGATTCCAAAAGGTCCAGTAACAACAAAACAATAGGTGTTGCTGAGTGAGTCTCTCTGCAGAGTAAAATGCTGGACACTTTACACACACATATCATCTCATTTAAAACCCTACTGCCAATCAATGAGGTGTGTGCTATTAGTGTGCCCATTTTAGAGATGAGAAGACACAAACTCAGAAAAGTCAAGTTCCCTGTCCAACACACAGCTTGGAAGAAGCAGAGCTGGCATTCGAAACAATCCAGGAACACATGCTCATTCTGGTTAAGGGTGAGCCCAGAGTCACAAAACCAAAGTTCCCTGGCTGCTCCTGGTGGGGAATAGTAGAGGCGGATGGGAACCCTTCTTACTGGAGCTGTCTTCCCCTCTACTCTCCCACCCACCTCACCCAGCTTCCCTCATTTTTCCCCTCTCCCATTGCTGGTTATACTGAGGTTGTAGAGGCTGAGGCAAGGGGACCTCAGTCTTTCAGATCTAGAGATGTAAGACCTGGAGCTGAGGATCCTGGAGGGGAAATATTTTGGCTTGAAGATCCAGGGCAGACTGAGGGATTGGAGGAGAGGTGGTGCCCCAGGGAAGGAGGATCATGCTACAGGCTTGGGTGAAGCCCCCTGAAGCTACAATGAGGGTCTGACCTGGCTCCAAACCACTGTGGTCTGGCTCCTTCTTGTTAGTAAGGAATGATGAATTTGAGAAATTACTAGAACGATTGAGGGAAACAATGAATTTCCTCATCCACACTTTGGGCAGGTTTGGGGAGTAAGGAAGACTTTCCGAAGGCCCTAAGCCCCATTCCTCAAAATTCTTCTCAAAAGCCTTATGGCATAGGTACTATCACTGTTTGTGTTTTTAAGAAGAGGAAACTGAGGCATAGGGATGTTTAAGAGCTTGCCCAAAGTTATGCCATATGTAGCAGATCCAGAGAATCCATATAATTTCGCTCTTGTCTGGTAGCTCAGACAGTAAAGAATCTGCCTGCCAATGCAGGAGACGCGGGTTCAATCCCTGGATCGGGACGATCCCCTAGAGTAAGAAATGGCAACCCATTCCAGTATTCTTGCCTGGGAAACCCCATAGACAGAGGAACCTGGCAGGTTACAGTCCATGGGGTCACAAAGAGTCAAACACAATTTAGCGATTAAACAACACTACTTTTGCTCTACAGCCATCTGCTCAACCCTCTACTCTGGGGCCCAGTGAGTGACTAGCTAAAGTGCTTCCTGAGTTCTGCTGGTGGACTAAGGAACAGCAGAGTTCCATGAAACCCAGCTCTGCCACTCTATCTATAGGTAGAATCCTGGCAAGTTATTTCATCCCTCTGAGCTTCAATTTCCCCATCCATAAAATGGGGCAATAGGACAACTCCAGCAGAGCTGTATATGAAAGTACCTCTTACTTACAACCCAGGAACAAACACTGGCTCAGTCTCAAATTGCTGGGCATTGACTGGGCTGGACTGTGAGAGCTGTTTTGTGAACTCCCCAGAGGTCTTGGTTCTCCTGTGGCCAGCACCACAGGTTGGCTGGACTGGGAGAGGTGAGGCTAGCGGCTGTGGGGCTGAGGTCTGGCCTCAATCTCCTACACTGATTCTGAGCTCTGAGTGGTAACAGTGGCACAGTCACAACATTGCTCACCCTTGCTCTGGTCTCTGGGTACCCTTTCTAGTGCCTTAGTGATCTGCCCAGTCCTCTGAAGCCTTGAGGAAGCTCCACCTTCCCTTGGCTGCTCCCCTCAATGCCTAGAGCTCAGTCTCCCAACCCCTACTGGAGTCCCGCTGCCCCCTCCTCACCTACCCCTGGACTCTTTGCCATTGGTGTGTCCTTCCAACTTCCCGTGGGACTGCAGCCTCCATGGCTCCCTGCAGATCCCCGTACTGACTGAGACCACAGCCTTCAGAGAGCCTGTTGGGCTCAGGAAGGACCTGGTTCTTCTCAGTAAGGCACCACACCATGAGAAAAAAGAAATAGCTTCTTACACCCAAGTACAATGGAGTGCTTAGGCCGAGCTAGAAAAGCCTTCTGCCTACCACTGGCATGCCCTCCAACCGTCCCCTTCCAGACCCAGGGGGTAGTGGTGGTGGTAGTGGTGGAAAGAGTGTGTGGGGGGAGAGCTAGGAGCTGCTCTTTGACTCTGCAGACCTGATCTAGTTCGTGCCTGGCTCCAGGAGGTAGAGGTCAAATCGCAGCCACAAAGGAGCAGAAGAGAGGAGAGAAGAGAGAGGAGGAGGAAATACGATGAGTCCAGTGGTGGAAAGCTGGGGCCAGGGCGGGCCGGGGAGGGAGGGGGAGCGGGGCCCAGGGCTATTTCTGTACAATAATACAGGGGAAGAGGGCCAAGCTGACAGGACAGTGATTAGTCTTCAGGGAGCAAAGGCGAAGACTCTGCCGGCGAGCCTGGGGCTGGAGGAGCTGGCCTGGGGCCCAGTTTGGTGGGCTGGAGCAATGATTTCAGAGGCCCGGAATCTGAGGCGAGCTGGACCCAAGGACTAGGGAGCAGGAAAGGTGGGAGCAGGGAGAGGGGAGCCAGCCATCCCCCGAGCCCCACCTCCAAGGTAGGAGGTTGGGAAGAGGGTGGGAGCTGGCCTGCTCTGACAGCCGTCTGCCACTGCAGGGTTATCTGGCTGCTGGTGGGGGCAGAGTTTCTGCAACGCACGCTTCCTGGGCTCTGGCCTGTGGGGGAGATGTCGTGAGAAAGAGCCAGGAACACAAGGCTCGGAAACCTCAGGGGAAAAGTCAAACGTGCTCTTTCTTTCCCACGGGATTTCCAACCATGGGGCCAGGAGAGGAGGTGTGAGAGGTCAGGGAGTAGGGAGGGCTTGCAACTCATTTTTACAGTGCTGACTCTGTGATGTGCCTCTTGTTGTACATTTCCACACTGACTCCTCCTGCATGCCAGGTGAGGTGGGAACGCTCACACTTGGTTGATAGTGAGAAAGCTGAGGCTCAGAGAAGTGAAGTACTTTGCCTAACATCACGCAGCTAAGAAGCCCAGAGCCATATTTAGAGCCAAGTCCATCATACTCCAAAGTCCTGGCTTAGGAGACAGTTAGAGCAAAGTGAGGGGTTTTGCTATAAAGTAAGTAAGCCCTCTGTGGCAACTGGCTTTGAATCTCTCCCCTGTTCCCTGCCGTCCATGTGAGCTTGGTCAAGTTACTTCTCCTCTCTTAGCCTCAGTTTGCTCATCTGTGAAGTGGCGCTATGAACAGTAAATACCTCCTGATTGTTCTGAGGATTCGAGGAGTTGATATGTGTGAAGTGTCTAGAACGGTGCATGGTACACAGTAACTCATCTGCAAGAAGCACTATGTGAGTATTCAGCATTGCCCTCCACGGGCACCCTTAGAGGAAGGAGTGTGAGAGAGGTGAGGGTATTGTGTGAGGGAAATACAGGGCAGAGGGTCACCCCAGTCCCTTTAGAATTGGGAGTCCTCCCACATTTGGACAATAGTATCAGGAATCTTCCAATGGGGAGCCCTTGTGACCCAGCAATTCCACTTCTGGGAATTCATCCTAAGGAAATAATGGGTCAAGAGAGCAAAGATGTATGTACCAGGATGTTCATTTCCAGGTTGCTCATTATAGTGAAAAACAGGGGCTTGCTTAAATGAATTATGGCATATTCATACACAGCAGCCATTAAAAACAATGATGTCACTCTTTAGGTATTGATATGGAAAGAGATTCCTGATACGATTGTTAAGGGAATCAAAGCAGTTTGCCACACTGCAGGTACATGAGTTTTGGGAAAGGAGGTATTGGAGGGTCAGGGTTAGGGAGGGGAACTCGTTCATATTTGAAATTTGTTTACTGTGAACACTTTTTACTTTAATAATTAAAAGAAAACAAGCAACAAAACTATTTCCATTTTTTAAAATAACCGCAAAGATTCAGAGACTTCAAGTCTCTGGGCATTTCCCTGGGCACGAGTGATCTCCCTGCTCAGGAGCAGACCTTATGTTTCACCTGTTCCCAGCTCTCCCCATCAAGTGGAGGGGTACAGTAAAAAGGCCTGGTGAGATCAGACAACCCTGGCATCTGTTGCTGAAACAAATTTTCAAAACTAACATGACCAACCAAGGCCAACATGACCTTGCACCTCAATTCATTCATTCATTTTTTATTGGACAAATATCTATGAAGCACCTACTATGTGGCTGGCTTAAGTGATGAAGACACAGCAGTGAATAAAATCGACAAAAATCCTTGCTCTCACAGAGCTGCTGCTTTAGTGAAGGCAAACAGACAATAAAGACAGATAATATAGAGAGTCTATTGGATGACAATAAGTGCTCTGGAGAAAAATAAAATAGCAAATGAGAAACGAAAACATAAGGTGGGGTTGCAATTTAAAAATAGAGTGGTAAGGGAAGACTTCCTTGAAAAAGTGACATTTAAGTAAACATCTCAAGAAGACGAAATAGCAAAGCCTATGGGTAGCTGGAGGAAGAGCATTTCAGGCAGAAGGAACAGCCCTGGGACTGGGGGTGGGCAGGGGGAGTGTTTGGTGTGTTGAAGTATGGAAAGGAGGCCAAGCAAAGATAGCACAGGGAATAGGAGTGGTACATGAATCTGAAGAGGGAACTAGCAGGAAAGCAGGCAGGGCTGTGCCAAGTCAAGCTAAGGCTTTGGGTTTTACTGTGAGTGAAAGGGGAGCCAGCGGAGGGTTTTGAACAGAGTAGTGCTAACTATTTTAACAGGATCACTTTGGCTGCTGCCAGGCAAACAGGCTACAGGAGGAAGGGTTAAGGAGGGAAACAGGGAGACCAGTGAGGACATTGTTCTGAGCCACTACGGCAGTCATCAAGGCAAGAGGTGATGGTGGCTCAGACCATGGCAATGGAGGTTGTGAGGAGTGATTGGCATCAGAGTCCCTTTCCACTCTGACAATCTAGGTCCAGATTCCCCACCAAACCCAGAATGAGCTGTGACAACCTTTCCTCTTTAGTGAGGATACACACAGTGTGTCCCAGGATCAGAATATTCTTCTTAGTTTAACCTCTCAACACCCACTTGCTCCCAGGACCTTGCCTGCCCCTCTGGCCAAGGCTAAGACTGTCAGCTCCACAAAGGTAGGGCTTTTGCCTGTTTGGTTCACAGCTGTACCTCCAGGGCCTACAATAGTGTTTGGCACTCATCTGGCACTGAATGAACAAGTAAGTAAACAAAGAGTGGTGTGGCAATCTAGAGGAGGGAGTACAGAATTTTGTTGGAGGGTGGGAGGGAGAGAGGGGTGGGGATGGGTAGGCACATCTGATCTGCCTACTCAGCCAGATCCCTGAAGGATCCCAGAACATACACACAGGTGCAGGTGGGCCTTTCCCTTCTCAGCCTGATTGATAGACTGTGAATGTTGGCCATCCCATTGCTTGGCCACTGGAAAAAGAGAACTGGCCACTTCACCTTCCTACTCAGACAGGATCACTGCCATCTTAGAAGTAGGGAAGCAAATTTAAGGGAATGTATAGAGTCAGGTTCTTAAGTGAGGAACAGGAATTAGGGACAGACAGAGTCCAAAGCTTGGGTCCATCCCAGTTGTGGAAAACCAGGAGAAACCATTTTACCATTTTTTACCCTGCCTCTCTCTGTTCCATTCTCCCCTTCTCTACCTTTCTGGCACAATTCTCCCCCAAAAGCCTCATTCCCATTGAGCAATAGGCCTTCTCAAGCTCTCTGTCTCCCCTCTTGCTGATTCTTCACCAGACTCTCTACTAGTCCCTCACTCCATTCAGTGATTTCCCTTAATCTTGAAACTATCTCTAACCTTCTTTCTTAGCAACCACCTGCTTCTGCAGATACCACCACTCTCATCTCTGCAGTCTTCAGAGGGAAGGTCAGATTGGCTGTCTTTGTTAGACCATGGGCACACCATTTTCTGAGTATGGTTATACTGTGAGCCGTTTATGTAATCTGCGGCAGGTCTTACAAAGATTTATCAAGCATATTACCAATAAGTTAGATAAGAAATTGTATCTCACTATTGTTTTATTTTGCACTCTCCTGCTCATCAGTCATTCAGGACTTTTAGTTAAACATGGCAGACTGAATAAGTACATTTAGTACTGTTCCCTTCCTAAGTCCCACTAAAATGACAGTAAATGTATTTTGAAGAGACATTAAGTTAAAAAACTAGAGAATATAAGAGGAGACAGACAATCACAGCAAAATATTGGAAATTGGCAAGCCAGATAGAAGAGAATAAGAGAAAGGGGAAACCCAACTTGGCAGTGTGGGAAGCCCAGAAATAGATTGATTTGTTCCATAAAACTCTAGAACTTTAAAAATGAGGCTCACCAGATACATCTGAAAGTCGCAGTGTATCGGGACTGAAAATAAGTGGATTGGTTGAAGGTCTGTGTAAGAAAAATTAGAATTCCAAAACCCTCTTCCACATTGGCAGAACACTAGAAGTCTACTCTCCATAGAGACTGGATGTGGAGGTGCTGGCCTTGGCTGAAGATAGGGATGCATCACTGAAATGGAAAAATAAGATGATCACCTACAGTTAACAGTGAGGTCTTCCTCACTCAGCTCCAAGAACACTGGCAGTCACGATGCTACATCATTTCCCCTCCCCTGCAATGGATTAGAGGCTTCTTCTTTGGGGAATCTGATATTTGAATGTTCCTTATAAAGCCCAAATAACTCAGTCTACTGTGATCAGTTGAAAAACCCTGCATTATGCACACTGGGTTGCCATTTCCTACTCCAGGGGATCTTCCTGATCCAGGGATCGAACACTCATCTCACATTTTGTGCATTTGCAGGCAGATTCTTTACCACTAGTTCCACATTATGCACACAGAATATCAATAAACTTTTTAGTTCCTCACTCTTAAAAAATGAGCTGGTAATCAGGGATCACAAGACATTTGAGGAAATCTTTAAAGGTAGAAGACAGAAACCAAAACGAACAGATGATGAATTCAGAGAATTAGAAGCAATCCAGGGAGCAGAAAAAAGCTAAACACAAACAACCACAATTCAGTGTCATGTAACAACAAATGAACTTTTGCTCAAGTCATATGTTATCTTCTTCTTGACTACAGTTCTGCTCTTTGTTGTCTTCATTTCAGGATCTGAATCAAAGGAGCAGCTGCTATCTAGGGTGTCATCAGGCTCATAACAGAGAGGAAAGCAAGATGGCAGAATCACACAGTACCTCGAAAAACTTTTGCTGAAAAGTGGGGCATATCAATTTTACTCACGTGGCATTGAACAAAAGAAGTAACATGTCCAAATCTGATATCAAAAATGCAAGAAGAACAGATAGGCATGATGGACATGAGTAACAAATATTTTGTCAATACCAGAATCTATCAGAATTCATGAAACAAAAACAATTCAGTTCAGTTCAGTCACTCAGCCGTGTCCATGGACTTTGGAACCCCAAGTACTGTAGCAGGCCAGGCTTCCTTGTCCATCACCAACTCCCAGAGCTTGCTCAAACTCATGCCCATCGAATCGGTGAGGCCATCCTACCACCTCATCCTCTGTTATGTATTTCTCCTCCTGCCTTCAATATTTCCCAGCATCAAGGTCTTTTTCAGTGAGTCAGTTCTTCGCATTAGGTGGCCAAAACATTGGAGCTTCAGCTTCATCATCAGTCCTTCCAATGAATATTCAGGACTGATTTCCTATAGGATTGACTGGTTTGATCTCCTTGCAGTTCAAGGGACTCTCAAGAGTATTCTGCAACACCACAGTTCAAAAGCATCAATTCTTCAGTGCTCAGCCTTCTTTATGGTCCAACTCTCACATCCATACATAGTGATGCAAAGGTATATCCTTTGTGAAATTTTAGTATACTTAACAAAGAGATCCTAAAAACTTCCAGGAAGAAAAAAATAGGTGCATACAAAGTCTCAAGGATCAAAACAGTATCAGACTCCCCAACCACACACCAGAAGCTAGAAAATAATGGATTAGTGTCTTTGAATTTTTTAGGGAAAATGATTTCTAACTTAGAACTTTATATTTGAACTATCAATCAAACATGAGGCTAAAAGAAAGGCCTATTCAGAACAATAAGTTGTCAAAACATATACTTTGCATTCACCCCTTCTCAGGAAGCTAATGGATGGTCTGATCCAAAACAAGGAAGAATAAAACAAAAAGAGGTGGATCAGGAACCCAGGACACAGGGAAGCTACCATAATAGGAAAGTACAGGTAGTCCCCAGGATGGTGGTAAAAGGGAAGTAAGTCCATGGATAACAGGCAGCCAAGCAAGCAATGCCAGTACCACAGCAGGCTGGCTGGAATAGATCATGGAGGATTCTGGAAGAGGTGCTTCTAAGGGAAAGATGTTTGGACAGATTGAGATGAGATTTACTCTTCTGGCAGACAGTTTACCAATGTATTAGTTATAGGTACACAGAAAAATCAACCAAATACACACCGAAATTGAGACAATTATTAATTCTGGGGAAATACAAAAATTATTCGATAAAGGGCATGTAATCACATGAGACCTCTGGGCTTATAGTTAGGTTAATGTCAGCCCTGAATATTGATATAGCTACATTAGGATGATGGGAAGAAAGGAAGTGCTTATGTGTAGCCAGGCAGATGAGAAGAGAGTGAAATCCCTGTCTTCTAGAATGAGAAGTCAATAGATGATATCTAAATCTGAAAAATCGACATGTCAGAATATAATTTAGAAATAATGGAGAAAATAGGAAAAATATTTTTCAGCTAAAAGGGATATTTGTCTCTAAGGAGTGAGAATTGGGTGTAGAAAGTACTAGGGCAGAGACACTGTGGTTTTTGTTACAAATCTTCCAAACTATGTACATTCACAAAGTATTTTTTTATATTTTATTTTCTTAATTTATTGTGAAGTTAAATATCTTTTAACATGTTTATTGGTCATATTTATAATTCTTCTTTTATAAATTCCCTGATTGTATCTTTGCCTATTTTTCTTTTGGGTGGCTTACCTTTTTAAACATTCATTTCTAAGAGTTCATTATAAATTCGGAGAAGGCAATGGCACCCCGCTCCAGTACTCTTGCCTGGAAAATCCCATGGACGGAGGAGCCTGGTGGGCTGCAGCCCACGGGATCCCTAAGAGTCAGACATGACTGAGCGACTTCATTCTCACTTTCATGCATTGGGGAAGGAAATGGCAACCCACTCCAGTGTTCTTGCCTGGAGAATCCCGGGGACAGGGGAGCCTGGTGGGCTGCCATCTATGGGGTCGCAGAGAGTCGGACATGACTGAAGCGACTTAGCAGCATTATAAATTATAGATCCATACATTAGTTCATTTAACAAATATGAATTGAACACCTATTGTATTCCACACACGGTGGTAGGTGCTGGGGATACAGCTGACAGTAAGATAGGTCAAGTCTCTCATGGAGTGCACATCTTAGTGGGATCAGAGAACAAGTGAACAAACCCACAGACACGTTGCTTTCTGATAAGAGAAAGTGCTCTGAGGAAAAGGGAAGAAGGTGACAAAATGGATTGTGAAAGGTGGGTGTGGCTTCTTTGGATTGGTTGGTCTGAGAAGGTGAAATTTGAGTCATTCAGGCTTCAGGAGGATTTGGGGATAGATGTACCATTTCAGACACCAGAAATAGCAATTGTAGATGTGCTAAAGCAGAAAGAAAAAAATAAAAAGGAGGAGTGACAGAGAAACAGGGGGAAGACGCTGTGAATAAATGTTGCCAGTCATTCCTCCAAGTCTGTCACTTGTGTTTAAACTTTGTTTATGTTGCCTATTGTCATCAGACAGACATCTCAGAAATTTGATGCAATCAAATGTATCAATCCTTTTCATTTACAGCTTCTGCTTTTTGTGATTTCTTAAAAGAAAATTTTCCCACATGTCAATATTATAACCATACTTTTCAATATTTTTATAATAGCTTTATAGTTTGTGTTTTACAGTTTTGCTTTTAATTTGTCTGTAATCTAATTTTTAAGTGGTGTGAAGAAAGGATTCAATTTTTTTTTTCTTAAATGGTTAGCCAATTGCCTCAATACCATTGATTGAATAGACCATTCTTTCCCTATTGATTTGAAAGGCCACCTTCGTTAAATACCAGATTACCACATACCCATGGTCGTGTTTCTGGTCTCTATTCAGTTGCTTTGTTCTACATCTCTCTCCCTGCACTAGGTCTGATTATTAGGCCAGTAATCCTGCCTGAGGCTAAATTGGCTATTCAGGGCCGTTTTCCATTCTGATTGGTCTGAGGTTATGCCATACCTATTGTTATCCATCTTGAACTAGAGCCTATGACACACTTTTCAATCCTCAAAATGCATAAAATATTTTGATATGTGGCAAAGCAAGTCCCCCTTTTCATTGTTCTTCCCTTTCAAAATTGTCTTAGCTATTCTTGTACATTTTCTCTAACATGTGAATTTTCTAATCAATTTGTCAAGTTCTGTGAGAATTCCTGCTGGGAATTTGACTGCGATTGAATTAAATTTATGGATTAAACTGGAAAGAATTGATATCTTTACAATATTGAGTTTTCCCATCCAGGAACATGTATATATTTTCCATTTATTTAGATCTCTTTAATGTTCTTCAGTAAAATTTTATAGTGTTATTTTATACATCTGGCATGCTTCTTATTTGGTTTTTCCCTAGAGATTTTATAGTTTTGTTGCTTTTGTGAAAGAAGCCCATTTATCTCTTTTATTTCTAATTGGTGATTGCCAGGCACTATTGATTTCTTTTTAAATTAACTTCATTTTAAAACAGCTTTAGATTTATAGAAAAATTCCAAAGATACTAAAGAGAGTCTTCATATACCTCACACCTCATTTTCCCTATTTTTAACAACTTAACATGACTACAGTACATTTGTTACAATTAATGAACCAATATTAGTACATTATTATTAACTGAAGTCCAGAGTTTATTCACAATTCCTTCAGTTAAGTTTAGTTGCTCACGCTGACTCTTTGTGATTGCACGGACTGCAGCACACCAGGCTTCCCTGTCCATCACCAACTCCTGGAGCTTGCTCAAACTCATGTCCATCGAGTTGGTGACGCCATCCAACCATCTCATCCTCCGTTGACCCCTTTTCCTCCTGCCTTCAATCGTTCTCAGCATCAGGGTCTTTTCCAACGAGTCAGTTCTTCACATCAGGTGGCCAAAAGATTGGAGCTTCAGCTTCATCATCAGTCCTTTCAATGAATATTCAAGACTGATTTCCTTTAGGATTGACTGGTTTCATTTCCTTGCAGTCCAAGGGATTCTCAGGAGTCTTCTGCAACACCACAGTTCAAAAAGCACCAATTCTTCAGTGCTCAGCCTTCTTTATGGTCCAACTTTCACATCCAAACATGACTACTGGAAAAACTGTAGCTTTGACTAGACGGACCTTTGTCAGCAAGGTAATGTCTGCTTTTTAATATGATGTCTAGGTTGGTCATGGCTTTTCTTCCAAGGAGCAAGCATCTTTTGATTTCATGGCTGCAGTCACCAACTGCAGTCATTTTGGAGCCCCCAAAAATAAAGTCTCTCACTGTTCACTGTTTCCCCATCTATTTGCCATGAAGTGATGGGACCAGATGCCATGATCTTAGTTTTTTTGATGTTGAGTTTTAAGCTAGCTTTTCCACTCTCCTCTTTCACTTTCATCAAGAGGCTCTTTAGTTTTTCTTCGCTTTCTGCCATAAAGGTGGTATCATCTGCATATCTGAGGTTATTGGTATTTCTCCTGGCAATCTTCATTCCAGCTTGTGCTTCATCCAGCCCAGCGTTTCTCATGATGTACTCTGCATAGAAGTTAAATAAACAGGGTGACAATATACAGCCTTGATGTACTCCTTTCCTGATTTGAAGCCAGTCTGTTGTTTCATGTCCAGTTCTAACTACTGCTTCTTGATATGCATACAGGTTTCTCAGGAGGCAGGTAAAGTGATCTGGTATTCTTATCTCTTTAAGAATTTTCCACAGTTTGTTGTGATCCACACAGTCAAAGGCTTTGGCATAGTCGATAAAGCAGAAGTAGATGTTTTTCTCGAACCTTCTTGCTTTTTCGATGATCCAAAGGATATTGGCAATTTTATCTCTGGTTCCTCTGCCTTTTCTAAATCCAGCTTGAACATCTGGAAGTTCTCAGTGCTTGTACTGTTGAAGCCTGGCTTGGAGAATTTTGAGCATTACTTTGGTAGTGTGTGAGATGAGTGCAATTGTGCGGTAGTATGAACATTCTTTGGCATTGCCTTTCTTTGGGATTGGAATGAAAACTGACCTTTTCTAGTCCTGTGGCCACTGCTGAGTTTTCCAAATTTGCTGGCATATTGAGTGTAGCACTTTTAACAGCATCATCTTTTAGGATTTGAAATAGTTCAACTGGAATCCCATCACCTCCACTAGCTTTGTTCATAGTGATGCTTGCTAGGGCCCACCTCACTTGGCATTCCAGGATGTTTGGCTCTAGGTGAGTGAGCACACCACCATGGATATCTGGGTCATGAAGATCTCTTTTGTATAGTTCTTCTGTGTATTCTTGCCACCCCTTCTTAATCTCTTCTGCTTCTGTTAGGTCCATACCATTTCTGTCCTTTATTGTGTCCATCTTTGCATGAAATGTTCCCTTGGTTTCTCTCATTTTCTTGAAGAGATCTCTAGTCTTTCCCATTCTATTGTTTTCCTCTATTTCTTTGCATTGATCACTGAGGAAGGCTTTCTTATCTCCTTGCTATTCTTAGGAACTCTGCATTCAAATGGGTATATCTTTCCTCCTTTGGGAGGAATAGGGCAGCCTACACTTAAAAAGTGGGCAGCTATGCTCCACTTCCTGAGGGCAGAGTACTTATGTAAAATGCTTAGAATTCTTGTGCACAAGAGCTTTCTCTCCTCTCCATTTATTAATTTATTCAGTCATTTTCTCTATCAGTATGGATTCATGATATTTATTTTATGTTATACTTTGAGTTATAATCTAATACTCTTTTCTTTGTTTTGTTTTATAATGAAGTATTTTTAAACTTTAATTTAATTTAATTATTTATTTTGGCTGCACTGGGTCTTCTTTGCTGCACGTGGCTTTCTCTAGCTGTGGAGTGTGGGGGCTGCTCTTCGTTGCAGTGGGTGGGCTTCTCATTGTGGTGGCTTCTCTTGTTGCAGAGCAGGGGCCTGCAGGCTTCAGTAGTAGCAGCTCCTGGGCTCTAGAGCACAGTCTCAACAGTTGCAGCTTATTTGCTCTGCAGCATGTGAGATTTTCCCAGATCAGGGATTAGAAACGTGTCTTCTGCATTGGCAGGCAGATTCTTTACCACAGAGCCACCAGTGAAGCCCTCACTTTCTTTGTCTTGTTGCTCACATTTTTACTTTGTCCATTGGGCACTCTTATAGTTGGCTCCTGTGCTCCCTTGACATTCCCCCCAAAATGCATGGCTTATTGTTTTTTTTTTTTTTTTTATACTACCTTACTTTCTGATACTATAAGATGATCTAGGTTTATCTTATATAATTCCTGCCCCTGCCCTAAAATCAGCCATTTTTTCAAGGATCCCTGGTTCCTTTTATTGGCACTAGGTGTGCTTGCTGCTAGGGTTTCGTTTCCCATGTGGCAGTAGTGCTAAAGAACCTGCCTGCCAATGCAGGAGACATAAGAGATGTGAGTTCAATCCCTAGGTTGGGAAGATCCCCTGGAGGAGGGCATGGCAACCCACTCCAGTTTTCTTACCTGGAGAATCCCATGGACAGAGAACCCTGGTGGCCTAACAGTCCATAGGGTCGCACAGAGTTGGACACGACTGAAGCAACTTAGCATGTACACATGTGCTTGTTTTTACCAAGGTGTCATTGCTTCTAGGCTCTCTAAGCTGACAGGACAGGAGAAGGCAGTGGCCCCCACTCTAGTACTCTTGCCTGGAAAATCCCATGGACAGAGGAGCCTGGTGGGCTGCAGTCCATGGGGTCGCTGAGGGTCGGACACGACTGAGCGGCTTCACTTTCACTTTTCACTTTCATGCATTGGAGAAGAAAATGGCAACCCACTCCAGTGTTCTTGCCTGGAGAATCCCAGGGACAGGGGAGCCTGGTGGGCTGCCGTGTATGGGGTCGCACAGAGTTGGACACAACTGAAGCGACTTAGCAGCAGCAGCAGCATAAATATTTCTATATGTAACCATCCAGATCTATATATCAAGACAAACATGAGTTCACACTGGTGTCTTCAACTGTAATCCATTACTACATGGATGATTATAGCCTTCTCCTCTTGTTTATCTATAAACTCACTCCAGTAGTGAGAAACCTGGTTCCCACCACCTGCTATCCATTCACTTAATTGTTCAATTCCAGTATATAGATATAGATATATAGTCCCATACACTATACATGTATAGTGGTATTAGAATTGTTAACCCATATGCCCTTGTGGTGAAGATCCCCTGGAGGACGGCATGGCAACCCACTCCAGTATTCCTACCTGGAGAATCCCATGGACAGAGGAGCCTGGCTGCCTACAGTCCATAGGGTCGCACAGAGTTGGACACGACTGAAGCAACTTAGCATCCACACATGTGCTTGTTGCTACCAAGGTGTCATTGCTTCTAGGCTCTCTAAGCTTAATCAACTGGAGTGTAGTACTTACATACAGGTTTTTTTTTTTTTTTTTTTGGTTTGTTTTGTTCCTTTACCTTTAGTCTTACACACTATGCTGATTTCCAAAGTTATTTTAGTCAATACCTTTTCCCCTCACTGTCCTTCAGTGAGATTGTTTTATACATTTGCAATATGGTTAGATTCTGCTGTAACATTCTGCATTCCAGCCTGGGATCCTCAGTCTCCTAAATGATTTCTAAATTTGCATACATTAACGTTCCCTCTTTGTGCTATAAAGCTCTATGGGTTTTGAAAAATGTAGTTACATATCCACCACTACATATCATATAGATATTTTTACCACTAGATAGCATATTGAAAAGCAGAGACATTACTTTGCCAACAAAGGTCTGTCTAGTCAAGGCTATGGTTTTTCCAGTGGTCATGTATGGATGTGAGAGTTGGACTGTGAAGAAAGCTGAGCGCCGAAGAATTGATGCTTTTGAAGTCTCCTGGCTTCACTTACTCAACTCTTATCTTCTCCCTTTTGAGTCCCTGCCAACCACTGATCTTTTTACTCTAAGACAGTCACTATACCTTGGCCTTTTCCAGAATGTCATATAATTGTAATCATATATATGTAGTCTTTTCAGACCGGCTCCTTTCACTTAACAATATGCATTTAAACTTTACTCATGTCTTTCTGTGGCTTGATAGTTCATTTCTTTTTAGCAAAATAATATTCCATTGTCTGGATGTACCACAGTTTGTTTATTCATTCAGCTATTGAAGAACAACTTTGTTGTTTCCAGTTTGGGGCAGTTATAAATAAAGCTGCTATAAACCTCTATGTGCAAGTTTTCTGCGGGTGTAAGTTTCCAAATCAGTTAATATCTAGGAGTGCAATTGCTAGATTATACACTAAGACCATGTTTAGCTTTGTAAGAAACTGCCAAGCTATGCATTCCCAACAGCAGTATGAGTTCTTCTTGTTTCACATGCTCAACAGCAATTGGTAGAGTCAGTTAGAAAATTTTAGCTTTTCTAATAGGGGTATACTATTGTTTTAAGCAACTCCCTAATGATCAATGTTGCTGAAGATGTTTTCATATGATTATTTACCATCTTTCAGTTCAGTTCAGCCGCTCAGTCATGTCTGACTCTTTGCGACCCCATGAATTGCAGCACTCCAGGCCTCCCTGTCCATCACCAACTCCCGGAGTTCACTCAGACTCACATCCATCAAGTCAGTGATGCCATCCAGCCATCTCATCCTCTGTCGTCCCCTTCTCCTCCTTCCCCCAATCCCTCCCAGCATCAGAGTCTTTTCCAATGAGTCAACTCCTCGCATGAGATGGCCAAAGTATTGGAGTTTCAGCTTCAACATCAGTCCTTCCAATGAACACCCAGGGCTGATCTCCTTTAGGATGGACTGGTTGGATTTCCTTGCAGTACAAGGGACGCTCAAGAGTCTTCTCCAACACCACAGTTCAAAAGCATCAATTCTTCGGCGCTCAGCTTTCTTCACAGTCCAACTCTCACATCCATACATGACCACTGGAAAAACCATAGCCTTGACTAGACGGACCTTTGTTGGCAAAGTAACGTCTCTGCTTTTGAATATGCTATCCAGGTTGGTCATAACTTTTCTTCCAAGGAGTAAGCGTCTTTTAATTTCATGGCTGCAGTCACCGTCTGCAGTGATTTTAGATCTTCTTTAATGAACGTGTGTATTCAAATTGTTCACCCATTTTTAATTGGTTTGTTTTCTTATTTTTGCATTTTGAGTTGTTTGTGTATTTTGGATACAAGCCCTTTATCAGATATGTGTTTTGCAGATGTTTTCTCCCAACCTATGACTTATCTTTGGGTTCTTCTAAAAGTGTCTTTCACAGAGTACATGTTTTTAATTTTAATAAAGCATAACACATTAATTTTTTCTTTCATGGATTGTGTTTTTGGTTTGTGATTGTATCTATTAATAAAAACTCACCACAAATTGAAGGTCATCTGGATTTTCTCCTATGTTTTCTTCTAAAGGTTTTAGTTTTGTGTTTTACGTTTAGGTCTATGACCCATTTTGAATTAATTTTTGTGAAAGGCGTAAGGTCTGTGTTGAGACTTTTTGTTGTTATTATTGCTGTTTGTTTTCTTTTGTTTTATTGCTTTTGGCTCCCCAATGGTTCTAAGAGCATTTACTGAAAAAACTACCTTTTATTCATTGAATTGTTTTGTTCCTTTGTCAAAGATCAACTTACAATGTTTGCTTTAGTCTATATCCTGACTCCCTGTTCTATTCATCTGTGTATCTATTCTTTTACCAATATCATACTATCTTCATCACTGTAGCTTTATATAGTCAGTATTAAAGTTGGACTGTGTGAGACTTCCAGCTTTGCTCTTCTTCAGTATTGTGTTGGCCATTGCAGGTCTTCGCCTTTCCACATAAACATTAGAATCAGCTTGTCAATACAAAATATTTTGCAGGGATTTTGAGATTGTGATAAATTTATAGAGCAGATTAGGAAGAATTCACATTTTACAATATTGAGTCTTCCAATCAACAAACACAGCGTATCTCTTTAAGATCTTTGATGTCTTTCATCAGTTTTATAATTTTTCACATACAGATCGCATACATGTTATATTTCTAAATATTTCATTTTTAGGGTGATATTGTAAATAGTATTTTTTACTTCAAATTCCATGAAAGCAATTGACATTTGTATATTCACTTTGTATCCCCAAATTTTACCATACTCAGTAGTTTTGGGAGGTTTTTTTGCCTATTATTTGGGAAGTTTTACACAGACAATTATGTCATCTGTGAACAAGGACAGTTTTATTTCTTCCTTCTCAGTCTTTATACTTATTTCTTTTTCAAGTGTTATTGCACGAGCTAGGACTTCCAGTATGATGTTGAATAAAAAGTAGTGAGAGAGAATATCCTTGCCTTATTCCCAGTCTTAAGGGGAAAGCATCTACAGTTGACCCTTAAACAATGTGGGGTTTAGGGGCACTGACCACATACAGTTGAAAGTTTGCATGTAACTTTATAATCAGCCTTCCAGACTCACAGTTCTGCATCCATAGAATCAACTGATCCCAGATTGTGTAGTATTGTAGTAATATTTATTGAAAAAAATCCATATATAAGTGCATCTGCAGAGTTCAAACCCATGTTTTTCAAGAGTCAGCTATAGTTTTTCACCATTAAATATAATGCTTACTATAGATATTTGAAGATGTTCTTTATCAAGTTTAGGGAGTTCATCTCTATTCCTGGTTTATTGACAGTTTATTTTTAATTACAAATGAGCAATGGATTTTGTCAGCTATTTTTTCTGAATCAATTGATACAATCATTTTTTTCTTTAGTTTATTGATATAGTAAGATTACATTGATTGAATTTTGAACCAGGTTGCATAACTGGAATAAATCATATTTGATCATGCGTTGAGGTCACAAAGGGTTGGACACAACTGAGTGACTGAGCAAAAATAATTTCTTTTATATACTATTAGATTCAATTTGCTAATATTTAGGATTTTGCATCTTGTTTATGATAGACATTGCTCTTAAGTTTCCCTTTCTTGTAATGGCTTTATCCAGTTTTGGTCTTAGATAGCGCATGCCTCATTGAATGAGAATAGAATGTACCCTTTGCTTCTATTTTCTGGAAGATATTGTAGAGAATTAGTATAATTTCTCCCTTAAATGTTTGGTGGAATTCACCAGTGAAACCATTTGGGCTGGATGCTTTCTTTTGGGGAAGGTTATTAATTACAGATTCAATTTAAAAAATAAATATAGGACCATTCAGATGAACTATTTCTCCTCGTGTAAGTTTTGGTAGCTTGTATTTTTCAAGGAATTGTTCTATTTCATGCAAGTCATCAAATCTGTGGACATAGAGTTCTTCAAAGTATTTCTTTTTTATACTTTCAATGTCCATGAGACCAGCAGTGATAACCCCTCTTTCAACTCTGATATTTGTAACTTTGTGTTTTCTCTCTGTTTTTCATGTTAGCCTGACTAGACATTTAGCAATTTGATTGATATTTTCAAAGGACCAATTATTGTTTTCTATTTTTCAATTTCATTAATTTCTGCTCCAATTTTTATTATTTCTATTCTGCTCTCTAGAATTGTTCCTCTTTTTTTTCTAGTTCCTAAGGTGAAAGCTTAGATTCTAAATTTTAGAATTTTTTCTTTTCTACTATATGCATTGAAAGCTGTACATTTTCCTATAACCAAAAATGATGATGGTGGGTACCCTTGTCTTATTCTTGATTTTGATAAAAAAAGCTTCTAATAATTAACCACTATGTGTGATTGTTGCTGTAAATTTTTGGTTTCATATAGTTTTCTGAGTTTTATTTTAATAAGAAATGAGTATTCAATTTTATAACTTAAAAAATCTATTAAAATAATAGTATAATTAATTACCTTTTAATATGACAATATACTGAATTACTTGATACGTATTTCTCATGTTGATCAGCATTGGGAGATGGGTTCAAAGTCTAGCTTTTTACTCAACTTACTAGCTGTGGATTAACATAATCTCTATATTCCTCAGTTTTCCAGCTGATAGATGCTACTTCATACATTTATTATGCAGAAAATATAAATATATGAATTTATTTCACATAAGATATATTATATAAGGAAACTAGAACCCAGAACAGATCTTAGTACATATTAAGTACTAAATACTATTAAAAATTAGTACTTTCTTGGTGGTAAATCTTATATGCTTATGATTCATTTAACATGCTGTTAGATTTTGTTAAATATTTATTTATGACTTCTTCATTGGTGTGATTAGCCATAATATTCCTTGCACATCTTGTTTTGTCCACCTTCAGTTATCAGCATTATGCTAACTGCCTATAGTGAATTGGATAGCTATCCATCTTTTTCTAGCTCAGAAACAGTTTGCATAATAAAGAATATCATCTGGGCCCATTGTCTTTATTTGTATTATCTATATATTGCTGTATAGTAAATTATCTCAAAACTTAGTGGCTCAAAACAACAGACATCTATCATTTCACAGTTTTTATAGATCAGGAAATCAGATACAGTTTCGCTAGATACCTATGGTTCAGGGTTTCTCACAATGTGCAGTCAAGATATTGACTGTACGTTCCTCACTGATGCTGGCGAGAGGATTTCCTCAGTTTTTTGTCATGTGAACCTCTCCACAGGGCAGCTTGCTCCATAGCAACTTGCTTCATTAGGGCCAGCAAGGAAAAACCAGAGAGTGCCAGCAAGATAGAAGTGATCTAATCTTTTTCTAACTTAATCCTGGAAGTGACACCCCCATCACTTTTGCCACAATCTATTTACTAAAAACAAGTCACAAGGTCCAGCCAACACTCAAGGAAAGGACTTTAAGCAAAGGTGTGAATAGGAGCACGTAGAGATTATTGTGGGCCATTTTAGAAGCTATCTACCACTTTTATAGGTAGATCTTTGACTGTCTTTTCAATTCCTTCTATGATTGTCAGTTTTATTTATGATTTCTTAGCAAGTGATTTCATCCAGGTGTTCAAAATTTATTTGTAAAATAAAACAGTTTTCTCTGGAGCTGAAGTTCATTCCTATTATTACTTGTGTCTTCCCTCTTTTTTTTTTATCAGAAAGAACATTTATCTATTTCATTGATCATCTCAAAGAACCAATTTTTATTAATTGTTCAACTATTATTTGCATTTTCTTCCATTGATTTCTACTTTTATCTTTATTAATTCCTTCTTTTTACTTTTGTTTAGCTTATTTGTATTTTTTTCTTAGCTCTTAAAAGCTTAATTTACTTATCTTCAATATTTCTTGTTCTTTAAATAAATGCATTTAAGACCTTGCATTTTCCTCCAAGTACTACTTTGGTTACACCTCACTGGTTTTTATATACTTTCATATTGTATTAATTTGTAATTTTCAATCTGATTTTGTCTTTGACCAGATTCAGTTCAGTTCAGTCCCTCATTTGTGTCTGACTCTTTGTGACCCCATGGACTGCACTATGCCAGGCTTCCCTGTCCATCACCAACTCCCGGAGCTTGCTCAAACTCATGTCCATCAAGTCGGTGATGCTATCCAACCATCTCATCCTCTGTCAGCCCCTTCTCCTCCCACCTTAAATCTTTCCCAGCATTAGGGTCTTTTTCAATGAGTCAGTTCTTCGCACGCATCAGGTGGCCAAAGTATTGGAGTTTCAGCTCCAGCATCAGTCCTCCCAGTGAATATTCAGGACTGATTTCCTTTAGGATTGACTGGTTTGATTTCCTTGTAGTCCAAGGGACTCTCAAGAGAGAGTCTTCTCCAACATCACAATTCAAAAGCATCAATTCTTTGGTGCTCAACTTTTTTATAGTCCAACTCTCACATCCATATAGCTTTGACTGGATGGACTTTTGTTGGCAAAGTAATGTCTCTGCTTTTTAATATACTGTCTAGGTTGGTCGTCATGGCTTTTCTTCCAAGGGGCAAGTGTCTTTTAATTTCATGGCGGCAGTCACCATCTGCAGTGATTTTGGAGCCCCCCAAAATAAAGTCTCTCACTGTTTCCATTGACCAGATTAGAAGAGTGTTTTTCCCCTTTTATTTCCAAGGGCTTAGATTTCAAACCATTATTTTGTTGTTAAGTGTAATTTTAGGACTTCCTAGATGGTGCTAGTGATAAAGAACTTGCCTGTCAATATAGAAGACTTAAGAGACTCGGGTTCAGTCCCTGGGCGGGGAAGATCTCCTGGACAAAGGCATGGCAACCCACTCCAGTTTTCTTGTCTTGAGAATCCCATGAACAGAGGAACCTGGTTGGCTACACGTCCATAGCATCACAAAGAGTCCGTCAAGACTGAAGGGACTTAGCACACACACACAAGTGTACTTTTATTGCCTCTGTGGTTAATATGATTTTTACTACTTGGAACTTGTTGGGATTTCCCTTTGGGCTTAATATATCATCCATTTTTAAAGTTTTCAATCTGCATTTGAAGAGTGTGTGCATTTTGTTCATTAGAACAAGCATATATATGTTCAAGTTGGTTAATTGTATTATTTAAATCTTGGATGGCCTTATTCAGTTAGTAGGTTAGTAAGTCAGTTAATACCCAATGTGACAATTTCTGCATAAGTTGGGTTTTTTACACTACAATTGTGGACTTGCTGATCTCCATTTTAAACCTATGTTGTAAAGTCTTGCAGTTAAATCTTCGTGGTAGCCTGTACCTATCATCAATAAAATATCCTTTACCTTTTAAAGTGCTTTTTGCATTGAATTTTGTTTTGTCTGACATTAATATTGGAACATCTGTATTCCTTGAGTATAGTTTTCAGTTCTTGTACTTTCAAACTTTTTGTGTTAATTTTTTTTACGTATGTCTTATAGATGGCTTTGGAGAAGGAAATGGCAACCCACTCCAGTGTTCTTGCCTGGAGAATCCCATGGACGGAGAAGCCTGGTGGGCTGCCGTCTATGGGGTTGCACAGAGTCGGACACGACTGAAGCGACTTAGTAGTAGTAGTATAGATGGTTTAAAATGTATACATTATTAATACACATACTAAAACAAACACATTTTCTATCAACATTTTGCATTAATCTGTATCTCTAGTCTCCCTCTAAACAAGGCAAGAAATACAGTGTACATTTTCTTACCTCTGCTCCCTCTTTGCCATCCACTGCCCATGCTGCCACCCTAATCACTTCTTGCATTGATATCTTCTCTTACACATCGACTGATTTATTTGCTCATTGCTTCTTACACCCTACTTGTGTAGGTGTCTCAAAGTGATACATATCCACTATTGATTATTTCAGAGAGGATTTGTGACTAATAAAATTTCTGAGTGCTTGATCAAGAAAATGCCTTTATTTCATCTTCTTCATGGTCTCTTTGTATTGGTCAAGTATGTTCCAAAATGCAAACATTTCTTAAAATACATAGTATATTTCTTTTTCTGGGTTTCCCTGGTGGCTCAGTGGAGAAGAATCTGCCTGCTAATGTAGAAGATGCAGGTTCAATCCCTGGGTTGGGAAGATCCCCTGGAAAAGGAAATGGCAACCCACTCCAGTATTCTTGTCTGGGAAATCCCATGGACAGAAGAGCTTGGTGAACTACAATCCATGGGGTTATGAAAGAGTTAGACATGACTTAGTGACTAAAAAACAACAATATTTCATTTCTAGAAGTATGGGATATGAGAAGGAGTCCATTAGGTATACTCAGTCCACCATTTTACTCTCTCCATTACCCCAGGTCCCTGTGGACCAAGGCTGGGAAAACTGCCCTTCTACCATCTCTTTCTTTGCTTCCCTGTCCCCACCAGGAAGATTGATCAATTATCAGGACATTGACTGGGCAACCAATCAATGGGTCATGTCACTATGCAGTACAGTAGGAATAAAGATGTCAATTACTCTTCTTTTTCTCTTTTGCCCATGTGGTTGGAGCCATGTGCTAGCTTAGGGACAGCTTTTGATCAGACATTACTTTTTGTGTCTTTCCTGAAGCCCATAGGAGTGAGCTAAGAGCCGAGATTCAGGTCTGGCCTTGCAGTAGGAAGAGATCTCTCAGGACTCTAGCATAGAGTCCATATGATCCAACTCGATGCACCAGGGCTTGTACTGAGGTTTGAGGCCCGAAGCTCAGCTAACCATCAAGTGCTACTTTGCTTTTCTTTGTTATTGTTCTATGTGGATATATCTCCCCCTAGAAACCTTGTGGGGAGGGCTGACTTTAGTCTGGGATAATATTTTGGTGTTCTCAGGTCTCTTGACCACAAGAGAACATTAATTGCTCTATATTTCCAATAATAGCTTCATGGTAATATTATTACAGTTCCATTCTTTACAAATATAAAGAGTAAAACTGAGTATGCCTTGGGTGAAGAAGACATAGGTGTCAATTTCAATGTGCCACAGCCCCAGGGTTACCATGTCAGTTTGTAGAGGCTATGGACTACACAGCTGTGGGGCACTCCCTTATTGTCATAGACTGTATGAATGGCACCCCCTGGAATTGTGCACCACAACCTTTGAGGTGTCCCCACTCAGCCCTGCCCCAGCTGCCTTTAATGACGTTTGCCAACTCCTTTGCTCTTAATAATCATCCAGCAAATGTCTACTGTCCTAACATTCCAAGTCTTGTCTTGTCATGGTGCCTTATCCCACACTCATTGGATTACACCTATCAGCAATTTGACACCAGTTTCAGTTAAACCTGAGGTGTAGGTGGCAAACATGCCCCAAACTATATAGATGGAAAATGGAGAAACCAGTGTTCAAAGCCAGGTCTACCTGATTCCAAAGCTTATACTTTGCTACTACAGGCAAAGGGCCGGAGGAATGCTTCTGGCAAAATGGCTGAGGTGTTATACTAGCCTGTAAAGGGCATGCTTATCCCAGACTCATTTATTCATTCATTTTCCCTAAGTCTCTACCTGGCAATCACATAAGATCTCTTCCAAATCCACCATTTGGTGATATAGGATATTTCCAATCTCTCTTATATTAGTGAGGTCCTTTTTGGTTGCAAATGGGATCATGCTAGCTCACATAAATGAAAAGTGTAAGAATAGTCTGGTGTCTGGTCAGCCAATGCTAGATCCCAGGCTCAAATGAAGCCTTATCCATGTCTTGGAAGCCCATTTCTCCCTGTAGGTATCATTCATAGGCAGACTCTTCTCAAAAGGGCTCCTGAAACTCTAGGCTTATATCCTCTGGTTGATCAATTCCCAGAGTCTCTTTCCTTATATTTTCATCAAAGGTTCCAGGGAAGATTTGTATTGGCCAAATTTGGGTCACATAACTGCATAAATCAATCACTTTGTTCAGTGTAATGGAATGCTCTGATTGGCTAGGGCTGGGTCATCTGTCAACCTTTGAAGATGACTCACATGAACTTACTATGTGGGAGGGGTGGGTTTCCTAAGGAATGTGGTGTGCTGTTTTTAGAAGAGAAGGAATGGATGCTGAGCAAGTAGAGACAATGGTCTTCTGCATTTCTCATGTTATAGATAAAAAAATTGAGACTCAGAGAAGGGTAGGCACTAACCCATGACTCAGTAGCCTTTCTATCAAGCAAGTAATAAATGACTTTAGCAGGCCAGGAGTTATGAGAAGCTACCTCCTGCTTCTGTCCTTGCATAAGAGATGCTAAGACATCTCTGGTGGCAATTTTGAAGTTTTCAAAGTCAATGGAAGTTATAGGTCTGGCAGGGTTGCCAATGTGGACTGTAGAAAAACACTGTTGGTTGGAAATCAGAATACCTGGATTCTAGTCCTAGCCCCACCACTAATTTGCTGAGTGAACTTGAATAAGTCCATTACTCACTCTAGGCCTCAGTTTCTCCATCTGTAAACTGAGAAGTTTAGACTGAGTGGTCTGAAAAACATATTGTAAATTGATGCTTTTGTTCCACTATTGAGGAGGGAGGGAGAGAAGGCAGAAGGCTGAGAGGGAGTCCCTCCTCTCCATCCGGAACCATGTGGAATTTCTGCAGTGGAGACATTTAACCTGACTTTAATTTGAGTTGAAATGTCTGATATTTTTGATAGTAATAACATGCCCTGGATGGGATGGGGGGAGCAAGGCCCCCTGAAAAGAACACCAAAAATCCTTCTAGGTTACTCCTCTTGAAGCACTGCCTCTCAATGAAATAGGTGTTCCTGCGGAGCTGGGGTCAGAGGAATCCATCCTGTACTGGCAGGCAGCCATGCTGGCTGCATGGCAGGTTTTTGGCACCTCCTTCTTTCAGCCTGCCCTGTCCTGCCCTACTAGGCCTTTTGGCTGGCTTCACGCTGGGCCAGGAGCAGTAGAACACTAGGGTGAGAGCCAGATAGTGGGTGGTACGTGAGATGCCACCCGAGGTGTCAGGCACATGTCCTGGCAGAGTGGAAGAGAGAGGCAGTGTGACCACATGTATGTGTAGGGATGGGGAGCAGAGCAGGGAGTGTCGGTAGGACAATAGCCATGATGGCCTCTACTAGATGTGATGGTCTTTCCCTAGATTTCCACCTCCTGCCCTGAACTGGATCCATCTTTCCACACAAGCATCTCCTCCCCAGTGGGAGGTCCCATCAGTCGCCATCCCATCCTCTCCTGCTGTGACACAGATGTTTCAATTCCCTCTGCCACAAAATAAGTCCTAGCCCAGTGAGATGGGGGGAGGGAGCGGGGTCACTCCTTCAGCAGTGGATGCAGCTAAAATTTCTCAACTCTTTTCACCACGGGGCCAAGCTCACTGCATGTTAAGCAATGAAAGTGGCTGTCCTGCCTTGTGTCTAACTTTGTTCCCTCATACTGTATTTATTCACCACTGGAGCAAGCTGCTGGGCATGAGCCGCTACATAAATAGTGCCCAGAGTCAGTGACTAAGTGGCACCCTTGCTGCCCCTCGTCTAGGTTTCCCATCTCACCCCCGGCCTGTTTTCCCGCCTTAATGATGCTTCTGTGATGGGGTGATGAGTGGGCACCAGAGAGCCCATGCTGACCAAACCAGCCCAGAGCAGGCAGCCTTCCAATTACCCACAGCACTCAGGCGAGGGGCAGGCGGGGGCTGGGGAGAGAGGGCTTTCTTCCCCCCTTTAAATATATAAATTTAAGCAAGGAAACAGATTTCACTTTCAATCTTCCTTCCAAGAGATTGTTATAAACAAAAGCAGGTCTGGGGGAGGAGGAGGAGGGGAAGAGAGGAAAATGATTTGGGAGATTAAGGAGGCGGCCACGACAGCGTCCCCTTTTAAACCTCAATAAGGTTGTTTTTCTTGGTCGTTTTTTCCTCCTTCCCTCTCCAGCCAGCGTTACTTAAAAGGAACATTATGTTATCACAAATCAGATTTCCAAACATCATCTCCAGGTCACTGTGAACAGCTCAGCAATTTGGCTACAGATTCCTGTATAAGGCGTCCCCTTTAACCTCAAACTCAGGAGGGAGCTGCCCCCATTGCAAATGCTGGAGAAGCCCTCTGGGTTGAGAAAGGAGAGAGGATAGAAGCAGGGCCTGCAGGAATGGAGTGGGGGAGGCTCCTATGCCTTCAGGGAAGAAAGTGCAGCTCACTGCGGGAGCACCACTCACTCCTAGGCCGCTCCACCTCCGTATCCCTTAAGAGGGTAGCTGGGGGGTGCATCTTGCTGCCTCTTGGAGGACATCCCTGATTCTGCTGGATGGGGGGATGGACCCTGGTGGAGTAATGTGGGTTTCATTTTTCCTCTGCCACAAACTTGGGGCTTATCGATGCCACGGAGCTGCCAGGGGAGATTAAAGTCAAGGCTGGCGCCCTAGTTCCAGTGTGTGGTGAGAGACCACAAGTATTCCAGCTGGGCTGGTGCGGGCCAGGGTGAGGGAAGGGTGAGGCTGAAGGGGTGGAGCAGCCGAAGGGCTTCTGGAAGAGTGATGTTACCCCCGTGGTCTATTCCCTCTGGTCAGATACAAGGCCAGCCTTCACCCTCAGTCTTACACTTCCCTCTCAGTATGGGGCAAAAGTGGATGCGTAGAGGAAAGAAAAGGCAGGCAAGGAGGTGTCTGAGGTGTATAGATCTGAGTTGGAGCCATAGCAGGAAGGATTAGGGCTTGTCACAAAGGATTCCCATACAGTGAACCTTTGGAATCAATGGAGGAATCTTTCTCGAAAAGAATCGAGGTGAGCCAGTGACCTGCAAAGAGCTGGGGATCTTGGCATCTAACCAAATGAAAATAGCTGAGTCACAATAATTGGGACTGTGATCCTAGCCTGTTCTTTACATCCTCCACTGCCATAGAACTGAGGGAGCCAAGCAGAGAAGTTTAAACTCCAGGTCCTCAAGCCAAAACATTCTCTGATGGATCCTGAGTCCATTAACACTTGAGCACTTCCCAATAGCCCTGGGGTGCAAGACATTGGACCTCCATTTTGCAGATAGAAAAATGAGGTCCAAAGAAAAAGTGACTCATGAGGACTGCTCAGGGACTGAGTTGCAGACCTGGGACTGAGACCTCTGACCCTCACTGCCAAGCTCTTTCCCTTGGCCCTTGCCGTTCTAGATAGACCTTTGCAGCCCAGCCCTTGTTCAAACAACTTCCTAAATGAAGCAGGTGACAGAGCAGGCCCAGGAGTGGCCCTCCAGCTTTGAATAAGGTAGAGGCTGTGGGCTCATCCAAAAGACAAACAATGGTCTTTACAATATGGAACCCAAAGGAAGAACTCCAAGGGCAAGGCCAAAACTAAGTCAGAGAGCTGGCAGAGGGTCTGCCTCACACTGCAGAGAGGAAGCCAGACATGGCTGTAGACAGAGGGTCAGTCCAGGGATGGGAGAACCTTCCTCAGTGACACTTCTGTGCCTGCAGAGTCAGAGAACTGAATCCACCAGGCCCAGGTGGCAAGGCCCTTGGTGCTCCCAGAGTCACTCTGTGACTTTGGGTTGAGAGGAGCCAAGGAGTCATAGCCAGTAAAGAGCCTCTACCTCCAGAGCATGGTCATTCCATGCCCCAAATGGTGGCCTAGGGGCCATATCCAGTGCAGGTAAAGGAAAGCTAGTTCACACCTACCATAGGCCAAGCCCTTGGGCATCATCATCATCCTGTCTGTTCTTCCCAACAGTCCTGTGAGGTGGAGATTTTGATCTCCATTTAGTTATGAGAAATGCAGGCTTTACTTGTAAAGTAAGGGACTTGGCCAATAACATACCACTGAGGCTGGTTTTGAACTCACCTCTGTCTCATCAAGGCCTGTGCTCTTTCTGCTAAGCTGTGACTTTAAGGCTGTGGTCTGAGACTCCCTCAAGGGTAAGGGTAGGAGGGCTCCAACAGAGGAGCCCAGGGAACCCTCAGTTTGAGAGTTCTGGACCTTTAGTCCTCCAGATTCCCCATGGGAGGGCCCTCAGACTCTGACCACAGAGAGTGGACCTGGGGCGCAGGCAGGGACAGACACCAGCAGTGTCTGTTGGGGGGGTCTAGTTGGGAACGTCCCCTTGTTACTTCTCCCCACCCCACACCCGTCTCCAGACTCCTCCTTCCTCCTCAGTTCCCTAGCTCTCCCTCCAGAGTGCTTAGACTAAGCACCTCAAGAAAACTCTGTCCCAGGAGAGGGGCACTGAAGGGGTACTCTGCTTTGTTCCTCAGGTGACTGACTCCTGGGCATCTTGCCTGGCCGCTATACTGCCACATTCCTTTGGGAGGAGGATTGCAGGCAGCCTTGGGTTGATGGATGCTCCACCCGCCGCCCCCACCACCAGGCCACTGTAGCCATCAGTGTGGAGTCTGCAGAGGCCTCTCCCTCACTTGCTTTATTTATTTTGGCCCATGGACGATGAAGCCCGGATCTGAGGGGAGGATGGAGAGGCCATTTCCAATATTTCCTCCCGGCCTCTCCACGCCCCTGAGATGCCCCTTAGTACCCGGGAGGAGAGAGCAGAGGTCGATGGTCTGAAAACAATGACTTTAAGCTGGGGGAGGGTGGGTGAAGGGGAGGAAGGGAGAGGGAAACCTCAGGGCCCATAGGCTTTGTTGTGGGCTCAAAGTTAACAAATGCCACCCTCAGAGGGGGGCAGTGCAGGACTGGTGGGGAGGGCCAAGTGTTCGGACCTCAGAGCTTCAGCAGAGCCCACCCCAGCCCCAGCCTCAGCCAGCTATGGGTAGATGGGAGAAGGTGATGTTCCCCCTCCCAGGGTCAAAAACTGCTCAGCCAGGCAGAACTGCACACCCTGGGAATCAGTGTAGAGGGTCCTCTGTTTGGGCCAGTAGGAACAGGGGTCCTGTGGCCTGCCTGGAGTTGCAGGAAGCTCCAGGCTTGCATTTCAATTGTCTGTTTGCCTCAGTAGGGCAGCCCCAAACCACGGAGCTCCCAGCCACCCCCCTCTCCTCATTGTTTGCACTGCTAGAATCCCTGTATCCAGTTATCATGTCCCCCACCACACCCAGTGCTGTCCTTCAGCCAAGCCACACACATGGAACTGCTTTCATCTCTCTTGTCAGCTGGGCCTGCCCTTTCCCAAGGGCTCAGGGACTTTGCTTCTCTGAATTTCCTCCAATTTGTCTCCATCACCCCCATGTTCAGGGACATTGAGCTACACAGTGGTCTCAAAGGAGATGAGTAGTTTGGGGGCTGCAGTGGGCTTGCCTGTCCCCCAGGCTCCACTAACATCAAGGAGAAGAAACATTTCCTGTGTGTCTCAGCCTCTCTCCTTCCTTGTAGGCTCTGCAGGGGCCTGGGGTGGTGGGGGAGGAGGGGCGGAGGGAGATGTCATCTCAGTTCAGTCAACAAATGTCTCTGAGCGGTTCTGATATGAGACCAAAGCGGGTCTGTCTGGGTTCCTGCCTTTGAGGGTCTGGCAGACCAGTAAAGAGGGTCACATTACTAAATAATAGCAATAACACTGTGACCACGCTCGCTCTGTGGCAGGCACTTTTCCTAAGCAATGCACACCAATTAATCATTTCCTCCTAATGAGGGCCCTGTATGGCAGTAACTATAACCGTTTCCATTTTATACATGAAGAAACTGAGGCTGGAAGAGGTTATGCAAATTGTTCTAGGAACTAGGAAATGTCCGAGCTGGGGTTCCATACCCAGGGAGGCTGATTCCAGGGCCTGTGATCTTAACTGCTACACTAAACCTGACCAGAGGAGAAGGCAATGGCACCCCACTCCAGTACTCTTGCCTGGAAAATCCCATGGACAGAGGAGCCTGGTAGGCTGCAGTCCATGAAGTTGCTAAGAGTCGGACACGACTGAGTGACTTCACTTTCACTTTTCACGTTCATGCATTGGAGAAGGAAATGGCAACCCACTCCAGTGTTCTTGCCTGGAGAATCCCAGGGATGGGGGAGCCTGGTGGGCTGTCGTCTCTGGGGTCGCACAGCGTCGGACACAACTGAAGTGACTTAGCAGCAGCAGCAGCAGCAGCAAACCTGAGCAGAAAGCTCAGCGAAGGTTTAGAGGAGAGACAGGTTTTTCCAACAGGTTGGCTCTGGAAAAACCTACTGGAGGAAGAGGTATTTTCAAAAGCCTTGCAAGGAACTTGAACAGGCAGAGAGGTGAGAGGGCATTCCAGGTGAAGATAATAGTAGAAGCAAAGAACAGGGAATAGGATATTGAAAGTCAGGTTCAGGGAAGGCAAAGGACTCAGCCTGGCAAGGACTGAGGGTAATTAGAAAGCAAGGCTGGGCAGACAATGGGTCCTCTAGATGGTCAGCTTCAAGGAAGGACAGAACTGGATTAGAGCTTGCTTTGAAACCTCACCGAGGCTGCAGGGAGAGGCCACCATACTTGTCAGGCAGGAGATGAATGATCCTGCTCTACTCTGCGGTGGTGGCAGTGGGGATGGCATGGGCGTGTTAAGAGATGGCAGAGATAATGGATTGACAGGTCTTGGTCCCTAAATTGATGCCAGGTGTGGGGCAGAGTGAGGAGGCCACTGAGGGTGCAAGACACTGTGGGTAGGGAACAGCTGGATGGAATGTTTTGGGACAGGGAGTCTTTGGTGTCTGTGGGGAATCAAGTAAAATCTCCTATTTGGGAGGACAAGAGAAGTCCTTTATGGCTCAAGTGTAGCATTCATGACTGAAGATGGGGGGATGGTCCTGGAAGAAAGCCTGGAGCTCTGAGTACCAGGTTAATCAGTTAGGACTTGACTCTGTAGGCAACAGGGAGCCCTTGAAGGGTTTTGATCAGGGGAGTGATATAATCAGATTTGCATTTTAGGAAGATTGCTCTGGTGATATTATCAATATTATTTATATTGAGGACAGGTAATGAGGAGAAGCTTATCAGGGAGGAGGCCTGAGGGGGGAAAACAGGCACAGGAATGAGGGTACAGATGTGAGACATTTTGATGGTAGCATGGGTGGGACTGGGAGAGGGAAAGCAAAGTACAAGGGTGAGCGACAGAACCCCTGCATCAAGACACAAGCACACAGGTGCCCAGGCTGAGGCTGGGAGGAATGAGTGGCTGGCAATGAGGGGAGAGGGGAGAGTGAAGCCTCTTGCGCTTGTTTGTTTCCCTGGGGGCCCTGGCCATAGGCATTTGTTTGAGGACAGGAGAACCGTTTCCAAAGGCAGCACTTCCCTGCTGCCATAGCTTTTAAATTTTCAAGGCCAGACACACATACACACACACACTTGCCATAAGCCTGGGCTCAGCAGCTGGGCCACCAGGATACTGGCCAGTGCTTCCCAAAGATGGGAGAATTGTCCAGGCTCTGTTTCTAAAGGAATTCCTGGCTTGTAAAACACCAGAAAGGAGGGGGAGAAGGAGTCCATGTATCCCTGGGCAGGGCCCAGCATTTCAGGGGGGCATACTAGGGAGAGGGGCCAGCGAAGGGAGACAGGGCCAAATGGAGGGAGGAGCTCCGCAATGGAGCCAGGGGCTGGCTGGGGAACAAGGCCAGGAAGGGGGGCACAGGTGGGTGGGGACCAGGAATCCAGAATTGAGGAGGCCTGGGCATGGCAGCCAGCAGGCTGGGAGCTGCCTCTGGTCCTCAGGCCTATGCCATGGGCCTTCCCCAGAGTCGGAGAAACACTGGCTCAGGTGTTAGGTTAGCTTAGGTGTTAGGTTAGGTCTCCAGAGTGCCCCACGACACATGGGGCCATGACCGTGGCTAGCACATCCTCCATGCAGACATAGACTGAGATCATCTCAGAGCTGAAAGGACATTGGCAGATGCTTGTGTCCAGTCCCAACATATGACAGCTGAGGAATTAGGGGGCTCAGAGAAGAGAAACAGCTGTCCAAGGCTATACAGAAAGGCAGTGACCGAACTGGAACCACAACCCAGACTTTAACACCTGGGCCATGGCTTTCTGGCACAAAGGTCTGCCTCCTAAAGAAAGCAGATGACAATGAGATAAAGATATGTTGGGACTCCTCTGCTACCACATGAAGAGAAATCTTTCTCTTATCTGCTGGAAAACCAGAGGACAGAGGGCAGACTGCAGCAGCAGTAATTGCCAGAGCAATTAGACTTTGGTGATCCTTGGAGGAACTGGATGTGGGAAACTTGAGGCAAGGGTGGACAGAGGCTGAGAGGTAATTCCGGGGGAGTCGAAAGCAAGTATTGGCAGCCATTGAGAGAGACTGGTGCACCAAACTGGAAGATGTCAGGGTACCTGACTATAGGTTGGGTGACTGTCGGGAATAGCTATTAACTGGAGAGGAGGAGAGGGCAGGCGACATGGACAGGGAGAGAAAAACAACTAGGAGCCATGGGAAGATAGACACTTGTTTCGGGCAGCAGCTGTAAAGGGACCATATGAGGTTAGGTTTCCAGAGCGCTGAGTTTGATCTGAACTTGAGAAAACTGCCCAAAGATTCAGACAGAAAAACTCTGGCTCCTTAGAGGCTGGTAAAGTGGGAGGAAAACACTAGGCAGCCCCACTCTTGAGACTGTCTTTCGAACAGTGGCTTCTGAGATGGAAGTTTTGAATTTGGCTGGATGGGCAGGTCGCAGCATCACTACATCCTCTTGGGCTCTGACAGACGGGAGGCTACAGTCAAGGTTAATTGCCCGTGCCCCCTTTGGTGCATAGATGTGAAACTGCCATGCACTTTGCACACAGGAGCTGTCTTACTTATGCTTGAGGGAAGACCTGCATACTCTCTGGATAGGAAGAAACCTCCAAGCCATAGTGTCAGAGGATGTAATGCCTCCAGGCTCCTTCTAGCCAAGAGCCCAGGGGCCTGGCTTGGGCCAAACTACACAGACCCCTCACTGACTCGGCATCCTAGACCCCATTTATGCCATCCATGCCACACAGTGGGGGATTTTTTGCCTGCCCCAATGAAAGCCCAGGCTAAAGAGTACCCTAGCCTCCTCTGCCACTCTCCTTTACAAAATGGTCCCTGCCCAGGGGACTTTCTAGCCATTTTGTTACTCTTAGAGCAAGTTCTGTGCTGTAACTCATGACCATTCTTCCACCCAGACCCTAATACAGTCTTTTCCTATTTTGTCCTGGATTTGGCTCCAAGCCTCTGCAGTAAGCCCATCACCAAGACCCTTCCTCTGCCTGAAGAGGGTTCTCTTAAGCATTCCATATCCTCTCTGCTAAAGTCCCTCTTTCTGATGGCTCAGTGTATACAGGAGGCATTGATGCAAGCTAGTTGATGGTATAACAGAGACAGAAATAATAAGGCTGACAAGACATGGAAGCAATCTAAATGCCCATTGACAGATGAATGCGTAAGGAAGATGTGGTACATATATACAATGGAATATTACTCAGTCATAAAAAGAATGAAATACTGCCATTTACAGAAACCTGGCTAGGCCTAGAGATTATCACAGGAAGTTAAATAAATCAGACAGAGACAAATAAAATATGCTATCACTTGAACATGGAATCTGAAAAAATTATACAAATGAACCTATTTACAAAACAAAAACAGACTTACACACATAGAAAACAAACTTAAAGTTACCAAAGGGGAAAGGAGAGGGAGGATAAATTAGGAGTTTGGGATTAAAATATACATGCATGCATGCTTGCTAAGTCACTTCAATCATGTCTGACTCTTTGTGACCCTACGGACTGTAGCCCACCTGGCTTTTCTGTCCATGGCATTGTCCAGGCAAGAATACTGGAGTGGATTGCCATGCCCTCCTCCAGGGAATCTTCTCAACCCAGGGATCGAACACGCATCTCTTTTGTCTCCTGCATTGGCAGATGGGTTCTTTACCACTAGCACCACCTGGGAAGCCCTAATGTATAAATACTAGTATATATAAAAGATGTACTTTACTCTATGTAACCAACAAGGACCTACTGTATAACCCAGGGAACTATGCTCAATATCTTATAATAAACTATAATGGGAAAGAATCACTTTGCTGTGCACTTGAAACTAATAAAATATTATAAATCAACTATATTTCAGTAAATTAAAATGAAAATAATGAGGCTATCTTCTGATCCCCAGCTCCTGAATGCTGGCAGCCAGAAGTTTTCTAAGGTGCCAAGTGGTGGCCAACTTGCTTGGCCTTGGCATATATGTGGTCCCTGAGGGTGGCAGTGGTTAAACCTGATCTCCAAGATGATGGTGTGGGGCACATGGCAAGGGGGGAGAACAAGCTACAGAACAATGTGCCATCTTCTGGTGATGAGTAGAAGTAAAGACAGGTCTCCCTTGCCTCTGAAACTTTGTTTGCAGGTCGCCAAGCCTATCCCAAGGTTATACTCAGAGGTGACTGCAAGCCAGTCACTCATCTGGTTTGAAGAAGCATCTAGTGTTTTGGAAGAAATAACAATATGACCTTTGTCTTTCTCTTCCTTCTCTCCTTCTCACTTTCTCTGTCCTCTAATCCTTTATGTGGAAATTTTCTGATCTTTCTCCAAAGAGGGGTACAGGGCGCCAAGGTAGGCTAAGAGAGTAAATGGGACAGATCTGTTCTTCTTGTGGGCTTCCCTGGTGGCTCAGACAGTAAAGAATCTGCTTTCAATGCAGGAGACCCAGGTTCGATTCCTGGGTCAGGAAGATCTCCTGGAGGAGGACATGGCAACCCATTCCAGTATTCTTCCCTGGGAAATCCCATGGACAGAGGAGCCTGGCAGATTGCTGTCCCTGGGGTCACAGACAATCAGACACAACTGAGCAACTAACACTTTCCTTGGCTGCCCCATGGAGCCCAGGATTGAGGCAGAGGCAGTTGATGGAGATCTCTCTGCCTCCCTAGAGGAAATGTTTACAAACCTAACCCCATCTCAAATGCAATGGAGGTGACTACCTGGATCCTGGTAAAGGCCTCAAGGGCAGAGAACACCATGCTAGTTTGTGTGAGTATGCACATGTCCAGAAGCAGAGGGATAGCATCAGGGGCACTCCAGGTCACCTGTCAGGCCCAGTCTGGACCAGGGCACTTTCAGTGCCAGCTTCAGCCACTTGGGTGCTACCTTGGGATTCTGAGCTCAGGAAAGTTCTCCAGAAACAGAATCCCATCCAATCCTCTTCCCCCAGTCTCGACAATGGTAGAAAACTTTCTTTCAGCCAAATATTTCTGTACTGACAAAGCCCTCCAAAGGTTACCATATCTAACCCCCAAGCTCCAGCCTGGAAAACTTTTCTCTCAAACTGGTAGCTGCGCCCCTTCTTGCCACGCTTATGCATTATGGTCTCAAGAAAGGCCCCGTGAGTCACCGTGCTCCAGTGGCACTGGTCTTGGGCAGCTTGCCTCAGCCACCTTCACAAGATGGCTCAGTAGCCATGAGCGCTAACTTCGGAGAGTAGGCCGGGAAACCCTCTGGGGACAGTGAGGAAGTAGCCACAAGGTATAGCCAGGGGGGCATCAGGGCCTCTTTCCTGCTGAAGATTACCTCAGAGTAGGGCCTTTAAAGCTCCTGGGAACTGCCCTTGCTTTTCTGGCAGTTTGCCTGCATCTCAATTTCTAAGCAGAACCCGAGGCCTGGCCTCAGGAACAACCCGAGTTCCAGCTCAAGGCCTTCTGAGAGCGGCAGAGTGGAGCAGCCCCAATCAGCCTTTGGCTGCTTCACTTCCTGCAGGTGGAAAAATCATCCTATTTATCCCCAAAAGGATTTGTCTACTCAAACAACAAACAGACACAGAAACACACATGGAATCATAGACACATGTGCAAAAGACAGATCCAAGGCATACACAGAGCCTTTCTTTCTCTCTCTGCCCTTCTAACTTAGTCTCTCTGCCTCTGTGGCTTTCTTTCTCTTTGTATCTCTGTCTGTCTCTGCCTCTGTTTCTCCCCCCACCCCTTTCTCACTCTTTCTCTCTCTCAGCCTTTCCCAAAGCCCCCTTCTTCCTGCACTACAGCATTTATCAAAGCAACCTGACCTCATGTTGTAAAAATATACAGCATGGAACGAAATCCACCTTAAACCCTCTTCTAAATATATTAAAATAATAGGAATTCTCATCTGCCTAATTGAATTTGCTGCTTGATAATAGAAGCATGCCAGGTCCTTCTGGGTCCAGTCTGGGGCAGGGAGGGGCTGGGATTCCCTGCTTGACTCCTCTTTCTTGGCGAACAGCTCAGTTCCCGTGGGTGGGTGGGGCCGGGGTGAGGGAGTGGGGGCTGCATTCTAGCCAAGAGGTCTTGGGCGGCCACCCCAGCCAGCAGCCAGCACGGTCCACTGAGTGAGTGCAAACACTCGGCCTCTTCTGGCCCACACTGTGCCTCATCTCGCCTGGAAGTCATGAGCCTCTTCCCTCCTCCAGTCAGCACCCAAGCTCCCGAGCCATCCTGTAGTTACTCCCAGTCTCCATTAACATTGCCTTCCATGACCCAAGGGACTAGCAGCTCTTTGAGCTCAGGGGACATCCTTCTTGTCCACTGTATCACCAGGATCTCAGAGAGCCAGGTTCAGAATAGAAGCTCTGGGAAACATTTGTTCAATGACCAAATTTACTCATTGATTCAACCAATATTTATTGAACCCCTAGTATGTACCCAGCACACTGATCCAAGCACCGGGAACCCAACAGAAAACCAAACAGACATCAAACCCCTGCCATCATGTAGATGCTATTTTAAGAATATGTGAATAATAATAATGAACTGACACACTCATAGCTAGCTATAGAATGCAACTGCTGCCCTGGATTAGACTCCCTCCAAGGCCTCCTACTCCCCAGCACAGCAAACAACCGGACTTGCTGAATCTTAGACTCAGCTTTTCATACTATGGCACCTAACTTATCCTCACTAGCTCAGGGACTGGGCATGAGGCTGCTGGCTCCCTGGGGCAACATTGTGCAGGCAGAGAAGGGGAAGGGCCTGGCACGAGCTTTCCATCCTCCATTAGGATGGAGGCTGGGAAGTGAGCCTGGCTCTCAGTGAAGATAGCTTCCAAGTGGGCAAGTTTTGGTGCGAGTAGAAACTCAGTCAGCAGTGAGTCTTGAGGTTCCAAGAGGAAATAACCATTGGATATCAATCAGATGGGGAACACTGCTGCAGGGAGTCTGCTATAGGTATATCTAGTGCCTGGGAAGGAAATGGCAACCCACTCCAGTGTTCTTGCCTGGAGAATCCCAGGCACAGAGGAGCCTAGTGGGCTACCATCTATGGGGTCGCACAGAGTCGGACACGACTGAAGTGATTTAGCAGCAGCAGCAGCAGCAGTGCCTGGGAAAAGAGCAGTCATCATCTAGGGAGGGGCCCCAGGGTTGGTAAGAGCAGAGTTGCGCTGATAAATGTTCGACAACTTGCACACTTGGAGGGAGAAAAGCCCTGATTTGTAATGTTTGCCAATTACTGTGGTGAAAATACTCCCACAGTGACTGGATTCAAGCTATCAACATGATGTCATTGAACGTGGATTTGGGAAGACATATGCACAAACAATTCTCTTGAGCCAATGTGAGCACTGCCCTGGTCTTGCAGTCAAGATTAGGAGTTTCGTTCTTGGAAAGAGACTGGCCAGAGGCTAAAAAGAGCAGAAGACTGGGACTGGCAACCAAAGGGTACAGGGGTGGGGAAAGCTATGATGCCAGGGGCAACCTGGGAGACCAATCAGTAGGCAGTGCTGGAAAGAGAGTAAAGCTGAAATGCCAGCAGATAGAAGATGAGTGATGCTGCTTAAGTCACATGGCCTCTACTAGGACTGGCTTGGAAATCTGTTGGCCGATTTGATGTCTGCAAAGGCAGGAGGAAATGAGTGGGTTATATGGAGGTGGGTTGTGGAGAGATGCTGATGTCTGATCTTTAAAATAATAGCAGATCTTAGTGTAGTTCTTCCTCTGGGTCAGGCCCCGTGCAAGCATTTTACACGTATCAATTCATTTGATCCTTGAAACCAACCTGGTGAGGTAGATTATTATTCTTCTCACAGCTTTACAGATAAGGAGAATGAGATACAGACAAAGTAACTGTCTTATGTCACATGGCAATCTGGCTCCAGTCTGCTCTGAACCACTATGTTGTATTGCCTCTAGCTTTATTTCCCTAATGGAATCTTCTGGAAGTAGACCTCTTGTCTGGGCCCTAGTACCCTACAGAGCTAGCTCTCTGACCTGGCCTACTACTTATAAAATGCCCCTTCTCACCCATTTCCCTACAACCTGCCTGCCAAACAGGGCAGCTGCTCCTGGTCGACCCCTGGGCTTATGGCTGCCCACATCCAGCAGACTCAGCTCCCAGATTTATTCTTTGTGACAATGGGACCTGTGCTGGTGTGTGTGTGTTGAAGTGAGGGGTGGCTAAGTGTGGTTTGTCTTTGGAAGACGGAGGCACCTCTGTCCCGGAGGAGAAAAGTAGAGGAAGGAAAGCAGGAGGCTGAAGAAAGGAAGAGAGAGAAATCAGAGGAGGAGGGAGTGGTGCCTCCAAGCCTGGACTTGGCAGAAGTTGGTCTCTAAGCATCTCTGTGACCCCTGTTCACATTCATGGCAGCATGAGGTGTGACTCACTGGAGTGTAAACAGGAAAAGAGGATATGGGCTTCTGTGGGTGGCTTGTGGAATTAGTGGGTCATTCACAGCATGTATGTATACATCTGTGCCATAGACCTGCTCACACACCCACATTCAAAATAGAAACTATAGCTGAGAGTGATCAACTGAGAGCATTTGTGAGATGCTGTGACTGTGTGTGAGAAACACTGACATCCTTGACTCCTGGAATTTCCCTGGACCTCTGGAAAAACCCCAGCAGAGAGGCTTGCTAGGGGTTCAAGGGAAGCTCTGCAAGGGGGCCAAGAGGGTCAGAAGTGCTTGAGCAGGGGCTTTCCTCTGAGATGAAGTCACCAGCCCTCTTTCCATCCCTATTAGATACAAATCCTCAGCCTCCCATGAATGCTTGGAGGATGGTGAGGCATTTCCTTTGAGACTTACTCTATGACGGGGAGACACAGACAGCTGAGGAAAAGCTGGTGAGGATGCATCTGGGGTGAGCACCTCTCCCGCCCTGGGGTGTCGCTGTCACTGCTAGTGGTCTCAGGCACACTCACAAAGCCTCATCTCTCCCAAGTGTGCAGTATAAAGAGCATGGCCTCTGCAGTCTACTGAGATGGAGGCTTTAATCCTTGCTCCATTTTCAGGAACTTGCACCAGCTCCCTCCCATTACTGAGCCTCAGTTTCTTCTATAAAATCAGAATACCATCCATCCTACAGAACAGTTTAGAGGAAGAAAGGAGCTCACGGGTGTGAATGCAGCTGGTATAGTCCTTGGCATGGTCACTTCCTCTTTCCCCTTCTCTATAAGCAAACATTGAGAGCAACTGCCTCTCAGATTGAGAATCTGTGCATCCAGAAGCTCTCTGTTTTGGGGCAAGGAGGACCAAGTAGAGTTCTCTCTCCCACACTTGAGCTTTTGCTGACCTCTCCTTGACTTACCTGTCAATGGATGGATGATAGGCCCTGGGCCTGCTGGGTAAGCAAAGCCCTCCTCATTTGCACCCACTGGCTCAGTTTAACCCAACATCTCTTGTCCACACACCTAGAGAGCTTTCTCTGTGCACAGATAAGCCCTCTTTTGACCTTCTGGCAATATGGCGGTTTCAAAAGATATACCCAGAATTTTACACCCTGAAAATCTTTACATTTCATCCCATAAGTCGAGATGGCATACATATGAAAGCAAGACACCATGGAGAAGGACGATTTGGAAACCCCAAGGGCTCTTCTAGTTCCCATTCCTCCTCCAAGCTCACTGACACTAGGGACCTTTAGTCCAATATCTTACGGGGAATTTGATGATTTTTTTTTAAACAAGTCAGGCTTATTGATGGGTCAGGTGGCTGGTCGGGAACACTCAGGGGCCCTCCATGGAGCTAAGGTGGAAGTGGTTGGTGCTTCCCTAAAGGAGAATTGGGGGGGAGTGTCTAAGGGATGAGCCAGGAGGCATTTGGGGAGCCTCAGAAGAAAATGTCCCAGTTAGCCCCAGGGTCCTGCACCCTGCCTCTGCCATTTAACATCTGGATGACTGTGGGCCTCGATTTCCCTATCTGAAGCATGGAAGTTCCAGGATATTGTACATATCAAATAAGTGGGCACAAGGGAAGCGTTTTGCAGACCATGAACACCACACACACTGTGGACAAAGCCAGGAAAAGGATACTGCTGAGCCCCTGCTCTGGACTCCCTTTGCGCTGGGTGTGCGGTTACACACATCAGCCCCCTCATTGGATTTCCTTTCCATCTTTGTGCTCTCCAATCGTCTAGCACTGGATGTGGCAGAACACAGGTCCTCCAGCAGTGCTTCATGACCAAATATGCAATCTCACTGGCCTCCTCACAATAATCCAATTAGATAGTGATTATTACTAGCCCCATTTTACAGAGTCGTGAAGAGAGGCCCAGGGAGGTGAATATGTTCGCCCAAGGTCACACAAGCAGTAGTAGCTGAGAAGACATGTCTGTGTGACACAAGTTCTTTCTGTTCCCATTGTACCCCTTGGCCCTTTTCACAGCTCACCCTCTCTGATGTTTCTCTGACCAGCTCTCTGGCTGCTGGGAAGGGCCCTGAAACAACCAGCAGAGCCCAGCAGGCAGAAAGTGGCAAGAGGTGTGAGTGACAAAAGTGCAAGCTGTTCCTGGCTTGAGCTAGACATCACTCATGGCTTGCACTGGATCCCAGCTGCTCCGCTGCCCACAAGTGACCTTGGATTTCTAAGCCTGCTAACACTGAGCAGGATTTCCTCCAATAAACATGCAAAATGGGGGACCAAGGGGCGGGGGGTGTTAGGAGAGCGGGAAGTATGGGAAAGGGTAACTGCTGAGAATATCAAAGAGAGGTTTCTTGACTTGGTTACCCTCTGTAGCTAAGGATTCTTGCTCTCAGAAAGTTCCTCCTGGTGTCTCTAAGTTCTTATTATCAAGTCCATTCTATCTAGTTTTGTTTCTTTTCTTTTTTTTTTAATTTAGAGAATATTTTATTAGTTTCTGTGTTTTGTTTCCTTTTATACAAACAATTTCTCACTGTGCTTTAGCCAGCATACTCCTATACTCAAGAGAAAGATGAAGAGAGCTTACCACCAACTCTACCCAAGGAAATCAACAAGAGGGGCCCAGACCCATTGCCTAAAGGAGCCTCAGTTCAAAGAGCCTGGCTCAACTTCTGGCTCTGCCAGTTACTGCCTGTAAAACTTTGGATGTGTTACTTATTCATTCTGTGCCAGTTTCCTCACATACTGTAAGTGCTATCAACCCCTCCATCGGTGCCTGACAGAGAGTTGGCTCTCCATAAACAGAATCGTACTCTATTTGATAATATCAGTCTGCATCTCAAAGGCACCGTGCTCATTGATTCACACCTTCCTCGGGCCAGCCCCTTGGCCTTCAGGTTGCCTGGGCTCAGATTTTTCTGTCTACATCCAGCCCTGAGCTCCAGGCTACAGTAGTGTCTGAGCAGTCCTGGGAGGCCCACCCCATCTGGAGAGTGGCCAGTGCCTGCTCAGTATCTCCTTGGGGTCTTCCAGCTCCACGATCTTTCCCAGTGGCCACCTGCTTTCCACAGCTTGCCCAGCTACTCTCAGAGTATTATGGCCACCCCATCCTGTTTCTTTGAAAGCTTCCATGATTCTTTTTCAGCCAGGGTCCCAAGTCAACAGGTCTCCAGTGTTCAAAAGCCAGGTCACTCCACCCAGCTCTGTACTGACATTTGCATTTCCAAAGCCCAATTTACATTATAATTATTCCTTCTAGCCAGGCGGAGGTTGGGGGCCAGAGAGGGTGGGAAACTCCGCATAGATTTAAGGGAGGACTTTTGGCCAGCTACAGCAAGAACTGGCAATCACATGCCCCCAGCCTCATGCCCCCAGCACTTGGGTTTTTTCTCAGTGTCTTAGAGTGACCTCACATGGCGACAGCTTTTCTTCTGTTCCTACTCTTTCCCCAGGTAGCCATACTGTCTTGCTGCTCTTCAGACCCTTCACTAAGTTCTCTAACAGGAGTGGCCAACCTCACCTCACAGCCCTTTCCCCAAACCAAACTCTCATTCCTGACTCCAGTCAAGTGGAATATAAAGAACATAACTTTTTGTTCTTCAGTTCAGCAAAACCTAAAAAAAACTGTTATCAGTGCCAGCAAGTTTGCAGTGAGATGGGCAACGTCACACACTACCAATGGGAGTGTCAACTGATACAGTCTTTGTGATGGACAATTTGGAAATATCAAGAGCTGTATACACTTTGACAAGTACACACTTTGAACCAATAATTTCCCTGACACGTATCTGTACTATAGAAATATTTGCAAATTTGGATTACAGTGTATATAAAAGCTATTCATAAACAATAGGAATAAGCTAAATTAGAAAATGGAGTAAACAGAATTATATACAATCTATAAGGATGTTTGGAAGAATATATAATGATGTGGAAAATGCTTATGCTATAAATAAGGTAAAACATTCAAAATACCATTTCATATATATAGTATAATCCTGATTATTTTTATAAACTATAAATATTCAAGTAAAAAGACTAGAAGAGTTAATAACTAAGTGTTGTTAGCAGTTTCTGACTCAGGTAGTGTGCTTGTAGTAGATTATAATAATAAAAGCCAACATTAAAATAGCATTTCTGATGAGTCAGGAACTTTTCTTTCAGCACTTTTTGCATAGATTTAAATATAATTACTCCTTACAACTACCCTCCAAGAGAAACAGTTTATAATCCCCATTTTACAGATGAGGAGACTGAGGTTCAGAGAGGGTTTGCCCCATGACACACAGTAATTTTCTGCTCTGTACTTGTCATCGTTTTCTGGATTCCGCACTTTGAGTACTTGTGGCTTTTGTAATCAGAATACAAATGCACAGGGATTTTAAGAAAAATTTAAGTGCATTGCTGGGTCACAAAAGCTCCTCAGTTCATTGGAGACAGCTTTACTGTACAGTCTGTATCGACCATGGTACTCCTGGGGAACAGAGCTCTGGCCCTTGTCATCTCTTTGTCAGCCTGTCTGGGTATAGCTACCCACTTAGGGCCTGCCCTGCCCCTGTTTGATGAACCTCCTGGCTAATGGCCTACCGCCACACTTCCTGGACTTTGCCCCTTACATGGAAGGCCCACATTGCTAGCTCCTTTCTGGACATGTACCTCCACAGTCTATCCCTGGAATGGCAGAGGCTGGCAGTGGTTGTGCTTTCCCCGTCAGTCCCATCTCAGAGACGTAGCAAAGGGTGAGGGCAGAGGAGGACATTTGTCCTCAGGCATTTGTCTCTGGGGGTTCCACAAAGACTCTAGTTTTTCCTTTCTAACAGAGAGGGGCAGTGTAAAGGGAGAAAGGCAGAACCCTTTCCATTGGCCCCTGGCACTTCTGACTCTGGAGAGGACACCATTCTGTCTTTTCCCAGCCTAGATCAGTTTCCTGCTTCTTCACTACTGCTTACACAGGGCGCCAACACTTCTGGGGTCACACCTGGCTGCAAGCAGGGTTCAAATAGAAATGGAAGTTCTCTGGAGGGGAGGAGTGGCTGGCACACCTCCATTCTTCCTATGCCCTCTCTAATTCCTGGCCACTGTCTCAAATGCAGTTGTAGGGCAGCATGAGGAAGCCAGCCTGGAACATACAGAGAGAAGGAAGAGGGGATGGAGCGCCTTGAGATCTGCAGGCTGGAGCGAGACCATAAGAGCCTGGTTTAGGCATCGCTCGGTAGCCTTCCAGAGGTTTAAGAGTTTGAGTTGTTTGGGAAAAACAATCAGTAGGAAACCTGGGATCTAGTCCTAGCTTCTCCTCTTACTCTCTGTGGGAAAGCAAAGCCCTTTCCTTTTTTGAGCCACAGAATCCTTCTCCGGAAGATGGCAGCCAAGAATACCCATCTCACTGGGCTATCCTGAGAATCAAGAGACACCTACACTGTGATGGAACAGCATCTTGTGTAATGAAAAACAGTGTGGAACCATATGCACCTTAGGAAGCCAAGAGATTTTCCCTCTCTCCGAGGCTCCTTAGCTATGTAACCTTGGAAGTTGCATACCTTTAAACAACCCAATGAAAGCAAGGAACCCACTTCCTATAAAAGCTCACAAAACGTGACACATCATTTCAAGAAGTCCTTCCACATCATGGGTCCCTTTCACGGGCCACCTGTAGGCTAAGAAGCCCTGCCCTGTGTCAGTGGTTAACCCCTTTTCTAGCTTGCCTCTGCTCACACACCTACAGGGAGGGGGAACTCACTCCCCTATAAGCAATCAATCCAGCTTTGCAGAGTTCTGACTTTCCTTCTGCTCAGTTAAAACCTGCCTCCCTGGAGCATTTCTTAGAGACTTCCCTGCCCAAGGAATCTGAGAAATGCCTAGGGCCAGATGTGTGCAGGCTCTGGGCTATCTGGGCAGGAGGGATGGGTTTCCTCCGTTCCAAGCCAGACCAAGCTACTTTTCTGCTGCTGCTGCTCCCAGGGGAGGATGCTGGATTTTCTGCCTCATAAAGTTGTCCTCCAAGTCACTGTGGAGCCAGTGTGTGGCCAGGCCCTGGCAGCCAGCTGGTCTGCTCAATGTCCACAGAAGAAGGAGGTGGCTGGGGCAGCCTGACAAGCCTTCTTCCTCCAGGATGAAACACTCTCAAAAGTGGCATTTAAGGCACCCTCCTACCCCAGCAACTCCCCTCTGTCATCTCCCCAGGATGTGACAATATCCCCATGAGAGCTCAGAAGCCAAATTGGAATGCTGATAGTAGCTACCTCATAGAGATGCAGGGAGTGTTACATGAAGTGATGAATGTACAAAGCCTGGACTGTACAGAATAGCAGTTCCCTTCTTTCTTCTGTCCCTGCTCCCCATTTGGAAGCAACTGGAATAGGCATGGATTGAGTATTTACTGGCCCGTGTTCTGGGCATGTTAGATCTTGATAAGAACCCCATCAATAGGTTCAACTTGGTTTCCCAGTTCACACAGCTGGCACTGGGTAATGAGGGATTTGAACCCAAGTCTGGCTTCCTCAAGCCCACATGTTGCCCTGCATCATGCTGCCTCCCAAGGAGGGAGGGTGATACCTTCCAATGTAAAGCAGCCTCTCCTTTAAGGTTCTTAAGGGCCGGACCTGACTCTTAGGGCCTGCTGGGCAATGACTGGATCCATGTGTTTAGAGTAAACAAGAGGGCCACTTCTGGCTTCACTGGGAGGAAGCAAATGGCCTGAGCATTCAGGTAGGCAGGAGAGGCCCGTGAAAGGAGAAGTTTGTTCAGCTCAGATGAAAAGAGACCTACTTCTTGGGTGGCCAGATGAGACCTTTGGCGGCCTGCGCTGAGGGAAGGAATAGGGTGGAGTACCAGATTAGCCTGGGAAAGAAGGTGCTGTTGAGTTGGAGTAAGGTTCGCTTCAGGCCCCTGGATGACTGGGCAGTGCAGGAGCTGGGGCTCCCTGTGCCTGGTGGGGCTGCCCTCCGAAGTGCCCTCCATCAGCTTTAGCCTCCCTTGGTGCTTGCTCAGCGCCCAACTCAGCTCCAGGGAAGGCATTCCTATGCCTTGGATGGCAGAGCTGGCAGACTGTTGCCATGGCAGCCAGGAGACTAAGAAGAGGAACAGGAGAGAGGTGGCCTGGGGGTTGTTACTGAAGAAATGTACTTCCTGGGTCCTCTGGTGTCCAATCTGAGAGGAAGTTGCAGTTCAGGGCTCATGACTAGTGATACAAGCTAAGGCCTTCCTTAGCCCACCCAGGGCCAATCTCCTAGGGTGTGTGTGTGTGTGTGTGTATCTGTTTATCTGCCTATGTGTGCGGGGACACAGAAACCCCGGGGACCATCTGTGTGTATGGATATATGCGTATGTATACAATCATGTCAGTACGCAGAGGCCTGGAAGGGCGGGGGTCTTGTATGTGTGTGTGTGTATCTTGTGAATGTTTCTTAAACAGTAAGGAGGGGAGGGACAAAGACAAAAGCCCTAAATGACTCTGGCTTTCAGAGGAGCCAGCCCGGTGTGGTGGGTGTGAGTGGGCCAGCCAGAGGCCTGATTGGAAACAGACTTGGCAAGGAGGGGCTGTAAATGCTTTTTTGCTGCCTGTCCTGAGAAATTTATGTCACACCCACTCCATCATCCTGGCGGGGGCAGCCTCTCCTAGTTGCCTGTGGTTCTGAACCTTTCAGTGCAACCGGCAACCACCATGGGGTTCTCTGAGCTTCTTCAGTCCCAGCCTGGAGTGGACCCCACCCCGTAATGCCTTGAAGCTGGCAAGGATGAGCTATGGGTGGGTGAGGAGAAGGAGGCGAGAACTTGACCTCCAAGTGTCCTTCTATTGCACAAAGCCTGGATGGATGTGTGTGAAGGGCAGACATAAGGGTGGTGGTGCAAGGAGGGGAAGGCAGGAGAGGGACTGTGGTCTATTTCCAATATCTTTCCTGCCTTCTCCTCCTCTTAATGAGGAATAGAGACCCAGGACAGACAGAAAAGAGCAAGGGGATCCCTAAAGTAGGATTTGGAGACCTTTTGGGATACAGATGGAAACTGAAGGCCAGGAAGGGGAAGAGACTTGCCCAGTGTCACACACTGAGGGAGCCAATGGCAGTCTCCAGCCACCCTGCTGTATGTGCTCTCTCTCCCTACCTCCCAGCTGGAGAAACCTCTTAACCTAGAATTAAGCCCTGTCTTTTTCTTATCATGTTACTCCATCCTTATGGTCCTCGCCTGGTTTCCTTTTGTTCTTACAATAAACACAAGACCCTTGGACGTGGATTGTAGGGTCTGCTCTGGTAAAATCCCTGCATACCTCTCCATCCACATCCTTTACCAAGTTCTCTCCTGCCACTGGTCCTTTGCACATGCTGTGCCCTCTGATTGGGATAATTGTCTTTCCCCATGTGCGTTTTCTTCCCATTTCTACTTCAGCACACAGCTCCAGTGTCTCTTCCTCACGGAAACCTCACATGTTTCCCAATGTTTCACTCTCCAGGCATTGGAGACCTATCTTCCACAGCACTTCTCACTATTGCCATTTTACTTTTGTTGTGTTCTCTGTGATTAATGCCACTTCCTCACCGTCCTCCATGAGGACCGGGACCACAGCTGCTTTTGCTCACCGAGGCTGCCCTAGTGCTCAGCATAAGCCTGGCAAATAACCACGTGACAAGGACATCAGGAACTAAAACTTGAGGCTTACCATGTGCCAGGCAGTCTTCCAACTGCTTTACTTGGAACAGCACATTTAATCTTCACAAACTCTGTGAGATAGCTACTATCATTATCCCCATTATACAGATGAGGAAAGTGGGGGCACAGAGAAATTAAAAAACTAGACCAAGTTCACACAGTAAGTAGCACAGAGAATTTGAACCCAGGTAGCCTGTATCCTTAACCGCTCTAACTAGAATTACTTACTTATAAGTATTTGTTTACTACCAACTTTTGTCTCTCTCCCACTCCAACTGTATGGGGAGATGCCAGTCCCTGAGCACTTCCCTGGACCTTGGGGTGGGCTCTGGGCCCTCCCTAGGGCTCCTGCCACCTGTCTATAGTCACTCCTGGCCTACATCCCCTTTCCTAATCTCCCAATCGCCACCACTAGCATCTGTCTGCTCCCTTGGATGACATGAGAAGGTTCTAGGGCTGGGCAATGCCCCTGAGTTTCAAGCAGCACTTTTTTACCCTGAATCACCCCTTCTGGTCATTCTGTCTTAGAGTTCCCCTACCTACTCTAATCTACTCAGGCCTCTGTTTTTCCTTCTGTAAAATAGAATTAGTTACAATACTACAGGGTAGCACTGAGCATTCGTTGAGTTTGTCTGTGTGTGTTTGATAAGGCAATGGCACCCCACTCCAGTACTCTTGCCTGGAAAATCCCATGGACGGAGGAGCCTGGTGGGCTGCAATCCATGGGGTTTCGAAGAGTCGGACACGACTGAGCGACTTCACTTTCCCTTTTCACTTTCATGCATTGGAGAAGGAAATGGCAACCCACTCCAGTACTCTTGCCTGGAGAATCCCAGGGACGGAGGAGCCTGGTGGGCTGCCTTCTATGGGGTCGCACAGAGTTGGACACGACTGAAGCGACTTAGCAGCAGCAGCAGCAGCAAGCATAAGACTCATACTAGTTATCAGTTGCACTGTTATTAATAAGCGGTTACAATGTAAACTGAAACTCTTTTCATGGATTCGAGCTTCTGGAGCCCAGTGGGGACTGGAGAAGGGAAGTAACACATGGGACTAAGAGTGGGTGTTCAGTGTGCCCCCCTCCCAACACTTGTCTGCCACCCTTCCCCTCTCGCCTGCCTTCTCAGCCCTGACACACACAGGACAGGCTTTGGGCTGGTTAAGAACCCCAATCCTTGGGTCGGGGAGGGGGTGAAGCTCTGTCCCCCACTCTTCCCCTCCCTGTCAGCCACCAGTCTGTCTTGCTGTTTCTCGCCAGGCCAAGGCAGGGGACGCAAGGCCCCTTCCAGCTCCCCAGGGCCCATGAGCCCTGCCCCCTCACCACCATGGCATCCTGAACAGAGCTGAGTCTATGGCTCTTGGTGGGGGGTGGCTGTGGGATGGGAGGCACAGAGAGAGGAGGGTTACAAAAGCTGTGCCTTGCTTTCCCAGTGGCCTCCTGGGGGCCAATGAATGCACAGAGCCATAGCCAGGGCAGGGGGATGGGAGTGGGAGACAGCCAGCGTGTTTTCATTTTGCTCTGTTTGTTTTCTGTTTAGATCAACTGCTCAGTTCTGGTTTGGGCCTTTGAGGGCTTATGGGGTTTGGCAGGTAAGGATTTCTGGGGCCACCCATCTCTGCCTTCCACAGGGCTGTGAGCTCAGCTCCCCCAGCCCCTGCAGAAGTAGGAAGTCCAGCCGGCTCTACTTGCTTGCCAGCCTCATTCTTTCCATTTTCTCCATTTCTCTCTCTTTCCTTCTTTTTCACTTTTGTTCTTTCTCTTTCTGTATCTCTCTATTTCCTTCCCACCCCCTTTCTTTACCCCTTCCTCTCATCTGGCTCTTGGAGTTTGTCCCTATCCCTTTTCTGCCTCTCTGTGCCTCTTTAATTCAGAGATTCTTTCTGTCTTTCCACCTTTCTCCTTTTTTCTCTATTTCTCCTCTTTTCTCTTTCTCAGAAGGAGAGAAGGAAATTAAGTATTGGGCATTAGGAGGTCTGAGTTCTGGCCCAACTTTCTCCCGTTTGTTCCCTCTGAGTGAACTTTTGCAAGTCCTTTCCATTCCCTGGGCCTCAGTTTCTCCATCTGCAGACTGAAGACTCTAACTTATGTCCCCTCCAAGAACTAAGCTAGAAAATTTGGTGAGTATTTACTCTGTGTGTGTGTGGTGGGGTGGGGGGGGGCAGGTAGGAGGAAGGGGATGGGTCAAATTGTTTCTTCAGTGAGCAGGAGCTCAAAACAGTCTGGATTGCAGTCAGTATAGTGTCTCTTGAGGAGTGAGGGATTATGGGAAAGGGCAGAGAAATAGGAGACACCCATCACTGGTGCCAAAACTGAATCCAAAGAATCTAAGGAACAGAGCTGGGGCCTGGGGTCTGGAAACAAAGAGGCGCTGCTCCAACGATGGCAGACCACAGGACTAAAGAACAGAGTACCTAGTCTTTTTTTTTTTTTTTTTCAGAGTACCTAGTCTTGCTTCTTGGCCTGCCATCTGCTTTCCACGTGGCCCTAGATCAGGCCAAAGTCCTGTTGGCCCCCATCTTTGAGCCTGCTTCTCTTCTCATCAGCACATTTGTACAGTACCTTCTAGTGACTTAGGAGTAAAGGAGTTGGAGCTAAGGAGTGCCACACATCTCTGCATTGCCTCCTCTGGTCCCACGGGCACCTTTGCCTTCATACTGACGAAACCAAACTTCTCCTCCACCCGACCCCACACCTCCTCCTTCTCTGGGGTTCCTTTGGGCAGTGAATGGATGGCTGTCTTCCCGGAAGCCTTGATTTGAGGGCCTTGGTCTGAGATCTTGCTTCCCCATCATGCCCCAGTTCCCACCCACCTCCAGGTCATGTGGGATTTGTCTCTATGTGGCGCTCCTGCCCTCCCCCCTGCCACTTGATGCTGTCACCACCCTTTCCTGCCCTGACTCCTGCCACAGCTTCCTTCTACTGTCTCAGTCTTCTTTCTGTCTCTCCACCTCCAACTCAACCTCCACACAGCTTCCCAGGTGACCCCAATGTTTAGACCTCAATATAACTTCAAGATTTTGGCTATTAGCAAAAAGACTGTTATAAACATTCATGTACATATACTTTGGTAACTGAATTGCTGGGTCATAGGATAAGCCTATGTTTGGTAGATGCTGCCTCAGTTTTACAGGCTGTTTATATCACTTTATGCTCCCCTCCAGCAGTGCAGGATAGTTATGGCTGTTCCTCATCTTCATCAAGGGTTGGCCATTTCCATTGTCTTTCATTTTATCCATTCTGGTTGGTGTGCAGTAGCATCTCATTATGGAGAAGGCAATGGCACCCCACTCCAGTACTCTTGCCTGGAAAATCCCATGGACGGAGGAGCCTGGTAGGCTGCAGTTCATGGGGTCGCTAAGAGTCAGACACAACTGAGCGACTTCACTTTCACTTTTCACTTTCATGCATTGGAGAAGGAAATGGCAACCCACTCCAGTGTTCTTGCCTGGAGAATCCCAGGGACGGGGGAGCCTGGTGAGCTGCCGTCTATGGGGTCGCACAGAGTTGGACACGACTGAAGCGACTTAGCAGCAGCAGCAGCAGCGGCATCTCATTATAATCTTATTTTGTACTTTCCTTTGGACTCATTAAATTGAACACCTTTTCATGTTTATTGACCACCTTGATAGTCTTTTCTTTGTCAATTATCTGTCAAAATCCCTGTCACATTTTTCTATTGAGTTGCTTAATCTATTCGGATTGAGTCCTTTATCAGATATACTTGTTGGAAATACTTTCTCTCTTTTTGTGAATATTCTTTTCACCCTCTTAACACAATCTTTGGATGGATGGAAATTCTTTATTCTTATATAGTCCCAATTATCACTTCTTTTCTTCATGGATAAGATTTTTCCCAAGTTGTGACCCTACATTTTCGTCTGAAAGCTTTATTGTTTTGCATTTCACATTTCTATCTACAATCCATCTGGAACTGATTTGTGTATGTGATGTGAGGTAGGGGTCAAGATAAATTTTTTTCCATGTGGCTATTGAACTGACCCAGTACCGTGTTTTTTTTTTGTTGTTTGTTTATTTGTTTCCAATGTACTACAGTGTCATTTTGGTCATAAATTAGGTGATTGTGTATGTGTGGGTCTGGTTGGGAATTTTCTATTCTTCCCATTTGTCAGTTTCTATGTCCTTATGCCAATACCACAATGTTTTACTTACTATAAATTTCTAGGTCTTGATACCTGTTAGAATCCTCCAGCGATGTTCTTCTTCAGGATTACCTAGGTTATTCTTGGCCCTTTGCGTTCTCATCTGAAATTTAGGACTAATCTATCAGTTTCCATCACCCAAAAAAAAAGTTTGCTTGGATTTTTAAATAAGATCACATTGACTCTGTAATTAATTTGGGGAGAGTTGACTTCTTTATAATATTGAGTTTTCTAATTTGTGAATATAGTTTATCCCTTAACTTATCAATATTTAAGTCTTCTTTAATTTCTTTCCACAATATATTTTTAGTTTTCTGTGTAGAGACTTTTCTACACCATTTATTAGATTTATTCCTAAATATTTTATGTTTATATTTTTACAAATGGTAAGGTTTTTAAAACTTTCTCTTTCTATTTTTTGCTGACATATAGAAATAAATGGGCTTCCCTGGTGGTTCAGATGGTAAAGAATCTGCTGGTAATGCAAGAGATCTGGGTTCGATCCCTGGGTCAGGAAGATTCCTTGGAGAATGAAATGGCAACCCACTCCAGTATTCTTGCCTGGAGAATTCCATGAACAGAGGAGCCTGGTGGGCTACAGTTCATAGGGTCGCAGAGTTGGTCATGGCTGAGTGACTGAGTGTGAACCGTGAACTTCCAGATGTTCAAGCTGGTTTTAGAAAAGGCAGAGGAACCAGAGATCAAATTGCCAACATCCATTGGATCATCAAAAAAGCAAGAGAGTTCCAGGAAAACATCTATTTCTGCATTATTGACTATGCCAAAGGCTTTGACTGTGTGGATCACAAAAAAATGTGGAAAATCTGAAAGAGATGGAATACCAGACCACCTGACCTACGTCTTGAGACACCTATATGCAGGTCAGGAAGCAATAGTTAGAACTGGACATGGAACAACAGACTGGTTCCAAATAGGAAAAGGAGTATGTCAAGGCTGTATATTGTCACCCTGCTTATTGAACTTCTATGCAGAGTACATCATGAGAAATGCTGGGCTGGAAGAAGCACAAGCTGGAATCAAGATTGCTAGGAGAAATATCAATAACCTCAGATATGCAGATGACACCACCCTTATGACAGAAAGTGAAGAAGAACTAAAGAGCCTCTTGATGAAAGTGAAAGAGGAGAGTGAAAAACTTGGCTTAAATCTCAACATTCAGAAAACGAAGATCATGGCATCTGGTCCCATCACTTCATGGGAAATAGATGGAAACAGTGGAAACAGTGTCAGACTTTATTTTTGGGGGCTCCAAAATCACTGCAGATGGTCACTGCAGCCATGAAATTAAAAGACACTTACTCCTTGGAAGGAAAGTTATGACCACCCTAGATAGCATATTGAAAAGCAGAGATATTACCTTGCCAACAAAGGTCTGTCTAGTCAAGGCTATGGTTTTTCCAGTGGTCATGTATGGATGTGAGAGTTGGACTGTGAAGAAAGCTGAGCGCCGAAGAATTGATGCTTTTGAACTGTGGTGTTGGAGAAGACTCTTGAAAGTCCCTTGGACTGCAAGGAGGTCCAACCAGTCCATCCTAAAGGACATCAGTCCTGGGTGTTCATTGGAAGGAGTGATGCTAAAGCTGAAACTCCAATACTTTGGCCACCTGATGCAAAGAGTTGACTCATTGGAAAAAACTCTGATGCTGGGAGGGATTGGGGGCAGGAGGAGAAGGGGACGACAGAGGATGATATGGCTGGATGGCATCACTGACTCGATGGACATGAGTTTGAGTGAACTCCGGGAGTTGGTGATGGATAGGGAGGCCTGGCGTGCTGTGATTCATGGGGTTGCAAAGAGTCAGACACGACTGAGCAACTGAACTGAACTGAACTGACTAACACACTTAGAAATAAAATTGATCTTTTTGATATTGACTTTATAACCAGTAATGCTTCTAAATTAACCTATCAATTCTAATCGTTAGTCTATAGATTCTTCTGGATCTTCTATATACACAACCATATCAAATGCAAATAATGGCAATTTTCTTTCTTCCTTTTAAATCGGATTTTTTTTTTTTTTTTTAGCTTGCCTTAATGCACTGACTAGGATTTCCAGTACAACATGGAATAGTAACAGTGAGAGTGAGATTCTTGTCTCACATCTATTCTCAGTGTATGAAAGCTTGCAATATTTAACCATTAAGTACGTTGTTTGCTGAAGGTTTTGATAGACGCCCTTTATCAGGTTAAGGAATCTCCCTTTTATTCCTAGTGTGCCAAGAGTTTTATCATGAATGGGGTGTTGAATTTTATAAAATACCTTATGCATCTATCATAATTTTACTCCCTTTTCCTCTTAGGTAAACTACAAGGATTCATTTTTGATTGGTAAACCACTCTTAAATTCCTAGATTAAAACTCATTTGGTAACCAACATGATATTGTAAAGCAAAAAAAAAAAAAAAAAAAAACTCATTTTGGTCATGATGAACTATTTTTTTAATATATTACTGAATTTCATTTGCTAATTTCTTAAAGTAAACTTTTTTAATTTTGTGACCATTGTAGAATTACATGCAGCTGTAAGAACTAATATAGGGAGGTCCTATGTAGCGACTAAACAACAACAAAAATGTACCCATTACCCAGTTTCTCCCAACGGAAATATCTTACAAAAAAATGGTACAATATCACCAGCAGGATAGTGACATTGATACAATCAAGATAGAAAAGATTTCCATCATCACAGGGATCCTTCTTGTTGCCCTTTCATAGCTATGCCCACCTCTTTCCTAATCCATCTCCTCTTTGCTGCTGCTAAGTTGCTTCAGTCGTGTCCAACTCTGTGCGACCCCATAGACGGCAGCCCACCAGGCTCCTCCATCCATGGGATTTTCCAGGCAAGAGTACTGGAGTGGGGTGCCATTGCCTTCTCCAATCCATCTCCTCTTTGGCCCCTGCCAACCACTCATATCCATTTCCATAATAGAGTCATAAAGTATGTAACCATGAGATTGGCTTTTTCACTCAGCAAAGTCCTGTGGAGATTTATCCAAGTTGTTGTGTGTATCAGTTGTGTGTTCCTTTTTGTTGCTGAGTAGTGTTCCATGATGTGGATGTACCACAATTTGTTTATGCCCTCACCCACTGAAGGACCTCTGTGCCATTCCCAGTTTGGAGCTATTAGAAAGAAAGCTGCTATAAATATTCATGTACATATTTTTGTGTAAACCTTAAATTCTCTCATATGAATGTCTACGTATGTAATTACTAGGTCATATGGTACTTGTATGTTTAGTTTTATAAGAATTGCCAAACTTTTTTGCAGAGTGGCTGTGCCACTTTATAGCCCCACCAGCAATGTATGAATGATCTGGTTTCTCTATACCCTCTTTAGTATTTGGTATTGTCACTTTTTTTTTTCGCCATTGGATAGCTATGTAGTGATAGCTCATTGTGGTTTTAATTTGCATTAATTTGCATTAATGATGTTGACTAACTTTTCATGTGTTCATTTGCCATCTGTATATCTTCTTTGGTGAAATATCTCTTCATGTCTTTTGTCCGTTTTCTAATTGGATTGTTTCTTTTGTTTTGTCTTGTTTTGTTTTACTATTGAGTCTTAAGAGTTCTTTATATATTCTACATGCAAGGCCTATGTCAAATGCATGGTTTACAAATATTTTCTCTCAGTTTGTAGTTTGTCCTTTCATTAATTTCTTTATAGAACACAAGTACTTGATTTGATGAAATCAAACATCCATTTTTTTTTTCTTTTATGGATCATGCTTCTGGTTTGTATTTAAAAATTCTTCATCAATAATTAAGTTCTGAGGACTTTCTCCTATGTTTTCTTCCCAACGATCTGTAGTGTTATGTTTTATATTTAAATCTATGATTCTGTAGAAAAAAAATTTGGTCCATTTTTGCATAACATGTGAAGTTTAGTCTAAGGTTTATCTTTTTGCCTGTGAATGTCTGATTGTTCCAGCATCATCTGTTGAAAAGGTGATCTTTCCTTTACTGAGATACTTCTGCACCTTTGTTGAAAAAATTAGTTGGGTATATTTGGTGCAGATCTGTTTCTGAGTTCTCTTTTTTTCTTCCACTGCTCTGTATATCTCTTCTCCTGCCAATATCACAGTCTTGATTATAGTAGCTATACGATAAGCTTGAAAATCAGGTAGACTTATTCCTCACACTGTATCTACTTCTTTTGCCCTTCCATATAAGTTTTAGAATAATCTTGTCTATATCTATTAAAATAGCTTGCTGGAATTTTGATAAGAATAGCATTAAATCTATATATCAATTTGGAGAAAATTGGCATCTTTATGTTCAGTCTTCTGATCCATGAATACCAATGTGTCTCTTTATTTGTTTATATCTTCTTTGATTTCTTTTATCAGCATTTAAAATTTTTTAGCATACAATTCCTGCACATGTTTTGTTACATTTACACCTAATTATTTCTTTTTTTTATTTTTGGAGAGACTATGAATGGAATTGCATTTAAAATTTGAGTGTTCACATGTTCATTGCCAGTATATAGAAATATAATTGATTTTTGTATGTTTATCTTGCATCCTGTGAGTTTGATGAACTTACTTATTAGTTCTAGATTCCTTGGGATTTTCTATGTAGACAATCATATCATCTGCAAATGAGAGCCATTTTATTTCTTCCCTTCCAATATGTATGCCTTTTCTTTTTTATTTTATTTTCTATTCTCTATTTACTTCTTTCCTTATTACGCTTACTAGAACTCCATCATTATTTTGAGTAAGAGTGGACATCCTTGCCTTGTTCTGAATCTAGGCTTAAAAACATTCTTTAATGGTCTTTCACCATTAAATATGTCAGCTGTAGAATTTTGTAGATGGTCTTTATCAAGCTGAAGAAGTTTACTCTCTTCTCAATATTTGAGTGCTTTTTTTAAATGAAAGGCTGTTAGATTTGGTAGAATTTTTTTCTATACCAATAAATCATTGATTTTCCTTTCTTAGCCTATTGACATGGTGGATTAAATTCACTGATTTCCAAGCATTGAACCAGCCTTGCATTCCTGAAATAAACCCCACCTGGTCATGGGGTATGCTTCTTTTTATGTATTAGTGAATTTTATTTTTTGATATTTTGTTGAGAATTTTTCTATTTTCATGAAGAATGTTGATCTCGGTTTCCTTTTTATGTATTCTCTTCATCCAGTTTTCATGTCAGGGCAATGCTGGATTCATAAAATGAATTGGAAAGTCTCTGCTCCTCTTTGTTTTTCTGGAAGAGATTAGAATTTGTGTTTATTATTCTTTAAACTTTTGGTAGAATTTTCCAGTGGAACCATATGGCCCTCAATATTTCTTTGGAGGGATGTTTTTAATTACAAATTCAATTTCTTTGATAAATATCCAAATTATCTGCTTTATACTGGATGAGTTGTGGTGGTTTGTGCTTCCTGAGGAATTAATCCATTTCATCTAAGCTATGAGGTCTGTATGTGTAGAGTTGTTCATGCTGCTGCTGCTGTTGCTGCTAAGTCGCTTCAGTCTCGTCCAACTCTGTGCGACCCCATAGATGGCAGCCCACCAGGCTCTCCCATCCCTGGGATTCTCCAGGCAAGAACACTGGAGTGGGTTGCCATGTCCTTCTCCAATGCATGAAAGTGAAAAGTGAAAGTGAAGTTGCTCGGTCATGTCTGACTCTTAGCAACCCCATGGACTGCAGCCTACCAGGCTCCTCCGTCCATGGGATTTTCCAGGCAGGAGTACTGGAGTGGGGTGCCATTGCCTTCTCCAGGGTTGTTCAAAGAGTTCCATTATTATCCTCTTGATGTCTGCAAGGTCTGTATTGATATCCTTTGTTTCATTCCTGATATTGGTAATGTGTATCTTCTCTCTCTCTTTTCTTTGTCAATCTTGCCAGAGATTTGTCAATTTAATTGAACTTTTCAAAGAACTATGTCTTTGTTTCATTGATTTTTCGCCCTTGCTGTCCTGGTACATATATATATATCACTTGGTCATGATGCATTATTCTTTTAATACATTTTTATACCATTTCATAATATTTTGGTTTTAGATTTTTTTCATCCATGTTTATAAGAAAGACTAAGCTGAAATGTTCTTTACTTACTATGTTTTTACCTAGTTTTGGTATCAAGATTTGTCTAGGTTTTTCTTGGCTAGCTTCATAAAAAGAGTTGGGAAGCTTTCCTGCTTTTTGTATTCTCTGGAAGGATTTGTGTAATATTGATTTTACTGGACACATAGAATTTTGTGCACTTATGTATGTTTAGGGGCAAATAGTTTCATCTCTATGCATGGAGCATGGTAACATATTTTTGATCCTTTACCATCTGCGAGACACCATGCTAAGAATTTTACATTCATTATTTCATTGTTTCCTTATAAAAATCTCACTCGACAACAATTTTTATACTTGCCTCTGAGATCAGAAAACTGAGATTCATTGACTTGCCTAAGATCATACACATGTGGGATTCAAAGCTAAGTCTTATTTGTTGACCTCTTACTACTGCAGTCTAAGCTCTGTGCCCTGGGATGGTCATCTGCTGCAGCATTGAATCTTTCCAATAGCTCAGTGAGAATCATCCTGTTTCTCACTGTAGAGATAAAGATGTGGAAGCTCAGAGAAGCTGAGGAACTTGACCAGGCTAAACATCTAGGATGTGACCAAGCTGGGCCCCAAGGTGATATGTTGCCATTCTGCAGCCAGAGACGGTGTTCTTTGTGCCGCTGTGCCCAGAATGTTCCTCTCAGGGCAACAAGCACATTCCTATGTGTTAGTGACTGCCACCATTGTTAGCAGCTCAGGGAAAAGGAGGGGCACATTGGGCAGGACAGCTGCTGACCTCAGGTTCCAGGTGCAGCAATGAATCAAAGTGAAGACAGAGCTGGGGAGCTAGGCTGCTGGGCAGCTGGAAGAAAAGGGCTACAGAAACTGCCCCCAAGACTGTGAGACTGGAAGGTGGCTTGGCAGACGCCCGCATGGACCAGGAGACAGGGTAACAGGTAGGAAGGTGGTTGGGGGCTAGAAGATCTGGACTCTGGTAGGTCACAGTGCCACCCTTCTATCATTTCCTAGGCTAAGGCTGGCTGGACTAAATTTCCTTCGTTTCTGCAAAGCCCAGACCTGAACCACTACCAGCTCCTAGGAAAGAAGAGAGAGTGGAGGAGAAAAGAGAGATGCCCTGACACCCTAGCCACAGCATGGGGATCAAGTCTAGCCTTGAAGATACGGCAGAGAACAGACGGCCCTTACAGATCACTTGGTCCATTCACCCCACTGTCTAGGAGGAAGCCAAGGCCCAGAGAAATGAGGATGAAGTGATTTATTTATCCAAGGCCACACACAACCCTAAATAACCACCTGGAGGAGAGCAAGGGCCCAGACTGACGGGTGGGGCAAGTAGGATGTGTGTGTGTGTGTGTGTGTGTGTGTGTGTGTGTGTGTGTGTTGAGCTTCCTTCTATACTGTCGTAGAGACAGCACAAATTATGAAGCCTGACTCTTCCATGTGTTAACTTGTGATTCTAGAAGCAAGTTATTAGAATGCTCTGGGCCTCAGTTTCTTCATTTGTAGTAACTACCTCTTAGTGTTGCATACAGATAAAATAAGTTTATATATATATATATATATATATATATATATATATAACACTTAGAAGTATGTCTGGCACATCAGAAGCACTACATAAGTGCTATTGCTATTACTGGAGGCCCTTGGATGGGGTAGAAAGTGCAGGGCTCAAGAGTCAGCCTGCCAGTATTCCTTTCTGGACTGCCCCATGAACTGTGTGGCTTTAGGCAAATTTCTTCTTTCTCTGTGTGTCAACAGCCTCATCTGCAATATGTGTAATATGGAACTGGTAAGAGACTCTCATTTCCAGGATTGTTGGGGAATTTGGTGCTATGACTTGGACAGATCACCAGGCTCACCAAAGGCCTTGGAGAAAAGGTGGCTCTTATAACTGCTGTGGGTCATTCTCTGGGTTTCTGCCCTACACCCTTCAGGCTGGGTATCAAAGCTAGGCAAGAGCCCCAGCCCTTCAAGTTTCAGGCCCTGCAGCTTCTTTGCTCCTGCCCTCAGGGTGACTTGCTGACTTGACAACTTCCTTTCTCCTCCGAGGACTGCGGGCTAAGGGAGCTTTGAGGGCCATGCCCCTGGAGGCCCCAGTCCCCCACCAATGGCCATAGGAAGTGGAAAGATAGGGCCTGGTTGCAGAAGATCTCCATCTAGTCTGGCAGGGACCACTTGCCTCAAAGCCTCTTCTCCATCTAACCCTGTTCTGGGGCTCAGTGGAGCTGAAGCGGCCAGTTAGAAAGACAATCAGAGATTCACAGGCCTAAACAGAGACCATTCCTTGTCCCCACACAGTTTAATTCAGGGGAGAGGACCCACAGAGCTGGAAATAATAAGGAATGTGGACAAGGCAACATAGCAATGATTACCATTCTATAGAGTCAGAAGCTGTGTCTCAGAAACATTAAATGCAGAGTGAAGATCACAACCCAGATTTCCTAAATGTTGTCCTTTCAGGAACCAAAGTAGGTCAGAGCTGGAACAGATACTAGTTTAGGGAACATTTGAGCTTCATCCCGTTTTGTAGGTAAGTAACACTGAGGCCCAGAGAGGGAAAGAGACTTGCCCAAGATTCGAAAGGTGTTAGTGGCAGAGGTGGGACTCAAACCCAGGGCTCCTGATTCCTTGACCAGGGCTCTTCCCACGCCCCACAGCTGCAGAGGGAGTGTCAGTGGGCCCTAAAGCTTCAGTGGTGGAGGGTATGGTGGGGGGGGGACCCCAAGCAGTGTACTGGGATGCTTTTACCTCCCATGCCACCGGAAGTGCTGTCTTCCCACCACCCTGGTGCTCTGAGACCCCTGTCTCACTTCCCTCACTAGCTCGCTGCAGAAGACATCACTGAGCCTTAAAGAGGGTCAGAGACCTGAGTTCCAAGCTACGTGTTCTCTCTCTGGGCTTCTGCTTCACCAACTTTCAAAGAGTAAGTGTGGAGTATGGGGCAGGGAAGGACTGGTTGAGTCACAGCATTTAAATTAGCTGTAGAGCTGGGGCAAATCCCAATGCCCAGGCCCTTCCCCAAACTCATGAATTCAGAATCTCAGGGGTGGGCCTTGGGCTTGAGTGGCAGGTTTAATTCGCCTGGAGATTCAAATGAGCAGTGTGCTGGAGGAGATCTCCAAGGGCTCCTCTACCTGACTTCTGCTGAGATTCCATGAACACAGGGTGTCTTGGGTTGAGGGGAGGCAGTGGCCCTGACAGCTCCTCTCCCACAGCCCTCACAGTGAGCATGCCAGCTCAAACTATAGGCCATTTTCCCAGGGTTAGAAAATTGCTTTGGGGTTTCCGGCACTGTCTGCATTCCTCCTGGGATGCCGCTCCTGTGGTAGGAGTCTGCCTGTCCACACCCCTCCGCCTCCTCTCCCCCTGACCCCCCACCCCCTCCCTGGGCTGGCTGACACCATGTGGCAGAGAAACAGTGCAGGCTCTGGAATCACAAGAAGCTTAGGGTAAAGGCCCTGCTTCAACATGAGGAGCTTTAGAGCCTCAAACAAATCATTTCACCTCCCTAAGCCTCAGCTTTCTCGTTTCTAAAATAGGGATAGTAACAGTACTTGGCTCACATTTAGTCTATTAATCTCAGAGCCCTGCTCCAAGGAGTGTTCCATGAATTGTGATGACCTGATGCCCCAGGGGAAGCCCATCTCCTGGCTCCCTCAGAGGAACCCAGAGCAAAGTGCTCTGCTCTCATTTCCAAGACTCAACACTCAGGGAGTGGAAAATGTGCCTTCTGCATTTGGTTCTTTCTAGTTCACGAGGCATGTCCTCTTCTGCTTTTTCGTATGGCCTTCCCAGCAAGACCATGAGAGAGGAATTATAATCTCTACCTTATAGGGGATGAAGATGGAACTCAGAAAGAGTCAGACATTTGCCCCCTAGCCACCCACTTCAGAATTGGTAGTGCTGAGATTTGAACCCAGGGTTATCTGGCTCCAGAGCTCAGAATGTATCATTACTATCTTAAACTGGCAAGAGCAGGGAACGTTCTGCTCCACTGGGCAAGACCTACATTGACATTGAGCCACTTCAATATGGGTGTAAATGCCCATTGAAGGTGACTTGGAGATCTAAGGGCTGGACAGTCAGAGGTGAGACACACATACACACATACACATACTGAGAGTAGGGTGGAAGTCAATTACAATTAGTGCATAATTGTTGCCAGCAAAGTTAAAACAGATGCTCCACAACAACCACCACGGAAGGAGGTTGAAAGTGAAAGTCACTCAGTCGTGTCTGACTCTGTGACCTCATGAACTGCAACTCACCAGGCTCCTTTGCCCGTGGGGACTCTCCAGGCAAGAATACTGGAGTGGGTTGCCATGCCACTCCAGTGGGCTGGATCTTTCCAACCCAGGGATCGAACCCAGGTCTCCTGCACTGCAGGCAGATTGTATATCATCTGAGCTACCAGGAAAGCCCAAGAATACTGGAAAAGGTAGCTCATCCCTTCTCCAGGGGATCTTCCTGACCTAGGGATCATACCAGGGTCTCCTGCATTGCAGGCAGATTCTTTACCAGCTGACCTACCAGAGAAGGAGGTTGGCAAGTTGATATTTGATGAGAGGAATGGTAATGGAAACAATAAATGAGCCCACCACACCCTGAGTGTTCTTACAGCTTCTTACACACACACGCACACACACACACGTGTGAGCGCAATAATAAAGCTAGCAATAATCAGTCCTTGTTTGCATATAGCTTTACAACATACGCAGAAGAGTTTTCTCAAGTGTATTACCTCATTTCCTCCAACAATGTATTCATTCAACAAATATTTATTGAGCACCTACTATGTGCCAAACACTGTTCTAGGTGCTTGAGATACATCAGTGAACAAAATAAGTATGTGAAGATCTCTCTCCCTAAGGAGCCTATAGTCTAACGAGAAGGGCAAAAGGTAAAGATAAAATATATCATATGGTTGACGGTGATAAGTGCTGTGGGGAAAAAAAAGTAAAGCAGGAGGAAAGAAGGTCAGGGTATCTGAGGGTGAGGCTGCAAATTTAGCTACCATGGCCAAAAAAAAAGTCACACTCAGAAAGCAACATTTGAGAAAGCTCTGAAGGAAATAAGGAAGTGAATCACACAGATGTCTGTGGACAGACCATTCTAGGCAGACAGAACAGTCCATACAAAGAATCTGAGTTGGTTGTGTGTCAGAAAGCTTTGAGGAAATGCAAAGAAGCCAGTGCAGCTAGACTTGAGTAAGCAAAGGGCAGCATATGAAGGCAGAAAGATAAGGAAGGACCAGATTGCAGAGAAATTTTGGCCACCATGATGACTTTGGCTTTACTTGTAGAGAGGTGGGAAGACTTGGGGCCTGGTTTGGGCTTCACTGGATCCCTCAGGCTTAGATGCTTCAGGTGCAGAGAATGGGCTGTGAGGACAAGGACCTTCAGGGTGATCTAGAGGGTGGAGATGGTAGAAATGGTTGGAAGTGGTTGGATTTTGGATGTATTTTAAAGATAGAGACAAGAGGTTTTGCTGACAGATTGGATGTAGGAGACTGAAGAAAACAAGGAGTCAAGGGGGTAACTCACATGGTATGAGTCCACATGTCTCTACCTCTGCTGTCACCACTTTGGTCTGAGGCACCAGCACCTCTCCCTGGGACCTTGGCAATGGCTTCCTCACTGGGACTCCTTCTCCCAGTCCTTTCCCCTACAATCTACTCCCCATCCAGCAGCCAGAAGGATCCTTTTAAAATGTAAATCAGGCCACGTCACTTTCCTCCTTAAAACCCTCCTGTGGTTTCACGTGACACTTAGAAAAAAGTCCAAGGCCCAGCTGAGCTGGCTCCTGTCTGCTTTTCCAATAATTATTGATCTTTCCTGCCTCTATCCCTAGGCCCTGCTCTGCTCCAACCTGCTCTGCTCTTCCATATACTTCCAAGCTCATTCCCACCTTTGGACCCTTGCATCTGCTGTTTTCACTGCCTGGAATGTTCTTTCTCCTCTCATTCTTCAAGTCTCAACTGAGATGTCACCTCCTAGGAAAGATCACACCCTGCACCATCACTTTATCTAAATTAGATTTGTCATTCTGGGTTTTCTCTCTCATAGCCCCTTCCTTTAAAAAAAAAAAAAAAAAAGAAAACAAAAAACTCCTTTCCTAGCACATTCCGTGGATGATACATTGACTTGCATGACTTTTGTCTCCTTCACTAGACTGTCAGTTCCCTGGGAGCAAGGGCAGGACCATGCAGACTTGGTCATCCCTGTATCTCGAAGCCTGGTTCTAAGACAGGCACATAGCATTAGTGAGTGAGTGTGTGTGTGTGTGTAGCAAGGCATTAAGTGATTTACAGGCATATGTTCATTTAATGGGGGCTTCCCAGGTGACTCAGTGGGTAAAGAAACCTCCTGCAGTGCAGGAGACACAGAAGATGAGAGTTTGATCCCTGGGTTGGGAAGGTCCCCTGGAGGAGGGCATGGCAACCCACTCCAGTGTTCTTGCCTGGAGAACCCCACAGACAGAAAAGCCTGGTGGGCTGCAGTCCACAGGGCCGCAAAGAGTCATACACAACTGAGGCAACTGAGCATGCCTGCACACTCACTTAATACCTACAATAAGTCTGTGAAATAGGTATTTCTATTATCCCATTTTATAGGTGAGGAAACTGAGGCACAAGAGATATCACAAGGTTTACAAATTGTAGAGCCAAGATTTAAACTCATGTCTGTTTGACCCCACCACCTGTATGTACCCTTCATCACACACACAGTGGGTGCAGTCTAGAAAATTTTTTTTTAAATAAAGGATCAAAATGTTAAAAAGTTAGGCTTAAACTTAGGTGCATCCGATGTGAAATCTACATTTGACCTCCACTTCTTAAACTGACATAAGAGTGACCCATATTATTTTTGATGTGAGATTGTTCAAAGAATGTATCTCTGGAGCTGAGCAGATCTAGTCTGAAACCCCTGTCCCACTGGTTAGTATGTGACTTCAAGCAAGTCACTTCATATCTGTGAACCATTGTTTGGTCACAGAAGAACTGTACAAAAAAGATCTTCAAGACCAAGATAATCACGATGGTGTGATCACTGACCTAGAGCCAGACATCCTGGAATGTGAAGCCAAGTGGGCCATGGAAAGCATCACTACGAACAAAGCTAGTGGAGGTGATGGAATTCCAGTGGAGCTATTTCAAATCCTGGAAGATGATGCTGTGAAAGTGATGCACTCAATATGCCAGCAAATTTGGAAAACTCAGCAGTGGCCACAGGACTGGAAAAGGTCAGTTTGCATTCCAATCCCAAAGAAAGGCAATGCCAAAGAATGCTCAAACCAGTGCACAATTGCAGTCATCTCACACGCTAGTAAAGTAATGCTCAAAATTCTCCAAGCCAGGCTTCAACAATACGTGAACTGTGAACTTCCAGATGTTCAAGCTGGTTTTAGGAAAGGCAGAGGAATCAGAGATCAAATTGCCAACATCCACTAGATCATCGAAAAAGAAGAAAGTTCCAGAAAAACATCTATTTCTGCTTAATTGACTATGCCAAAGCCTTTGACTATGTGGATCACAATAAACTGTGGAAAATTCTTCAAGAGATGGGAATACCATAACACCTGACCTGCCTCTTGAGAAATGCGTATGCAGGTCAGGAAGCAACAGTTAGAACTGGACATGGAACAACAGACTGGTTCCAAATAGGAAAAGGAGTACGTCAAGGCTGTATATTTTCACCCTGCTTATTGAACTTCTATGCAGAGTACATCATGAGAAACACTGGGCTGGAAGAAGCACAAGCTGGAATCAAGATTGCCAGGAGAAATATCAATAACCTCAGATATGCAGATGACACCAACCACCCTTATGGCAGAAAGTGAAGAGGAACTAAAAAGCCTCTTGATGAAAGTGAAAGAGACGAGTGAAAAAGTTGGCTTAAAGCTCAACGTTCAGAAAACAAAGATCATGGCATCTGGTCTCATCACTTCATGGGAAATAGATGGGGAAACATTGGAAACAGTGTCAGACTTTATTTTGGGGGGCTCCAAAATCACTGCAGATGGTGACTGCAGCCATGAAATTAAAAGACGCTTACTCCTTGGAAGAAAAGTTATGACCAACCGAGATAGCATATTGAAAAGCAGAGACGTTACTTTGCCAACAAAGGTCCGTCTAGTCAAGGCTATGTTTTTTCCAGTGGTCGTGTATGGATGTGAGAGTTGGACTGTGAAGAAAGCTAAGTGCCGATGAATTGATGCCTTTGAACTGTGGTGTTAGAGGTGACTCTTGAGAGTCCCTTGGACTGCAAGGAGATCCAACCAGTCCATCCTCAAGGAAATCAATCTTGAATATTCATTGGAAGGACTGATGCTGAAGTTGAAACTCTAATACTTTGGCCATCTGATGCGAAGAACTGACTCATTTGAAAAGACCCTGATGCTGGGAAATATTGAAGGTGGGAGGAAAAGGGGACAATGGAGGATGAGATTGGTTGGATGGCATCACCGATTCAATGGACATGAGTTTAAGTAAGCTCCAGGAGCTGGTAATGGACAGAGAGGCCTGGCATGCCGCAGTCCATGGGGTCCCAAAGAGTCAGACATGATTGAGTAACTGAACTGAATTGATCATTAATCTCAATCTATCCTGCTGGAGTTTCCTTCACCCGTCTAGCTTGTTCCTCTGTTCATCCACCCATCCATCAATCCATTCATCAATACTGATGAAGCCTGCTGTTGTATACCAGGCCCATTAACTCCAGAAGAAAGTAGGATATTAACAAAGATTGGAGTCTAAGGTTCAAATAGTATTTGAGGTCTCTATCAAGTCCCATGTGACCACTAGGAGTGTGGGCCTAGTGCTGCCTATTGGGTGGAGGCAAGCAAGCTGACCTGAAGGTTGTGGCATTCACTCTTTTTAAGGACTGTAATTATGTTGGCTCCCCCTCTTGATCCCAGTGCCTCACATAAGGTAAATTCTGACTATTTTCTCACCTGCTCCTATGCTATGAAGGTTCTTGAATATAATTTGAACTTTAGCCTATAGGTCACATAGTTTCAAGCAAGGGTATGACAAGATCATGTTTGCTTTATAGAATGACTTTTCTGATCCACAGTGTCTACTGAGTCACAAGGTGCAGAATTGAAAGCAGAGAAGACAAATAGGAGACAGCTGTACTAGTGTCCATGAGGGAAGATGGACCACTGACCTCAGGTAGCAGCAGTGGAAGTAGACAAGTAAATGATTCACAAAGTGTTTAAGGGGTAGATAAACTTCATGGTGGTCGTTGAATGGACCTGTGGGTGAGGAAGAGAGAGATGTAAAATATGGCACCTAATTTTCTGATTTGGACAACTGGGGATCACTCCAGATGCCTCACTGTGGAGGCCTGGGACAGGAGAGTGAGAGAAAACTCAGTGGTCTTGATTTTGGTCAAGACCAAGCAGCTTTCTTGGTATTTGCCTCTATTATTGGCAAATATTTTTCTTTGTGTGGGGCCACAACCCCTCAGTTCTGTCCTGCTCAGCCACAGAGGTAATGGCATGTTGACAGGTCCAGCTGCTAACACACCTTCATTTAAAGGGGCTCATTGGCCCCTTGGTAACCTGGAAAATTCTCACTCTGAAAGTCTCTTCTTTCCTCTCTTTCTCTCCATATTTTTCTCTCATTTCTCTCTTCTTCTCTTTTCTTTCTCTTCCTCTACTTCTCATTCTGTTCTCTCTTACACACAGATATCCTCGCATCCTTCCTTATACACACTCACATATACAACCTTGGGAAGACATCTGAATGCCTATGTGTACCTGTCTCTGTGTGTGTATGCACAGGAATGGGGGATGGGAAGGAATGGAAGCGTTAAGTGCAAACTTTTAAAAAATGTTGATTTCAGACTATACTCTTACTTAAGGGCCAAAGTGGAAGCCCATGGATAACAAGTTGTCTGGAGCCAATGAGAGGTTCATCTGCTCATCTGACAAACACTTCCAGGGGGTCTCTTCAATGCCTAATCTAGGTTGGACCAGTCTGTAAAAATTATAGAAGTGAGTAAGACAGACAATCACTTCCCCAAACTGCCAGGATGTGATCAGAGAGCTTACTGTGGAGGGAGTTACCAGTTGCCTACCTGGATGGCAAATTCAGAAAGACTTTACAAAGGAGGTGCACTTTGAAATGGGCATTGCAGAGTGAATAGAAGTTCATCATGCTTATAAGAGTGTAAAGACATTCTAGGTAAAAGGAACAGCAACATAGGCAAAGACCTGGAACCGTGGGACAAAATAGCAAGTAGTTCATTGAGACTGAGTAGTAGACTACAAGTGGGAGAAAGTAGTTGGAGACAGAAGCTGGAGAAGGTTTGGCTCTTAATGGCACATGAGCAAATTTGAATGGTAGGCAGTTAATTAATACAGCAACCTTGGAAGGCCCATCAGCAGCTTCCATAAACATTTCAGGTACCCGACCTTTTGACACAGCAGTTTCAGATCTCAGTGTCTGCCTCATAGAAACACTTGACACTGGGATAATAGCATCTTAACAGCATAAAATAAAATGTATAAAACTATGAATAGCCACCAATAGGGAACTGGCTAAATAATATATTTGTTCATCCCCATCCCCACTAAGGAATATCATGAGACAGTTACAATAAAATAAGTAGATCTTTTGAGGATAGAACAAGAGTAAATAACATTTTTTAAACTGCAGCAAAATGCACTGGTATACATCCATATGTTTCCTAGCTCTATCAACTGACAGAGCCTAAAACCAATGACATCACAGTAGCAATGAGCATACTTAGTAACTAAATCTTTCTAACACTAATCATCCAATAAAAGATGCCAGGCCTCCTTGGAGAAATGGCTGAATGAGACCTGGAGTGGGAAAAGTTCAAGATAAGCCTGAGCCATTTTGTGGTGCCAGAAAATAAGGAAGTATCTGGAAAACAATGTGGGCTAGACAGAACTCAAAAGCCAAGCTAAAGGAGGTCCTAATAGCCAAAGTGAGAAAAACTTGAGCAGAAAATAAATAATGATGGTGAGTGAGTGAGTGAGTGAAATCGCTCAGTCGTGTCCGACTCTTTGCGACCCCATAGCCTACCAGGCTCCTCTGTCCATGGGATTTTCCAGGCAAGAGTACTGGAATGGATTGCCATTTCCTTCTCCAGGGGATCTTCCCAACCCAGGGCTTGAACCCGGGTCTCCCGCATTGTAGACAGATGCTTCACCATCTGAGCCACCAGGGAAGTCATAAATAATGATGGTACTGGAATTTATATATATACATATATATATACATATATATATATATATATACAAATTTTAGAGTAGGTCTAAATTTACAGAAAAGGTGCAAAGATAATACAGAAAGTTCCTATATACCCCACATCCAGTTTCTCCTATTATTAACATCTCACATGAGTGTGGTTCATTTGTAACAATTAATAGAGAAACATGGATACATTGTTATTAACTAAGGTCTATAGTTTTTTACTTAATGACTTTTATCTGTTTTCATTGCCCCATATAGGATCCACATTACATTTAGTTTTTATGTCCCCTTAGGATTCTCTTGTCTGTGACAATTTCTCGGACTTCCCTTGCTATTGATGACTTTGACAGATTTGAGGAGCATTGGCTGAATATTTTGTAGAATGTCCCCCAATTTGGATTTGAAAAAAGCATTATGATTGTCTCATGATTCAAGTGGGGGATGGGTGTAAGGAGGACTATCACAGAGGTGCAAAACCCTTCTCAACACATATCATTGATGTACTCTCTCTATTGATTGCTGATATTCACTGGGACCACCTGGTTGAGGGAGTGTTTGTCAGGTTTCTCTGTATTATTTTGTCCCCATTTCCACACTGTTCTCTCTGGAGAGAAGTCACTACGCACAACACATAATTAAGGAGAGGGGAATAATACTCTACCTTCTTGAACGAGGAGATGATATTGGATTTTAACCCATAGAATAAATGAAATATCCATTGGTTCATATTAACACTAATAAATAAATGAAGGAGAAGGGACGGATTTTCCTTACAGTAAAATTCTAATTAAGAAATGTAGAAAGAAAGAAGGCTATAGAACATGACTATAATTATTAATAGGATGGCATCACAGTAATAAATGTTGATGCACCAACAGATGCTACAATTAATAAACAAATGTGGAGTGCTTGAGGAGAAATGAGATTTTCAGAGTCTCCAAATATCTTCCCAAGGTATTTGTCAACTACATATCAAAAGTAAATACAGTAACATTAAGGTAATCCAGCAGACAACAGCTTAATCAAATGATCAAAGTAAATATCACCAGTAATGAGACATATGGACATCACAAACCTCTTAGAATGATGTGCCAAGAAGGACCCAACATCGTATCTGTGATGTATAACCTCACTCTAGTCATGAGAAAACTTCAGGCAAACTGAAGCTGAGGGGTGGTCTATAAAACACCTGACTAGTACCCTTCACAAGTGTCGAGATCATGAAAGATGAACAGACTGAGAAACTGTCATAGATTGGAGGACACTAAGGAGAAACAGCAACTCAAAACAATGTAGGGTTCTGGATAGGATCGTGGAACAGAATTTAAAAAAGAGGACATTAGTGGGAAAACTGGTAAAACTCAAAGAAGATGTGTAGGTTCCTTATTAGTATGACACCAAGGTTCATTTCTTGGTTTTGATCATTGTTCTAAGGTTATATAAGATGTTAATATCAGTGGAAGCTAGGTGAGGGGTATACAGGAGTTCTCTGTTCTATTTTATTCAGCGTTTCTCTAAGTCTAAAATTAGTTCAAACTAAAAGATTTTAAAAGTTGGAGCATAAAAGATTGAGGGCAGATACCTGGAAGGACTCTAGTGGCAGAAACATGAGATGTTTCAGTGGATTTTTGAAGGGTGCATGTCTCAGACAGTTAAAGAGCCAGGGAAGAGGCCTAGGAGTTGCACCATTGAGTTCTCAAAGTGATCCTGAGAATGTTCTGGCCCCTTTAGGGTCTGGGATTAGGAGACCTCCTCTCCACAGGGCCATCCTTCCAAAGATATGCTCACCATAGTGGCCTAGAGTCAGCTGGGCTGTGTCTCTGGAGCAAACTCTGGGCTCCATTTCACGAGTTGGAACCACAAACCCCCTTTCTTCTTCCAGTTTAGTACTGGGAGGGGCAGTCCCATGCACACCCTCTGTCTTCCTGGGATTTCCACCCTGGAGGGCGGGGTGGCCGAAGTGAGGCTGACATAGTTGGGGGAAGGCTTGGTCAGCAGCGAAGTCAGCCTCCAGAGAGAGGGCGGCTCAGACAGTGGTTAGCTCCGGAATGGGGTTTAGCAGAGGGAAGGGGGAAAGGGAGGGGACTTTCCTTCTCAAGGGGCCCTTTCATGTTGAAATCAGCCAGCGTGAATGCTGGCGGCCCAGGAGCCCAGCCGGGGGAAATGTGAGAGCCCCCTTATCTCCCCTCTTGTCACAGCTCCGTCTGCGGTTCCCAGCCGGCCAGCAAAGATGCATTAAGAGAAGTGTCGGTGGTAGGAGAGTGTTCCCATCAAGACCCTGGGCTGCGTCCACTCGGTTGGGGGTGGGGGAGGGGCTGGGGAAAGCAGGTTCCAGGCCTTCCTGGCTCTGCAGATGGAGGTTTCCTGGAGCGCCCCACATCTTGGAGCAGGGAGAGGCTGAGGACTGGGCAGGAATTGAAACAAAGGCCTCTGGTGCCTCTTCTGACAACATCCCCTCACCCACTCAGGGGGTGCAGCCCCCTGCTCACACACCTGCAGGAACCAGCAGCTTGCTCCCTCGTGGAAGAGCCTGAGAGTCCTCCTGCTGGTTCCACCCCTGGATTTAGTTCTTGTTTCTGGGCAAGAAACCTGGGGCACTTGACCAAGGAGGCTACGGCCCCACCTACCCCGGTACACTCTCAGCCCAGGAGTGACCCCTGCTGTCCAGACAACCTTGGAGGCCGAGGACAGAGCCTGCCAAGCTTCCCCGTTGCTTGTACTGGGTGGCCCTCCCGGCCCCCTTCCAAAGCTACAATCTTATGTTTTTTCTGAGATGGGCTGTGAGGTTCTTTGTAAATCTACCACTGCAGGAGGGAGGTGGGCGAGGCCAACATCTGGACCATGAGGGCATTGTTGGTCCCCGCAGCTGGAGCTGTCAGCAGCCAGTGTTTTCAGACACCATCTGCCCATGCAAGTTTCTGGCCCCCAACACGTTCCCACTGTCCAAGACTCCAAGTCTCCTCCCCACAACTGCACAGGGTCTTGAGAGAGCCCAGTCTGGCCAGAGTGGGGGTCCTCCCAGCAGCCTCTGCTGCCCAGGAGAGGGAACCGGGAAGAACTGCAGGGCTCCTGCAGAGACGCTGGTATACGGAAAGCAGGATAGTACAAGGGAATGGGTGTGAGGAGTCCCTGGAGACAGCTTGATGCTGAAAGGGCACAGGACTGGAGGCCCTGCGATTCTACCAGCATCTGCTGGGTGACCTTGGGTCAGTCTGTTTCTCTGTCTCGCCAAGTGTCAAAATGGAATGAATCCCTTAGCACCCTACTGATAATCACCTGCTTCACCCTATTGTGCTCTTTATTGCCTGTATTTATTTCACAGCAGGCATCACCCTCTGAGATGCTCTGTCACCTCCACTAGGATACTGTCTCTACAACCAAGGCTCTGATCACCACCGTTGCACCCTGGGCTCAGCAGTGGCAAAGTGGTCCCCGGGGTCTACTCAGCTCTGGGCAGTATCATTCCACTTGCCCCAAGTGAGATTCTGGGCTCCAGGGAGCAAGGAGTCTCTACCTGGGAGTAGCAGGTGCCTAACGAAGGAGGATTTGCTCCTGGAGCTGTAGAAGAGTGGAGCGGGCTGGGCTCCAGGGTGGGAAAGGCTAGACTGAGGCCCCGAGGGAGCAGACGCAGGCCTGAGATGGCCATCAGGGTGAAAGACCCTGATTCAGCCCACCCTAGTGACAGGCCCCAGAGGGCAGGGACCGGGTTTGATTCCTTCAGGCATCCTCAGAACCAAGTTCAGGACACAGCAGGGCAAAGGGACTCAGGTAGCATTTGTTAGTTGGAGACAATTGATGATTCAGCATTTTGCACCTGTTTTGGAATCTCTCAGCTTTACTTCTGTGACTTCTTGACACCTTCTTAAGCGGGCGCTGCCATTTCCCACAGGCTGACTGTGCTTTATGCATCACCCCCTTGCACCCTCACAGCAATGGGGTAGGTACTGTATTATTATCCTTACTCTACAAATAAGGTGACAGAAACTCAAGAGAGGTTTAGTGACTTGCCTGGAGTCACACAGCCAGCAAATTACAGAGCTAGGATTTGAACCCAGACCTGTGCTCTCCTCTTAACCCTGTTGCCTTCTGTAAGAGGTGCTTCAATTCAGTTCAGTTCAGTTCAGTAGCTCAGTCATGTCTGACTTTTTGTGATCCCATGAATGGCAGCACACCAGGCCTCCCTGTCCATCACCAACTCCCGGAGTTCACCCAAACTCATGTCCATCAAGTCGGTGATGCCATCCAGCCATCTCATCCTCTGTCGTCCCCTTCTCCTCCTGCCCCTAATTTCTTCCAGCATCAGAGTCTTTTCCAATGAGTCAACTCTTCGCATCAGGTGGCCAAAGTATTGGAGTTTCAGCTTTAGCATCACTCCTTCCAGTGAACACCCAGGACTGATCTCCTTTAGAATGGATTGGTTGGACCTCCTTGCAGTCCAAGGGACTCTCAAGAGTCTTCTCCAACACCACAGTTCAAAAGCATCAGTTCTTCGGCACTCAGCTTTCTTCACAGTCCAACTCTCACATCCATACATGACCACAGGAAAAACCATAGCCTTGACTAGACGGACCTTTGTTGGCAAAGTTATGTCTCTGCTTTTGAATATGCTTTCTAGGGTGGTCATAACTTTCCTTCCAAGGAGTAAGCGTCTTTTAATTTCACGGCTGCGATCACCATCTGCAGTGATTTTGGAGCCCAAAAAAATAAAGTCTGACACTGTTTCCAATGTTTCCCCATCTATTTCTCATGAAGTGATGGGACCAGATGCCATGATCTTCTTTTTCTGAATGTTGAGCTTTAAGCCAACTTTTTCACTCTCCACTTTCACTTTCATCAAGAGGCTTTTTAGTTCCTCTTCACTTTCTGCCATAAGGGTGGTGTCATCTGCATATCTGAGGTTATTGATATTTCTCCCGGAAATCTTGATTCCAGCTTGTGCTTCTTCCAGCCCAGTGTTTTTCATGATGTACTCTGCATAGAAGTTCAATAAACAGGGTGAAAATATACAGCCTTGACGTACTCCTTTTCCTATTTGGAACCAGTCTGTTGTTCCATGTCCAGTTCTAACTGTTGCTTCCTGACCTGCATATAGGTTTCTCAAGACGCAGGTCAGGTGGTCTGGTATTCCCATCTCTTCAAGAATTTTCCACAGTTTATTGTGATCCACACAGTCAAAGGCTTTGGCATAGTCAATTAAGCAGAAATAGATGTTTTTTCTGGAACTCTCTTGCTTTTTCGATGATGGACAATTCAAATTGGAACCCTAAGCACTTCTTTTTTTTTTTTTTTTAATCATCGAAAAAAGAAGTGCTTAGGGTTCCAATTTGAATTGTCCCAGACATGTGGGTTCCACACTCCAGTGTTTACATACAGTTTTAGTATCTCTTTGAATCTTCACCCCCAGTCTGTGTGGGGAGCGAGGAGATTATATTATATTACCCATTATAGCATTTCACAGACTGGAGATGGGTTTGGAACCACCCAGCCAATAAATGGCATCACTTGAACCTGAGCCCAAGTCAGCCTCGTGTTGAAACCTCACCCATTGCCTTGGACGAGGCTGGGCCTGTGCTCCTGGACCATATTTGATGGCCCAGGACTCCTGCCCTCCCAGCCTGCATTTAATATCACTGATGCCACAAGCACCCCAGGGACCTAGCGCTGGACAGAGCCTGCTCCTTTTATTCCATCCACAAAGCCTTTTCAGATGCTCCACTGGGCCTCCAGTTAAAATGCAGGTGATGGTGGGAGGGTGGGCAGGCTGCCATTAGATAAGCAGAGAAGGCAAACTTTGGTACCCACAGAGTATCCATGCAGTTCTCTGACCAAAGGCTGTGTCTTGACTTTTGTTCAGATCCAAGCCTCTATTCAATGAATATTTACTGAGTGTCCATTATATGCCTGGCAATTCAGAAAAAAATATTTTTTTAAAAGAGACAATCACCATTAATTGAACAGTTGCTTTATGGCAAGCAGTGATTTCTCACAGAGTCCTGGAAGGGGTACTAGGAACACCACCTTTGGGTCAGCAAAGCCAAGCTACAGGCCCAAGGTCTCCCAAATAGAAAGTGGCAGAGCTAGTAGAACTTTGAAAATTCTATGTTCTCAATCCCTGTGTCATCTCTCCAAAGGGGAGTGGCCCTCTGGCAAACAAGGATGAAAAGGGGAGCCCAATAAGGGCCCAGCTCATTCCCTGGGTGCCCAAGGGCCTTGGGGGGGTGATAGTGATGATTCCCTGCAACACCCACTCCAGGCTATCTTGGCCTGGGAGCCCCGAGTCTGGCTGAGGTAAGACCTGCTGGGCAGAGAAACCCAGCTCTGAGAACATGGGAGGGTTCTGCTGGTGCTCCTTCTACGGAGCTGATGGGCTCAGGGCCTATGGATTGCAGCACAGAGGACCAAGAGAGAGCAAAAGGGCAGGATTAGAGAGAAATGCTTGTACATTTAGAAAAATTCTAGGTAAGAAATCTCTAGAAAAGTTTTCAAAGGAAAAAACGAAGACTTTGGCTTTGTGAGTCAAAAGTAGAGTGGAGGACGTAGGAAATGAGAGATACCAGGGCCACACTCAGCAGAAGGCTAGCAGATAGCAGGGGCCAGGCCGCTACCCTTTACCAGGCAACTTTCATAAACATGGTCTCCCTGCCTTCCCTTCCCTCCCTGTTATCCTTTCCCTCCCTGCCATCTCGTCTTCCTCAATGAGATGATACCTAGCAGTCCCATTTTACAGAGAGTGAAACTGAGGCCTTAAAGCAGGCCTTCAGAGAACCAAAACTGCATAGTTAGGAAAGGGGTAGATACGGCCTGTGAGCACTGGTCCATCTGGTCTCAGAGCACATCCTCCAAAGGAGCAAAGAGAGAACAGCCCTGGGTGATGGCAGCAGAAAGATCCCCTGAGCCCAGATCTGTGCTCTTCAGGCTGGTGTAGCTTAGCCCCCAGCATCCACCGGAAAGCAGTAGACATACCCTGGGCTGGAAGGGAGGTATACATCAGGTCCAAAGCCCTGCCTCCATTCCTTTTACACTTAGGAGAGGTGCAATATCCATGAGGGGCATTTCACTAGGCAGAATAGGAGTCGGGATTCCAGGCCAAGTGCATAGTCTGAGGCATGGGGGCTGGAGAGACCGTGGCAGATGTAGAGCGGTGAGACTTCTGCGGCCAGAGCAAGACTGTTGAGAGGGAAGGTGGGAGGCCAGCTGAGTCTCAAGCTGGAAAATAAAAACACACCCAAGATTCTCTAGACCAGATTCTCCCCCTGGCTCAAACCCCCTGTACAGCAGCCCTTGGCCATGTGATTAACATCCACTCCCCTTTCCCCCAGCCATCCTGTAGGGTTTCCTGCAGGAAGTCCAGGGGAATCCTTACAGCTCATCCAGCCTGGTGCCAAGGACCAGAGAGGGAAAGTGACTCATGGAAGGGCACACAGCCAGTCAATTGTAACCCTGGCACAGGCTTTTTTTGGATACTCAGTAAATATACATTGGCTTGAAGCTTGCTTCTGAGCAAGCATGCAGACAACTTTTGGTCATAGAGCTCTATGGTAATTCTGTAACCCTTTCTTCTCCAGAGCAACCAGCCCAGCTTCCAAGGCCCCTCTTCAATACTTAGAACAGTGCCTAAATAGGGCACATAGTAGGAGCTCAGTCAGCATTTGTTGAAGGAATAAAAGTTTGGTTGAGCAAATAGTGGGAACTTTAGGGCAATCATGAGGTATTCAGCAGCGGGGATCCATGGAAGCTGAAATCCAGCCCAGGCTATGCTCACTGAGCCATGTGCCCATGTGCAGGGCTACAGACAGACACTCAAAGAAGGTGCTATTTGCTAACTTTCACTAAGACAATGTACAGGCTGGTAAGGATGCTGGGGACCTCAGAGGGCCAAAGAGTCAGTCTGTGCTGTAGCCTGCTCTCTTCCAAACAGAGGCGCCTTTGGTCATATCACCCCAGCCCACTCCCAGAGGGATGCCAGGGTAGAAGGAATGCCTTTACCCTCCTGAACCCCAGCCATCAGTTAAAACAGGATGTCTCCAGGCCACCACGTCCTGCTGCTGACTCATACTCAGTTTCTGGTCAGCTCCTCCCACAGATGTTGCTGCTTGCTCCCTTGCTCACCACCTTATGATACACCAGCCTCTGTGGGTACTCTTTCTCTGACACATCCTCCAACTGTGGACATTTAGTGGGCACTGCCCTCTTGGAACCTTGAACAGTGAGGGAGTAGACATTTTACAGACGGGGAAGCCAAGGCTTAAAGAGGTTAAGTAACTTGGCCAAGGTCAACCAACAAGGACAATCCAATTTGGATTGAAACTGAGATCTGTCTACTCCAAAGCTGTGCCTTGCCCATTGCTCCCCTGCCAGATTCTCCCTCTGGATACCTGATGGCAGAGCCTTGCCCATCTTCTCTGCTACAAGGTGTCTGTGTCAAGTTGACACCAGAACATCTGGCCATGTGCTGTTAATACCACCTGTGTAACTCCAGGCAGGAACTCCCACCTTGTCTCTTAGTAGAGGACAGATGGACTTTTGTCTCACCCACTGACCCTGCCACTTAGAGCTATGGCAGGACTTCTGAGAACAGCTCTGCAGTCTATCTACCCTCCAGCCTGCTCAGGTTGGTGGCAGAGGCTGGGGAGTGTGCTCAGGCACCAGGCCCTGACGGGGTCAATTCCCATGTCTAGCCTGAGTAGGATTTCCCTGGGAAGGAGGTATCCACCAATCTTGCTCCCTCCCCAGAAGGAATGTCAGCTCTACTTCCGCCCTCAACTTGGCTCAGTGAAGCAGGTGGGCAGACGGGAGAAGGGTCTATTGATGAGCTATCTCAGACCCCAGAGCCATGTGGGTCTGGGGCTGCCTGTTTGGTGGCCTGATCTAGTGCTGATACCTCCTGGTGGAGGGGGTGAGATGGAGGAGACTCCACCAAAGATGGAAGCTCCAGGCACAGTTCAGTCAGCATGCTACTCTTTGGCAAGAGCAAGCCAGAGAGTGTTGAAACTCCAATTCCTTAGGAGTCCCAACTGTTCAGACTCTTGGAAGAGGTGAAGAAGGCATTACCTATCGAAGGATGGAGAGAGAAAGCCAGTGGCAGGCAGACAGAGTGTAAAGGGAATAGAAAGAACGTGAGCTAGAGGATGAGCAAGGGAGACAATGGACATCGAGAAGTCTGGGTGCCAGGCCTGGTTCTCTCACTGAATTGCAATGGACCACAGGACCAGTCACTCCCTCTCTTTAAGTCTCTAAGTCCCACTTGTCAGGCTGTGGGGGGCAGGGGTAGGACTGCTTAGGCCCCTTCCAAAGGCCTGACAGCACCAACCCTTTCATGTTCTGTGAAAGAGAACTTGCCCTTCCCAGGATGGCTCTGGCAGTGGGTTTTTCTGAAACTCAGAGTAATGAAAAATAGTATAAACCAAACTTTGGAAATTCCAAGTGTGTCTGTAGCTGGGGGAATGAGGGAGGCAGAGTCATAAATACGTTTGTCTGTGACTCAAAGCCTCTTGGGGGAAAAAATCACACATTCTCAGAGGCAGCACTGACCCCCTCCACCACCCCAGCTGCCCACCCAGCTTGACCTTAGTGAGGCTCTGGTTCCTGGCTCTGCCACCACCACCTCTGCTGCTGCAGCCAGCACCCACTTCCTGTTAACCCTCCTGGAAGAACTGAGTTTGATAAAGCCAAGGCCCCAAGAGCCTTGCTAACTTATCCAAGGACACCCAGGAGTCTTCATGCTAATACTAACATCCTGACCCGAACTGGGGAAAGTGAAGGAAGAGAGGGAAGGACAGCCCAGTGCTAACCCTTAATCTTGAGAACCATCCTTCAGGGTAGGCCTTAGGGTACTTGAAACCAGCCCTCAGAGGGGCAGCTTTGTTAGTTCAAGGTCATCTCATTAATAGGTGGTAAAAGTAAGATCTAGAATTCAGACCCAAGGTTTGTGTCACTGCCCAAGGGTCCCATCGTGGCCACAGCATGGATCCTCCCTGACAGTTGGGCCTTGTCACTCTGGCAAGCAGTTCCCTTGTCCCACACAGACCTGGCCATGAGACAGGGGTTCCAGCTGCGATCTGAACAGCTCACAGGTGGAGAGAGTGAGACTGAAGGAGGTGGCCCAGAGAAGCCTTAGGGGAAACGTGGGGTGATCTATCATTGGGCTTGTACCTCACTGTGTCTGGACCCCCTCCCTTGCCCCTAAGAGGGGTGCTGAGTATCACTAAGGGCAGGCCTGAGTGACCCCACTGGGCATTGGATCCCTACCACCTTTGAATCTGGCATCTGATCCAGCGAGGGGTGAATGGGAGTTACTGCCCAGCTTCCTGGAGAGAGCAGGTTTTATAGATACTAGCCGGGAGGCAGAGAGACTGTAAGAGGCAGAAAGACAGACCCAGAAAGACAGAGGCAGAGAAAAGTAGAGACAGACTAGAGCCAGAGAGATTGTGAGAACCAGCCAGAGAGAGACACAGAGGCAGTAAAACGTACAGAAAGACAGAGATAAAGACTGGAGACAGATACAGAATCAGAGAGACAGTGAGAAGTGGAGGGAGAGGCTAGGGAAAGGCCTAGAGGCAGGGAGACAAAGAAATGAAGACAAAAACAGGAGGGAGGGAGACAGGAACAGAGACTCAGATAAAAGCAGCATAAGGCAGGGTCCAGCAGGGTGAAGGGAGAAGGCGATGGCACCCCACTCCAGCACTCTTGCCTGGAAAATCCCATGGATGGAGGAGCCTGGTAGGCTGCAGTCCATGGGGTCGTGAAAAGTCGGACACGACTGAGCGACTTCACTTTCACTTTTTACTTTCATGCATTGGATAAGGAAATAGCAACCCACTCCAGTATTCTTGCCTGGAGAATCCCAGGGACAGAGGAGCCTGGTGGACTGCTGTCTATGGGGTCGCACAGAGTTGGACACGACTGACACGACTTAGCAACAGCAGCAGCAGGGTGAAGAAGACTGGTGGGGAGAAGTGAGGAAGCAGTGAGGCAGTGAGCGGAGGGGGACGGCCTGGGCACCTCCCAGATCCCTGTTCCCTCCTCCCTTCCTCTGTTTTCCTCTTCCATGCTGGGTACACAGAGGGGGAAAAATGACTATGAGAAGACTCTTGAGAGTCCCTTGGACAAAAGGAGATCAAACAAGTCAATCCTGAAGGAAATCAACCCTGAATATGCATTGAAAGGACTAATACTGAAGTTGAAGCTCCAATACTTTGGCCACCTGATGCGAAGAGCCAGCTCATTGGAAAAGACCCTGATGCTGGGAAAGATTGAAGTCAGGAGGAGAAGGGGATGACAGAGGATGAGATGGTTGGATGGCATCACTGACTCAATGGACATGAGTTTGAGCAAACTCCAGGAGATAGTAAAGGACAGGGAAGCCTGGCATCCTGCAGTCCATGGGTCACAAATAGTCAGACATGACTGAGTGGCTGAACAACAACAGTGGTAAATTGGGGTTGGGGTGAGGGTGCTTAGGCCACCTCAAGCTTCACTATGCCTCCCTGAGGGCTGAGAAGGTGAATATCTCAGAAAACTTGTAACCCATTTGATAGCACAGTTAAGAAGCTCTGTCTCCATACAGCACTGGGATCCCAGCATGGCACCAGAGCTGCTCCAGAGCTTGGAGCAGGAGTCCAGAGCCCTGTTCTGCCCTTCCCCTTTCTCTGTGGGTTTCTCAGCTTCTCAAGTGTCTCGATGTCTCAGAAGCTCAGCATGCCTGGTCCACTGGCTGGGCCGAGAAGCCACAGGGCAAAGGGCCCAAGGCCATCGCGGGCCAAGCAGGGACCCACCATGTGCTCCAGGTGCAGTTGGACATCCTTTCTCGCTCTCCCCCTGGACCCACCTCCCTGTGCTCTCTTCATGCTCAGCTGAGGCCAGCACCATCCTAACAGGCCACCTCCTTCTGGCTACCACCTGTCCATTGGCTCCAAGTTCAAATCTCCCCCTTCCCATCCAGGTGGGCCTAGGAAGCCAAGCTGTTGTCCAAGGACTAATTTCAAATACACCATCTAATTTCTATAATTTTTTTAAATAATAGTGTGTATCTCCTAATTCCAAACTCTTAAATTTTCCCTCCCTTACCCCCTTTCCCTTTCCCCTTTGGTAACCATAAGTTTGTCTTCTGTGTCTTCCATCCACTTTCTTTCAAAGAGGCAGCATAATGTTGAAAAAAGAACATTCAAGTTTGTCGTCCTGGGGTTTAAACCTAAGATCTGCCATCTCCTAGCCATGGGATATCAAACAAGTCCTTGAACTTATAATCACCAGTTTCTCTTCAACCCAAATGAGGATAGTCTCTAGTGCCTGCCTGTTTTTCCTACCTCACAAGCCCCAGGATGGGGGCCTGTCATTCACAGTCTATTCAAAAAAGGATATTTCAGGTACCTCCCATGTGCCAGACACTGTTCTGGGAACAAGCGGTGCTACAGTGAACTGGGAGACAAACTCTCTGCCTTTGAGCAGCCTCCTATCTAGAGGCAGGACAAATAGCTCATATAACATCAAGTGGTGACAAACCCTGCAAAGATAAAACCAAAGGAGGGGGCAGGGAGTGAGGGCAGTGGGGCCCTGGCTCTGTCGGCCCCATCTCTCTGCCCTCTGGAATCCACGTGGCTCCTTGCTTGTGAGTGGCCCAGCCAAGAAAGCAGAGCAGGACACTGATCTGGAAACCCAGTGGCCTGGCCTATTTCTGTCCCAGAGCCCTGGCCCTGATCCAACCCAGATCCCAGTCTCCCTTGCTTCTCCGGCTCCAATTCATGAACTGGGCAAAAAGCTGTCTCTGTTTGCCCTCCTGCCAGTCTTCACAGCCGGCTTCCAACAGTCAGCCTGGGCAACCCCTCAGGCCCAGCCCCCCATATGGGTTCTCCCCTCCCCACTCCCATTTCCTACTCTGGGTACAACTGGTCCCTTGCTGTCCTCTGCCCACGAACTAGAAGGCAGTGGCTCAGAAGCAGCTCAGCTTCACTGAAGTGGTACTAATGCCATCTCCTATGACCTGACGGCAGAGAGGGAGGAATGAAATTGACTTGGCTTCCCACAGGCCCTCCAGAGCTCAGCCCCTCCCTGCCAAGGACACTGTGGCACTGGACCTGGTAGAGCGTGGAGTACCCCTAGGGGGCAGAGAGCTGGTGAGGGTGTCCTCAGACTAGGGGAAGGCTGAGGGGTCAAAGCAGAGGGGTTTATTCATGAGGCCCTGCACCCCTCTGGGTCTCCCTTTGGTGGATATGTCTGAGGGCTAGTGGTCTGGAGGCAGTTCTTATTATTCCTGCTAAACGTGTTTGTTTTGCTTTTGCTTTTACATTTTGATAGCTTAACACTGATGGAGGTACTACACACAATTTTAAATTGTTGACAAAAAAATTTTTTTTTCTGTTTGCAAAAGTTAGTCAATTCATTATAAGAAATTTGGGAGATACAGAAAGGTATTAAGAAGACAAAAATATATTTCCCACCACCCCCTACCCAGATATAATCTCTGTTCATATGTTGGGTGTATTCCCTGCTGTCAGTTTTCTATGCCTCGCACTAGAGCCCTGGGTAGCTACACCAATACCTAAACAGGCACATTTTCATTTATGTGAGAACATGGATAATAACAATAGTTAATGTTTATCATATGCCTACTCTATGCCAAGCCCTGTTCTCTGCTCTTTGCATGCATTAGCAGGATTGTTCTTCCTAATAATCCTTAAAGGTAGGTGCTATTATTAAACCCATTTTCCTTCTGAGGAATATCCAACCCAAGGTCATGCCTCTAGTAAGTGGAAGAGCTGGAAAATGAACCAGATTCTCTTGACTTTCAGAATCTATGTGTTTAATAATGGTATTAGACTGCTTTCGGGGCTTCCCTGGTGGCTCAGATGGTAAAGAAACTGCCTGCAATGCAGGAGACTCAGGTTCAATTCCTGGGTCAGGAAGAGCCCTTGGAGGAGGGCATAGCAACCCACTCCAGTATTCTTGCCTGGAGAATTCCATGGACAGAGGAGCCTGGTGGATTACAGTCCATGTGTCGCAAAGAGACAGACACTACTGAGGAACTAATACTTCCACTTTCACTACTTTTCAGGCTGCTTTCCCAGTTTTAAAATTATAAAATATATGTACAAAAGGAAATTTACAATGTTCACGCCCAACTTAAGGGATAGTAATAAAATAAGAATCTGTGATATCACCACTCAGCTTATAAAATAGAGCATCACTGTTCGTGCTTTATTTCCTTTCTGTTTCATAAGCCATCAGGCACATGTCCTTATATCAGCCCCAACTCTTAGATAAGTAAGTAAGCAAGTGTTAGTCACTCAGTTGTGTCCAACTCTTTGCCACCCTGTGAACTATAACCTGCCAGGCTCCTCTGTCCCTGGGATTCTCCAGGCAAGAACACTGGAGTGGGTTGCCATTTCCTTCTCCAGGTAATCTTCCCTACCCAGGGATCGAACCCTGGTCTCCTGCATTACAGGTGGATTCTTCACCATCTGAGCCACCAGGGAAGCCTCAAACATGAGAAGTAAGCATCACCCACTCCCATTCCAGTGGGCCAGGAAACATTCATTCATCATTGCCTTCAACACACTGTTTTGTACACCTATGATATGCCATGCACAGTGCTGGTGACATCACAAGCACTCTGGTGACACTGTGGCAAAGGACACAGATATGCTTCCTGCTCTTATGGAGGGTTTAGTCTAGTGGGGGACAGACATTCAGTGACTAGTAACCAAGCAGTGGCTTAACTATGGTTGACATAAGGGGAGATGTGGGCTATTAAGAGGGTATATGACAGATATTCCTGGCCTAGACTTGGGCCATGTGACTTCAAAACATGGCCTGCCTCCTCTCTTGCAGTTGGTGGGGATGGGAATGGGAAGGGCAGGCAGAGCTCCTATCCACCTAAACTTACTTTAGAGAGACAGAATCTGCTGGCTGGTGGCCCTCAGCCTGGGCCCAGCTGAATCAGTTAGCTTTGGCATCTTCTTCCTTCTCCTATAGTCACCACCAGGGGAAGACTTGGCCCTGCTCCTCTGCCAAGTCCTGCCCCTAGTGGCACTCTGAGCAGCTGAGTGCCCAGTCAGTTCTTAACTGTGGTTAAGAACACAGGTTCCTAGTAAGGAACCTTCCTACCCTGTTGGGAATATAAGTTGGTGCGGCCACTGTGGAAAACACTATGGAGGTTCCTCAGAAAAATAAAAATAGAATTATCATATGGCCCAACAATCCCACTCCTGGATATATATCCAGACAAAACTGTAATTCAAAAACATACATGCACCTCTATGTTCATAGCAGCATTATCACAATAGCCAAGATCTGGAAAGAAACTGAATATTAATCAACAGATGAATGGATAAAGAGGTGGTACCTATACACAATAGAATACTACTCAGCAATAAAAAGAACAACATAATGCCATTTGCAACAACACAGATGCAGCTAGAGATTACCATACCAAGTGAGAAAGACAAGTACTATATATATCACTTATATGTGGAATCTAAAATATGCCACAAATGAAACAGAATCATGGACATACAGAACAGACTGGTGGTTACCAAGGAGGTGGAGGCTGACAAGGGTAGAGTGAGAGGTTCAGGTTAACAGATGTGAACTTTCATATATAAAATGGATAAACAACAGGTCCTACTATATAGCACTAGAACTATATTCAATATCTTATGATAAACCATAATGGAAAACAACATTAAAAAATATATATATATGCAAATCACTTTGCTGTATAGCAGAAATTAACACAACACTGTAAATCAATTCTACTTCAATAGAAAAAAAGTATTAAAACTCAAAAACATCCATCCATTCTTCAGGCAAAGTGCTTAGCAGCAAAGTATAATTCAACCAGGGTTTGAATCCTGGTTGTACCATTTACTAGTTGTATAGACTTGGGCAAGTAACGAACCATCCTAAGCTTTATTATCCATCTTTAAAATAGAGTTGACAATGCTAGTACTTACAGCATCAGATAGTCACAAAGACTAAATGGATAGAATAGCATTTGATACTAAATAATAAATACTAGCTCTTTATAGCTTTTGCTAGTCCCCATGGCCTAAGGTAGGAGGTGAGTATTGTTCTGAGCCCTGCCTTGGACCTCCCCAAGCAATGTATGGTGTAAAGTGTGGAGGCTGAGACTTTGCTCTGTTTCTTTGCCCTGACAGTGATCCATAGAACCTACAGATGTCATAGCTGGAAAAACCCTCAGACACCATCCAGGTCAGCTACTCCCCTCTTCTCAATGGATGGGAAACTAGGCCCAGGGAGACAGCAGGGAGTGAGTGATAGAAAAGGGGTTTTGACCTTGGTCTTATAGTCACAGCCTTAGGTTGGCTGCTAAGCACTCAAGCTTAGATTCAAATCTGGGCTTTGGCACCTGATGGTACTTGATGGCTATGTGACCTCAAGCAAGGAATTTAATTCGTGGGAGCCTCGGTTTCCTGGGCTGTACAATGGGAATAATAACATCTACCTCAAAGGGGTGTTGAGAGAATGAACTAGAATAATGCATGTAAAATGCTCAATATGGGGCCTGGCACAGAGGAACACATGTTAGTTGTCATTTGCAAGTCAAGGGCTTTCACTGCACCAGGTTGCTGGTGCTGGTGACCAGGTGGTGCTTACTGAGCAGGCCAAGCCGACCCCAGGGGCTCACCGACTGACCCTGTGTCCATTTGGCTGGCCTATTCCTCCTCTCTAGTCTCAGACCCTCTGTGCCTGCTGTGAAGGCAGCCTGACTGGCTTAAACTGGAAATGGCCTGTCAGGGGCCTGGCTAGATTAGATGCACTTGAGCCCAAGGACAAAGGAGATGCCAGGTGGCGGCGTGAAGGTGTCGCCCATTCTCTCTGCCTGAGGGGACAAGCGTGGCTTTCTCTGTGTTCTTCTTCAGGCTGAGCCTGGTGGGAGACCCGACTGCCTTAAATGTCATTCCTGGGGTCCCTCTGAGCCAGTGTGGTTCCCCTCGGAGGCCGGCTCATAGGCTAGGTGGAGTTGGAGGCATTTAACAGAGACACCGCCACGGGATGCCTATCACAGCAGTTTTCCTGCCTGGCTGCATGCTGGAACCCTCCTATGGAGCGTTAGAATGACCATGCCTGGTCTTTACCTTGGACTCTGCTTTATTGATCAGGACTGGGTCTCGGGAATGGACATTGTGTTGAAGCTTCTCATCTGATTCTAATGAGAGCTCTCGCACCAGACACTGTGTGAGGTACAGCAGGTGATTCTGAAATGCTTTGGCTGAGGCTCCTGGCCTCAGGATACACTCAGGTCAGTGGGGAGATAAGTAAAGAAACAAGGCAATGGTGTGTGAGCTCTGACAGGAACGTAAAACTATGCTGGCAGCAGAAATGGCCTTTGGCTGGGCTGCTTCACAGAGGAGGTAGCATTTTGAAGCAAATCATCCATGCAGTCAACAATCAGGGATTATTTACTGAGCATCTACTATGTACCAGGGACAGTTCCAGGTGTTGGAGATGCATCAGTGACCAAGAGGGAGTCTACATTCTCAAGGGACCCAAGCTTCCTCCCTCTGCTGGGGGTGCAGGAGACACAAGCTAGAGGTGACCTCAGAGAGCAGCTTGTCTACCCTTACTCTTCCTTTATTCTAGGTGGGGAAACTGAGGCCCAGATAGGGGATAGGACCGTGATGAAACAGTTGTAACAGAGCCAGAAATAGAATTCCAGACACCCAAAGCAGACTGCAGGGGGCATCGGTGACCTGATACCATGGGTGCTGGAGAGAGTGCCAGGGACTTGGAGCCCCTGGAGCCCTGTCTCCAAAAAAGTTTCCATTCTAGTAAAGATGTCTTACGAAGGGTCAGTGGTATGAATGACAGAGAAGGGGCTGTGACCTTGGTCTTGTAGTCACAGCTTTAGGTTGGGTGCTAAGTGCTAAGCACTTAAACTTAGATTCAAATCAGAGCTTTGGCACCTGATGGTACTTGATGGCATGGAAGCAGGGAAAGGTATTCCAGAGAGATGGAACATCATGAGAAAAATAGGGCAGGAAAGAAGAGGGCTTGTTTTACCAATGATATTTGGTGTGGCCAAAGCCTTGGCATTAAAAGCAGAAGTGGTGAAAGAAGAGAAACAAGACCTGGGCAGGACCCAGATAGTGGGAGCAGGTATGCAGAGACCAAGGTGTTGGAATTTAGCCTGAGAACAACAGGGAGCAAAGTAGTGACTTCCTTGGATTTGTGTTTAGGACAATGACTCTGGGGCTGTGCAGAAGAAGCTGGGCCAGTGACCCATCCTAGGTGCATTTTCTCCTGAGCCTACAGCAGTCACTGCAAGGAACAGTGAGCATGTGGCCATCTGTTGGGTGTACTTTTCCAGGATATTAACTTACTTAATCCCCACAACATCATCTTAGGTAGGCCTGGTTCTTTTCTCCATTTTACAGATAACAAACCATTTTCCCAACATCACATAGTTGGTAAGTCACAGAACCAGGATTTGATCGCAGACAGTTCACACTCTTAAGCCCTATGCTATACTGCTTCTTGAAATACCTGTTGCCTTTAAGAACTCATGGTCTTAAAGGGGTGCCATGGGAGCATCACCACAATTCCTGTGCTTCCAGGAAGGCAGTGGGCATTTAATCTTTTTTGAGCTTCGCTTTGTCCCCTTGAGAGGAAGGACACCCATTGGTGCAAGGCTGGTTCTGGCCTGTTTGTATTCCAGACTCTGATCACCTCGACACTCCTGCATAGCAGCCTTATGCTGAATGACTTCTCCTCAAACCCATCTAGGGATGTTTGGAGGAATACAGGGAGGACATATGTTCTTTCCTGGAACAAAGGAGGGTATTCAGCAGATACCTGGAGGTTGAATGAGTAAGTGAGTGAACAAATGAATGAATGGTGCCTTGGGTTGAGCCCCTGCGGCAGTACAGCACAGCGGCTAAGCACGGGCTTTTGTGCCACGAGGGTCTGTGTTCAAATCTTGGTTTCACCAACTGCCACTTGAGTGACCATCCTAGACACACACCCTCATTTCCTGCCAGGACTATTTGACAGTTTGACGTAAGAGCTAAAGATATGAGGGTCCATGGGAAGCCCCTTTGAGAATGTAATGTACACTCTGAACTGTTTCCCCTGAATAATCCACCAAGCTGCCGATTTTCCACATCAGATCAGAGGGTTAGGGAACCTTTAAAGACTGGACCCCACGTTGAAGAGTCTGACCCCAGGTGCCGTCACAGGAGTTATATTGGGGCACAGGGTGGTCTTTGCTCCCCACTATGCTCACCCCTCCACAGGACCTTCACACTGGGAGGGGGCATTTGGAAAGAGAACTTCAAGGAAGCCTGAGAAAATTCAGGATAAGGGGATGGGTCCCTTGCCATCTTGAGCCTGTCTGGCTCCTTGACCCTCTCCCACTCCAAAGACCAGAGGCCGGGTGGGTGAGGCTAGAGAGGCTACCAGATCTAGACCAGCTTGGACAGGGGGTTGGAAGAGGAACAGGAGTTAGGAGACAGCAAAGAATGCCAGCTGTTGAACAGCCCTTCAGGCACAGGCTGGGGCCTGCACAGTCCTCGTCTTCTTCACCTCATACATAAGACTACATGTATCTGTTGGACGAGACATTAGCCCCATTTGCAGATGAGAAAACTGGCTAGGGGAAGGGGGGAAGCACAAGGCCCCTCAGCTCAGAAGTCACCAAGTCATGAATGGAACTCCCCCTGCTTCACTCCAATGCCCTTATTGTCTCCTTCCCACCATCTTGCCTTGAGAGAAGACATGGCACCCAGGCCAGCTGAGCTCAGCCTTGTGGGTGGGCGCTAGTGGGCATCCATCAGACACCCATGCCAGAATATCCACCTCCTGCCCTGTGCAGGTCTCAGACAAGCTGTGTCGGGACCCACAGCCACCCATCTGGAGTGGGTGGTTAAGCCGCAGCTGAGTTTATTAAGAGCAAAAGATAACTCCAGCTGCACAGGAAACTCAGTAACCCTGATTACGTGTTTATTCTTTCCCTTCCCTGCCTCTGCTCTCTCCCTCCCACCTCCTTCTCTTCTTCTTCCTGCCTCCGCCCTGTCTTCCTGCCCACCTTCTATCTTCTCTAGAATCTGCCTCCTTCGAGCTGCCCTCCACCCTCATCCCCTCTTTCCCCGTGCCAGCCCCAGCCTGGCCAGCTTGCTCTAGTCTCTGAAGGCAGGGGCTGCCCACGTAGTAAAGAAAAAGACCCAAACGTCCTCTCTCTGGGGAGGTAGGGGGGTGGGGGGGCAGGCGGGAGACACAAGCTAGAGATGAGCTTAGAGATCAGCTTGTCCAGCCTTACTCTGCCTTTATTCTAGGTGGGGAAACTGAGGCCCACATAGGGGACAGGACTATGATCAAACCGCTGTAACAGAGCCAGAAGTAGAATTCCAGACACCCAAAGCAAGACTCCAGGGGGCATTGGTGACCTGATACCGTGGGTGCTGGAGGAAGTGCCAGGGACTTGGAGCCCCTGGAGCCCTGTCTTCAATAAAGTTCAGGATGAACTGATATCCATTCAATTCCTCCTGTTGGTCTAGAATTCTAGAGCTACCAGCTATCCAAGGCCACAGGACTCACTAAGGTGAGTCACACCTCTCTGAATCAGAGAGGGAAATAGAGGAATGGTGCCAGGAAGGCCTTTGACCCTGAGACACAGAGCCCCACAGCAGGCCTGGAAATGCTTCAGTGGGGTGAGCAATAGAAGGAAGAGGAAAGATTCGTGTTTGACAAGAAATTACTTCCTGCCAGCAGGCTCTGTGGGCTAATGGAAATGGCTGAACAAACATGGCTAGGACCTCTCCTTCCCCAGAGATCTCTCAGAAAGAGGACAGCCTGCCAGAGCCCCTCAAGATCCTGGTCCCTTGGCAGCTGCATTTTGTGGGGCACACCAGTGGGGTACCTCCTTGGAGGAGGAGCCTGGGGATCGAGGTGGAGGGAGGAAAGGGGATTTGCTCAACTAAAAAAAAAAATCTCCATTAACCCAAGCTGACACATCGGTATTAGCTTTTCCTACGCTAAATTACACAAGGATAAACTTGGGGCTGGAAGAGAAACCACACCGATTAGCGTCAGCTCCAGACCCACCGCACCATGACCAGGGGCAGGGGCAGGCATTTGTGAGGTGGTTCTTTCCCCTCTCATTTCTTCCTCAGAGTTTTAATTCCCCTGTCTTGCTGTGGAGTGCCAGGGACACAAACCGAACTCATCACGTTCTCCGCTGAGCCAACACAAACTCTCTGCAAGCTTGAAAAGGGTATGGCAGGAGTGGGGAGCCTTCCTTAAGGCCTTGAAGTTGGAAAGACCAGAAGAGAAGAAAATAAAAGAGGAAATGGTCATTCAGGATATCAGCAGACAGTAAAACTAAACTAAATGGGAACTTTAATGAAACTGACCAGATCTCAATTTTTTCCTGGAGTCCATTCCCAGCCACCGTCACTGGGCCCTGGGTTCTCCCAGAGGCTCCATGTCAAGGCCAATGGGACAAGGAGTGATGGGGGACTGGAAGCCACAGCTGGGATCCTGCTCTAGGTGTGGGGGCAGGGGACAGCGCTCACCAGACACTGCCTATGGGCCAGGAACTTTGCCAAGCGTATTGCCTCATTTCTCTTGCAGAAACCCCACAACACCACTCAGCAATTGGGATGATCAGCCCCATGTTCCAAATGAGGAAACTGCAGCTCAGAGAGGTTGAGTGACGTGCCGAAGGCCATACAGCTACTAAATGGTAGAGCCCAACCTGAACTCATATCTCTTGGACCTGCTTCCCCACACCCCACGGCATCTGTCAAGTGTCTTTGAAAGGGAGTTGATGAGAAACAAGAAACAATGGAGGAATCCTTTTTTTTTTTTTCATGGATCATGGATCAGTTCTGGGGACCTCAGCCCATGCCTGGCCTCTCAGTTCCTACCCTGTCTGCTCATTGGCTGACCTCATCTCAATCCCTAGGAAACATACACTCTTCCTCTTGTTGGATGTAGGGGCAGGTGAGAGCATACCTCAGTCTGTCCTTAGCCCCTTGGCCCAGGAAGAAACAAGCCTTTGACTCAGACCCAGGAGCAAGTTCAAAGTGCAGACTCAGCCTAGTGGTTCAGACGGCCCAGTTCAGACATTAATCCTAGCTTGACGATGTATTGGTGGTAAGACCTCAAGCCAGTTGCTTAATTCCCCTGTCTATTCTTTTCTCATCTTATAAAATTGGCTTGATCACAGCGCTCACCCCATAGTATAGTTATGAGGATTATGTGGGCTTATACTTGCAAAATACTTAGAACAAGGTCTGGCCCCTGGGAAGTACTATGTAGATGTTAGCTCTCATCAACATTCAGTACTACAAGGAACTCCTGCATCACCAACAAGAAAAATTGCCCAGCAGGATGCCCCAGGGGATCCCTTGTAATGATTCAACAAGGACTGGGGTTGCCCAGTAGCAGGACTTAGGGTGCCTGCTCTAATGATTCAATATGAAGAGCTATTGCTCAGGGCAGCCCTTGCAAAATCTACTTTACCAATTCACTCACAACAGTTAGAAATGATCAGGTCGAACCGTAGGAAATTGCCAATGCTTGACCACCTTTGACCTAGAAAAATGGCAATTTCATATGGTTTAACCTAACTGCAGAGTTCATTTTGTGGTGGGTAAGGGCTGCTTCAGCCCCCACTCATTTCTTACCTCCTCAGCTGAGGAAGGTTGCTAAGCATATGTGACCCATTTCTATAAGGAGTAAATAGTTGGTTTCTGGTAGGTGCTTCCAAAATACTTTAAAACTGGGCTTCCTTGAGAAGTTGAAACATTCCTCCTGGAACCAATTTTGCACTATTAGAGTCCTTGATATTTAGAGCCAAGAGGGATTTTAGGGGGGGAAAAAACCTTTATTTTTAGATGTCTGAAGATGAGTGGTGAGTAATCAAGGATATTAATGGTATTGCTGGAGGTGCTGGAAGGCAGGGGTCACTGGACATGGTGTCTGCCACCCTGGGAGACCGCCAAGCCTTGTGGAAACTGAATAGAATGGAAGACAGCAAGGTTCCTGGCATCTCCGCTCTTTGATGGCCCCCAGATTTATGGAAAATGGCTCAAGGAGAAAGCTTGTGTGCATGCAAGGGCATGCATCCTCTCCTTTTACCTTTATCTTGATTCTCTTTCTCCTGGTGCCTATGGCATGCTATGGTCCCTCCGAACCTCAGTTTCTCCTCTATTAGCTCCATGACATTAAGGAACACATTTGTCTTGTCATTATTGAATCCTCAGCACTTCACCCATCTCTGGACACAGAGTGAGCCCTTGATAAATGTTTTCTGAAGGAATGAATTAATAAACACACGAAGCCCATGGGTTCTATCTTGCTTAGCAATCATAGTTTCCAGGAAGAAACAATGAGGTCCTATGAAAATCCTTTCCAAGAACTTGAAGTGCTACACAGATGCCTGAGGACGTCATGGGTGTTGTCCAGGGTTGTGGTCAAGTCTCTCCAAAGTAGTCAGAGCCCAGAGTCTCAGAATATACAAGCCAAGGAAGAAGAGGAGGTCAAAGGGGCAGGATGTAACGACTTCAGAGTAAAATAAATAAATAAATAAATAAATAAAGTATGTGTGAGTAGCTCTACTGAGTGGTGATAAAAAAAGAAAATATGGTTTATCTGCTGCAAGAAGGATTTATATCAGAGCTTCCATACACTGTGGGGAAGTGAAGCAGAGTGGATGTCCTTCCCTGAACATCTTGAAAAACAGAAAGCCACCACTCTCATCACATTGTCCTCAACCACTCACAGCCAGTGGGGCCTGGGGCTAATCCTTTCACCTCTTTGGGCCTCAGTTTCCCCATCTGTAACTGGGGGTTGGGGGATGGTGGGAGACCCTATGGTCTCTACAGTTCCTTTCAGCTCTTAAAGTCTGGAATTCTGTCTGGAGGCTGGGCTGTGCTGGCATTACTTCAGAAGGATGTAGATGGCTATAAAAGTGATGGGATCCCTGGAGATGGAGAATCCTGCAGGGAAGCCCCCTCCCCTGGCCCTCCACCTCCTGCCCTTTTTAACTGCTGCAACCACAACCCTCCCCTGCTCTCCCGCGTTCCTCCTCCCCAAACCCCCACAGCTCTGTCTGGAGGCCCCATTCTCTGACCAGCTTTGTTTGCTTTTAATAAAGTTAATCGCACTCCTAATTTGTATGTAATGAAAAGATAAAAGGGAGACATGGGGGCGAACCTTCTACTGGAGTGGGAGTAGTCCAGTTCCACGGCCGCCAGCCACCTCCCCGCCTCCACCCTTACCATCCTTGCCCATCCCTGGAGTCTGAGCAGGGGCTGCTGTCTGGGCCCCAGCCCAGCCTGGTTGTCCCTGAAGCTCCCCCAGGGAAGCCTCCTAGGGCCCTGCTTGCTCTGCCTTCCACCTCCTCAACCAGCTCCTTGAAGGCAGGGCCTGGCTGGAGCCAGGCACTCAGCAAGCAGCAGCAAAACTCAGTTCTCCACTCTTGACTGTGTGCCCACATAGTCTCTGGAAATTCCTTGGATTCTTTCATGGGGAAATGAGGGAATATACTTGGGAGTGATTTGATTTACCTCAACTTCAGGTCTCCCCTTTAGCCAGCAATCGCTCCATGAAACACCTTTTCCTTCACAAGTCCCACTCAACTGGTGGGTCATCTCTTACTGGTTCTCAGAGCAGCCCTGCCACCAGCTTGGGACCACACATTTCACATCCCTGGGCCTCAGCCTCCCCATGAACCTCAAGAGCAGGTGGAGTCTGGTCTCTGTAGGTGGTAGATGGAGAGATGGCTGGTTATGACCAGGCTGCTTCTTATATCCCAGCATGCTGGAGAAGCTTGCAGGGCTGCTCCTAGGAGGCCAGCTCCCCCCACCACCAGAACTTTCTCCCTCTCCTAGCATAATTCCTTCTGCACCCACCCACCTCAGAGTCAGCTTCTGTGGAAAATTGTTCCCTGCAGTAGTGGTTTAGGGGAATGATGTTCAGGGAAATACAGGCCAGGAACCCTAGGCTCTCCAAAAGTTCTGCTTAGCAACACAATTCAGTGAGGACTGTGGCAAAGGACAGAAGCAGTAGAGGTCACCCCCATCTCTAGCCCTTGTTTCAGAGGTCTATGTCCCGAGCACTCACTTGTCCCCACTAGAGGGACAGATGTAAGGCTGGTGGGGGTTGGGAATGACTTCATGCACCAGGAAGAAGTGAGGCTGCAGAGCAAGCAGCCCTTTGTCTGCCCTCCCGGGGCAAGGTCAGGCGGGGCTCAGGCTGGGCTCCAGACCCAGATGGGGGTATGGAGAGAGCAGCTTCACTGGAGGGGGGCTCTCAGCATGGCACGCCTGAGCAGCAATCTGGAAGCTATTGGGCTCGTGTGTTTCTGCGATCCAACGCGAATGCCATGCCCAGTTCATTTCCTCTAAGGAAACACAACCTCAGGGGATAATTAGAGCTTCTTTGCGTACACAATCCCATATTGTTTATCCAACACAAATTAAAAAACGTGGGCCCTGAGAACAAGGAGCGAGAGATAAAGGAGACCTCCTCCTCCTCCTCCCTCCTCCTCCTCCTCCTCCTCCTCCTCCACCCTCTCCCATCCAGCTGGATCTCATTACCCTGCCCGGCCAGGCCAAGCCCCAACCCAGCCTCACGACCCACCCCCCACCGCCAGCTCCTGCTCATGCAGCCTTTGTGCACCCCTAGATGCAGACCCTCAAAGTCAGGGCCTGGGATCCTTCTCGGCCTTCCCCCTTGTCTGTCTGCCTATGGCTCTGTTGTGAAAGGTGGCCCTGGGGCAGGCTTCTCTGGCCAAAGAGTGCTTGCCAAAAAGTGACCATTTGTCTACGCATCCTCTCAAGTACCTTCCCACTGAGGAACGTGGGAAATGCCAGTCCACAAACACCACTCAGCACCCAGGAGCAGAGGCAAAACCCATGCCCTGGGGGTTTCTGGGAAGGAAGGGCTAGCTCTCTTGGCCCTGGCCTTGGCCCTGGGTCCCTTCCACTGCCCAGATGCACTCCACTCAGACAACAGGGAGCCCAGTCAGCCTGGCCTGGGGGCCCCTCCACAAAGCCCAGCCCCTGTTTCCCCAGGCCCCACAGCCCAACAAAGGAGGATTCTCAGCCCGGGCGGCTCAGGGCGGGAGGAAGGAGGGTTGCGGGTGGAAAATAGCTTCAGAACCCAAGGTTGGCCATCTCCATGAAAGCCCTATTATTGCTCGGGTTGCTAAATGTCTTGCTTAGCATGGCCAATTCAGCTCCCCTCGCTTCCCTGTCTCCCCCTAGGACTGGCTCCACATTCCAGCCCTGCACAGCCAGCCTTTCTCAACCATAGGAGGCAGGACAGGGAGGGCTTGAAGGAGGTAAGAGGGCTGCCGAGGGAGACCTCACCTTCCCCGGGCCTTGCTGGCTTAGGGAGCAAAGATGGCTGCATGGAAGTCAGTGCATCATCATCTCTGACCTCCTGGTTCCTCTGCTTCCCGGGGTAGGGGGCTGGGGGGGGCGGGGCTTGTTCCAGGACAGCTGCCTAGGCTTTCCTTGGGGAGCTGGGAAGGTGTCCCCTAGCCACTGGCTACTAAGCAGCATGGCTCCAGGGCTAGCAAGGACAGGCCTTTCTGTTCTATGCTCCTGACCTCCCTCTCAACCTCAATCACTAAAAAGTCAAAAGGGCTGGGAGGCCCAGTGGACTCTCCTGAAGGCCAGGCCCTTCCTGACTCCCACAGAGCAGGGCGCTGGCCCGCTGGGTGAGTAGGGAGTTTGACTTGAGGTAGAATTTTCTCTGGTTGAAGTAAAGAGGAAGTAGTGTGAGCTGAAAACACATTCCCCGTCTGGTCTGTCCTTTCAGCTCTCCTGGTATTTTTTTTTTTTCTTTTGGTTTGTCTCTGAGCTGGAAAGAACATGTGCTTGGCAGATTTTTTATTAACTCTGTAGCTCTCTCTCTTTCTCGCTCTCTCTCTCTCTCTGTCTGTCTCTGTCTCTCTCCTTTTCGCTTGCTTGACAGAATTTAGATTAGACAAAACATGAGCTCATTTCTGCCTGAGAAAAAAATAAAAAGAAAAACACTCCTCCCCTCCCCCACCTCCTCCTCCTCTCTTCCTAGCCTCACCCACCTCTGCTCATGAGTGATCAGGCAGGCCCACAGAGACATCACCTCTAAGTCAGGGCTTGGGGTGCCATTGCCCCCATATCATGCCGGCAATCAGTTCTGAAGGGCAGATGGCCCCACTGTTTTTTAGTCACAGGCCCTCTGCCTAGTGTACGGGTGCAGGGTAGGAGGCTGGAGCAGGGGGGCAATCTAGAAGGGACAGGCCTGGGTTCCTGAGGGGTAAATAAACAAGGCAGGTCCTGCCGGGGTTGGCCAGGCTCCTGGCAGCCATCCACATCCAGCACCCAGGTCTCAGACCCTAACCCACCCAAACCTCCCTTTCCCTCTCTGTCCACTGCTCACTCCCGTACACATTCCCTGACAGTGGTACCACATGCCAGCTGTACCACTGCGTCCCCTCCCCAGGTGCTGACCAAATCACTGAAGCCCTCGCTTCTTTCTTCACAGATCCAAGGGTATGGGACAGCAGCTTGAGAGGCCCATCTGAGGCTGAAATTGTAGCTTTGTCACTTACACTGGGGCTTGGGCTAATAATCATTTCTCCTCACTGAAACTCAGTTTCTTATCTGTAAGACAGGGATAGCAAGATCTACATTATAAAATTGTCCTGAGGTTTACACAACACTTAAATTTAATTTTGTCCTCCTGAAATTGGTGAAAATAACTAGTAGAATATCTGATACATTGTAGATGTGAATAAATCTCCTCCTCCTCCTTCTACTTCTATTTCTCTTTCTCTTTGTCTCCTCCTCCTCCTCCCCCACCCAGCCCCCACTTCTTCTTCCCCCCACCCTGATTTCATCTCCCAACCAGATTACAGGGGTGGAAGGACAGCATGAAAGACTGTGCTCAGACATGAGAAAGAACTTCCTGCAAGTGCAATGATTAGGACCTGAGAGAAATACCCTCTGGAGTCTATAGATTCACCTTCTAGCAGAAGAAAGAAGAAAGTCGCCTACCCTGGAATCTGAAGATGGCTGGAGTTCTGCCCTGAAAGGTATGCTACAGTGGAGGGACCCTGGACTCTGATGGGACAGAGACCTGGCTTTGGTCACTAGCCTCTTTGGCCTTCAATTACTCACCTGTCAACAGAAGCAAGAATTCCCTTCCTCTCAGAGCTGTTGCGAGGTATCTTCACGAGCTCCTGCTGGCCGCCTGGAACAATGACTATGTCATTCTGCAGCAGCAGGGCAGAAAGCCAGAGTAGGTTTCTGGGGCTGCCTGGGAGCAGAGGCCACTGGTCCCTTGGGGACCCTTTCAGTCATTCTGGAAAGTGGTGGTCCAGCCTGGTGGGGGCCGCAGCCCAGGCTCCAGGACTGGTGGGCCCCTCTGAGCCAATGGGCCTCACCTTCACAACCACCCGCCTGCAAGCTGTCCCTTAGCCAAGCAGGGCAGTATTGCTCTCTTAATCTCGTTTTATAAATTAATCCCTTTCTTCCCTTAATCATTTTCATTGCCTGCCTCTGAACCCACTCCAATCTATCTCACTGCTCCTGCACCTTCTTCCACTTATCATCCACTTCTCATCCTCTGGCTACAGTGGGGCCCCCCACATGGCCTGCTGAGGCCACCACATTTACATCCCCAGGTAAGAGGGTGGGCCCCCGTGCCCAGTGGGTCTGGCTCCCTTTACCTTTGGCTCAGTGGAGACAGCCAAGGGGAGCAGAAGCACTTGGGGGCTGGAATATCAGCCCTACCGCTTACTTGCTCAGTATCCCTAGGGCCATCCCTCCAGCTCTCTAGGCCTCAGTCTGCCTCATTTGTGAAATAGAGCATCTGGCAGAGTCCCGCATGAAAAAGCAAGTGCTTTGCAAAGAGCTGGACAAGTATTAGTCACTCTTTTCATTTCAAGGAAGGGCAGGTGTCCCAAGTTAGTGCTCCCTTAGGCCTAATATGCTTGTCTCTTCAGTTAGACCCTGCTCCCCTGGCCCTGGAACTCCTTAGTATGCTGGGCACAGCCCCACGCCCCACCTGATGCCAGGGCCCTGATCCCCAAACTGCTGCCAGCAATGGAGATGGTAGACAGGGGCCCTGAGTGGTATGTGAAGGGGTCTTCTGGCCCAAAATTCACAGGGATAGCCAAGTTTCTGGAAGCTTCTTTTCCTTTATCTCACAGATTCTTTCTTGAGAAGACAGCCCTTCTGTTTGGCCACCTTTGCCTCAGGGGAGTAGGGGGTAGGACACAGTTTGATAGGCCTTGGGATTTTCCTAACAGCCCCATGAAGCCAGAATTTTTCCATTTTCAAAATGGGAAAACCGAGGCTCAGAGCCAAAAAGACTTGCCTGAGTGTCCACACTGTACCAGGCGCTTGTGGACTCGGTAGCAGTGAACAGGAGTGACAGGCTTCCCACCCACGTGCAGTCTACAGTCTAGATGGTGGCAGAAGGAGGTTTTGAACCCTGGTCTGTCAGACACCAATGCCTGTGCTTATAACAAATACATTAAGATGTTCTATATTTCAGATAAAGAAAATCAAAACCATTCTAGTCATAGGACAAAAGAGGAGGCTGACAGTGACCGAGAGACTTCTTCAGGCCAATCCCAGCCCTGTAGAAGCTGATAATCTAGGGGATTAGAAAAATGCTTCCACAATATGGCAGACAGGGATGGAGCTGTCAGAACAGAGCAGAGCAGGCCTTATCTGTGGGGCTTTGCAAGACTTGCTGGGTCGGAACTTTTAAACTGGCTCTTGGAGGCTACCTAGAAGTTGGCCATGCTGACAAGGAAGGAAACGGCATCCCAGGTTGAAGGACACATCTTGAGTAAGCTCCAGACCTAGTGTCAGCAGACCCTCAGCCTCCTCCCCAGCACCCCGGCTGCCAGGAAGAAGCAATTTGAAAAGCCTGAGTTCCTCTCTCTGCTTTGCTCTTTACTGGATATTAGGCCTTAGATAAGAACTGAACCTCTCAGAGCCTCAGTCCCTTGATCTGAGTGCTGGGTAACTGGTCGGAGTGGGATGCCAAGTAGCTACTAGTATTATTGTTATCATTACCTTCACTAACACTATCATCTCAAAATATACTAGGCTGCAGAGTGCTTCACCCCAAGTGGTTCCTGCCCCATCCCCACCCCGTTCTGCCTGCCCTTTCCTCTAAGTTTCTAACCTGCTCTTACTTTGCCCCACTTCTACCTCCTGCCACCCTTTTGTGACAGACAGGTTTGGCTCTGGATGAAATCCACAAGGCCAGCCCCTAGCAGGCTCCTGGCAGACTTCAGGGCAACTAGCACTCTTCCTGTCCATCCGTACCATTTTGAATCTGAGGTTTGGAGAATGGAGGGTGATCAGGGAAAGAAAGACAGAGCAGAAAGATTTTCTCTCTTGTTCCAGTGTGGATGGCTTCTGTCATACAGACTGTATGATCTAGACTCATGGCTGTCTCCTTAATCTGCTTTGTCCTCATCAGAGGCAGGAAAGAGGGGAGAGAGGGCTATTTAGAATGAGAGGGTGGGTGCAGGAATACTGCCCCACTCCCCCATAACCCACCTAGACCTATACACTAACACCCAAAATCCTATCCCGAGAAGCATGGGGTTAACCCTCTCTGGGCTGTATGCACTGCTGAGGCCTGGCCCCTCCCAGCCTCTCCCCAGGCCAGGGATACTAGGAGGGGGCAGTGAGGGATGTTGGGGTGGGGGGAGGTCGGGGCCAGAAGTCCAGCCTGGTTCTGATTTCCCTGGCTAGAGCCGGGAACCAGAGCCTGGTCTGTCTTCAATCCGCCACCCTCTCCCACCCAGCCCCCTCATGCAACATTTCTCTGCTTTCGGGAGCAGCCCATAACCGCAAACACATTTGCTAATGCAGCTAGCCTGCCCGTCTTGGGACAGCTGGCTGGGCCCTGTGCCTGAGGCCAGGGCAGGCAAAGGGCAGGGGGCCTGGCTGGGAAAGGGGCCTGAAGCTCCTCCTCCTGTGCTGAGCTGCCTGCACAGCCCTGGTCACTGCCTCTCTGGCTCCATGGCCCCTCTTCCCTGTGACTTCTTTGAGGGCTGAGCCAGGTCTTGGAGAAACTTATACATCTGGCTGTCCGGCCCAAGAACAGGGCAACTCTACATGCTCTTTGAGCAGGAGAATACCTTGCCCCGCTGGGCTAAGGGAGTTTCTGGGCCTGAGCCCGCCTACATAGCCTCTCCCTCTGAGAAGGGATTCCTATATGAATGGAAAACCTAGGGCCCAGGGAAAGTTGAGAATTTATGGATTGCCTAGAAAGGCAAAGCCTGAGACCCTGCAATGCAGGAGACCCTGGTTTGATTCCTGGCTTGGGATGATCTGCTGGAGAAGGGATAGGCTACCCACTCCAGTATTCTTGGGCGCCCCTTGTGGCTCATCTGGTGAAGAACCCGCCCGCAGTGCAGGAGACCTGCGTTTGATTCCTGGGTTGGGAAGATCTCCTGGAGAAGGGAAAAGCTACCCACTCCAATATTCTGGCCTGGAGAATTCCATGGACTCTATAGTCCATAGGGTTGCAAAGAGTCAGACAGGACTGAATGACTTTCACAGAAAGGCAAAAGCAGGAAGCCAAGCGTTCTCCTCTCTGCTACTAATGTATTTGAATAATCATTTCCCTTCTCTGAGCCTCAGTTTCTCCATCCTGCCCAGACTTTGAAGACTCTTATATGGGCATAAACAAGCAACTATCTTATAAACAGTAGAGTTCTGTGTCCATGAGAATCATTCCCTCAGACTTTATGCTCTGTGAAGGTGTGCACCATATCTCAGCTCCCTCTGTATTGCCATGACATCAGCTCATTGTGGGGGATGGCAAGAGACATGGGCCTGGGGACAGAGCAACACAAGTCAGTTCTATCTCTAGTCAGCCTGAGTTCCTGCACCCTCGGAGAACCAAGACTGAGTCCTGAGGTTCCTGAATTTTGGAGCTGGAGCTGTGACTGGAGCCCACCCCCAACCAGACGTCAATCCTAAGGCCCCAGACTCCTCAGCTGCCCCTGTCCAGCCCCCACTCCCTCCCGTTGCACATAAAGCGTGAGGCTCAGCTTCCCCCTGCCAAGACACCCCCACCCAGCCCCACAGCCCCTCTCCAAAGACAGGGGCCTTTCTCTGCCACGTTCCTGGAGGCTTTTCCACTTAACAGGGCCTTGAAATCCATTTGCCGCAGACTGTGAACTTCCTCTTCATGCTCCTGCCCGCTGGCCCTCTTTTAGGCTGACCCCCCTCACTCCCACTCAACCCTGGCGTCTGCCAGCCCATGGCCCGGCAGCTGTCACCCTGCTCTCCCCCTCGCCAGGCCTCCAAGGCCAAGCAGGGGGCACCTGGAGGAGGTACCGGGGGCCCAGGAACCAGCAGCAGCCTGGGCTAAGGCAGAAATCCAAGGACTTGCTCACTAGAAGAGTCCTAAGCTCCAGCCAAGACACAAAGGGCTGCTCCCCTTTCTCCCAACCAGCTAGAAACAGAGGTTGCCTCCCTCAGGCCTCTAAAGGCACCAGGCATTCCCCGCCAGATCACATCTCTAGTCCTTATGGCCCTGACTCCTACTGCTGGTGGGGATGCATGACAGCACCTGTCCACCTTTCAGACATAGCTGGGAAGGTGGGCAGTCTGGCATCTAGTCCTCCCACAGCTAGAATCCATGACCTTGGGCCAATCTAGTCCCTCCTCTGGCCTCTGACTGCCTCAGAGTTCCTTCTTACCCAACCCTGACTTATTTTTGTTTCCTCAACTAGAGTTTGTCCTCTGCTTCCCCAAGTGGTCAACTCCAGGTTTCTGTGGCCTTCTTCCTGGAGTCCAAAAGGCTTTCATGTTCTGCCACAAATTAATTCCTGATCCCACAAGTCCCTCTGAAGCTAAAGAAAAGGCAGGCAGTGACCATCCACCGGGCACCTACTATGACCAGGTATTTCATGCCTTCTACCTCCTTTTGGCATTAATATCTCCATGCTACAGGCTAAGGAAACTGAGGCTCAGAAAGAAGTGACTGATTTGTTAATCCAGATTTGCTTTGCAGTAGTATGGACAGAGGAGCCTGATAGGCTGCAGTCCATGGGGTCTCTAAGAGTTGGGCACAATTGAGCGATTTCACTTTCACTTTTCACTTTCATGTATTGGAGAAGGAAATGGCAACCACTCTAGTGTTCTTGTCTGGAGAATCCCAGGGACAGGGGAGCCTGGTGGGCTGCCGTCTATGGGGTCACACAGAGTTGGACACGACTGAAGCGACTTAGCAGCAGCAGTTATTCACAGAGCTTCAGAGCCTGGTCAGTCTTCAAACGATGAGGTTCATGCTAATATACATGCAGCTTGTGACCCACTCAGACTTGAGTCACCAACTCAACCCTGTTTCCCTAAAAGCTAAAGTCAGAATGAAAAAGAAAAGTACCCTAAGGACAGAGAAGCTGGGAGAAGGAAGAACTACCTTTCAGGCCTCAAGTCACCCAATTCAACCAAGAATCTACTATATGTCCACACCTGGTGGGCATTTTCACATGCTGTCTGTTGTTTAAATATTCTCAACACCCCTTTGGGCTAGCAATTAGCTTGGTCTTTTTATAGATGGGGAAACTGAAGCACAGACAGGGGAAGTAAATTGCCAAAGACTACACAATGAGACCCTGGAGGAGGGCGTGGCAACCCACTCCAGTATTCTTGCCTGGAGAATCCTGTGGACAGAGAAACCTGGTGGGCAACAGTCCATGGGGGCGCACTGACTCAGACATGACTAAAGCGACTCAGCACACAATGAGAAGGTAGCACAGTGTTTCTCCCACTCCTACTCACATATCTCAGCCTAGCCTATCCTAAGGGAAGAGGACTGACATCTTATAGCAAGAGATTCCCTGTCCCCTGGCTGTAGGGCTCAGACAAGAGTGGCAGGTGCACAGAGACCCCATATGACAGTGGCAGGGCTATGACCCTCTCCTCCAAAGTTGGCTGTAACCCTGGCCTCCTGGAGCTAACCCTTGATCTGGCTCTGGGAGACAGCCTGTCTCTCTCCTCATGTCTTTTTCATCCTTCCCTACTCTGCTTCTCTGCACTGAATTTGTGTGAAACCTGGACTGAATTACAGTACCTCCCATTACCCAAGCTGCCTCATTCCAAATCCCTGGCATTAATGTAGTCAATAGAGAGGAAGCCAGCCCCCTGAAGCCTGCTGCCTTCAGCTGGCCGCCCGTCTCACCCCGCGCCACCAGCACTGGCTTCCTGTGCTGTCACCCGAGTGCCCTTTCACCTGGTGCATGGATGTCCCCCCACACCATTCACACATGCACCTGTCCAAAGGGAGCAGGTTCTTACCCACAAAAGAGGCCTTCCCGATAACACAATTGAATGAAGCCTGTTCATACATATTCATTCTTCTGGTGAGCACGTATGGAGCATCAAGTAGGTGCCAGGACTGCTTCAAGACACTAAATGCACAGCAATGAACAACACAGAAGCTTGCTTTCATAAGCCTTAATGTCCAGCGAGAAGGGGAGAAGCTCATGATCAATACAGCACACATGAACAAGAGAGTCCCAGACTAGGGCAGGAACTGTGAAGCAAATAAGGCAGGCTAGCATCATTGTGACTTTAGCGGGGCTGTTTTAGTTTGGGTAGTCAGGGAGGGCCTCGATGAGGCAGTAATGCTTGGACTGAGGCCTGATTAACAAGCCCCAGTCCTGTGAGGACTTAGAGGAAGCCTTTGAGGGAGAAAGAATAGAAAGCATAAAGGCACTGAGGTGGGGTTGAATGTGGTGAAGGAAAGGGCTCTCAGCTGAAGTTGGAGAGTCAGAAGGCATGATATCATGTAAGGCCTTCCAAGTCATGGTGAAGAGTTTGAGTTTTATTCTAAGCGTGGTGAGAAACCATTAGAAGATTGTAAGCATATTTAAAAAACATTACTGAATTTGTGTTTAAGAACGATTGCTCTGACAGCTATGAGGATGGATCATTGAGTGGCATGGGTAGAAGCAGGGAACCCAATTGCACTAGAGCAGATGATAGATGGTGCTGGCCCAGGCTGGGCTGGGTGACCACACAGAGAAGCAGATATCAAGGAAATATTAGTAGTTAGTTATGGCAGTCTGGACTTCAGTGGAGAGGTCAGGCTCTTCCTGATAATCTCAGATGGAGGGGTCCTTCATCTCTCTGCTTGGATGTCTAGGCAGGCATCTCAAATACAGCATGGCTACAAAATAATCCTTTATTTCTACCACCAAACCTTGATGTTAGATGCATAAGCCTGGGATTTGAGGAAGAGATCAGGAATGGAGATGCAAATTGGGAGGAGTTGTTGGAATATAGATGGTATTTAAACTCAGGGCTCAATGAGACCATCTGCTAAGAAAGTACAGGTAGAGAAAAAGAGTGCTCTAAGACTCACTCCAAATCCCTGGCATTAATGCAATCATCTGTACTCCAACAGTTAGAGCCTGTGAAGAAACAGAGAAGAACCGGAGAAAACAGCAAGATTAGAGGAAAACCAGCAACCAAGAGAGTTTGGCTCCAGGAGGGAGTAAGCAGATGCTTCTGAGAGAGAGATCCAGAAAAGCAAGACAGATCATTGGGTTTGGCAACGTGAAATCACTGGTGACCTTGACAAGATCAACTTCATTGGAGATGGAAGTCCATTGGGATAGTGAGAGGTGAGAATGGGTTGTGAGGAAGTAAAGACTTTGTGTGTAGAAGTTTTGTGGTGAAGGAGTAGAAGTGATGGGGCAGAAGCTGGAGGAGTGTGTGGATAAGGATGAAGTAGTAGAGGCGATGAATTGGAGGCATAAGTAAGGACAGAGCATTGTTGGACTCAGGGAATAAGAGGGAAGATAAGGAGTAGGGTCAAAGGGTGGACTGACTGAAATTAAGATTTTGAAAGCGCTGGAGTTAACAAAGATGGCAAGGTCAAGTGTATGACTGTGGGAATGGGAGACTGAGATGGGGTGCAGGACCAGATTGTTGGAGGTGAGGTACTCCAGGAGTAGAGAAGCCAGAGCGGTCACCCATGTTGATGAAGAATTTGCCAAGAACATTGCCAGGGTTAGGTAGTGGAGAATAGGCATTGAGCTACATACTGTTATCTCAGTGAACAGAGGGCACTGACAAAGAGGGTCAAAAGATGACAACTTCAGGGAGGGATAGGAGGCTCCATTGTTTTGGAAAGAGGAAAGAAGACAAATGGTCTGAAAACAGCCTTGGGAAACAGGGAAAAAGACACCATCCCTATCTCTGTCTCAAGAGGTATGTGAGATGTGGGAGAACAGTAGAGCCCCTACCTGAGGGAGTTGCAAGAGAGGTGTGTCCTTGGGGCATCAGAATGAATAAGAGACTGAAGGTGTCAGGAGGGGAATAGTGGTTGAGAGTGGACCGTGAGTAGAAGAAGGCAGAGTATAAGGGTTTCAGGAGAATGGAAGGAATGTAAGATGAGGCCCAAATTAGGCAATATATACAGCAATATAAGTATTAGAGTTGGTAGAAGAGATGGTGGAAGGCCAAGGAGGCGTAGGCTTCTGTGGTGATTGAGGTAAACAGGGATGTGATTCCTGGTGAAACAGATCCGAATTTCTCACAGAAAGTGTGGTCATCAGTTCAAGCCAAAAGCCCCAAGGAGCCTGAGTGAGGGACTTCCTGCTACTGGCTGGAGGGAGGGAGGCCAAGAACAATCTAGGCCTTGCGACCAGGAGAAGCTCTGTAGGCCTCCCACACAACCTGCAGCGGGCAACGTCTCTGCTAAAGGAGAAGAGGTAGAACACAAAGCAAGCAAAGCAGGTAAGCACATGTCCAACCTAGCACGTATGACTACATACCCTCAGGCACACATTTGCACTTACACAGAAATCCTAACCCCTACACACAGCATGAATATGGGAACAAAATATTCCATATATGCAAACCTGGGCATGGGCAGGCACGTACACTTTTAGATGTGCCCACGTACACACACCATGTGCACAAAATGCACACAGACCCAACACACCATACATGCCCATATTTCCCCATCCCATCGTGTATGTACTCACACATGCACACAAGCACACACACACACACACAACGACGCCTGGACTTTCTTAAGTCTTGCCAAACCACAGACAGTAGAAAATCAAGCTGAAGTTGAATAATCCAACCCAGTAAAGGGGGGATGGGGAGACGAAAGGGTGTGAGAATGAGGTGTGTGTTAGGGGAGACAGGCAGAGGGGAGCAAAGGAGCCAAGTGCTAAGCAAAAAAATCTAGACCTTTTGAAAAAGGGAAAGCCTTCAGACAGAGCAGGAATGCAGGCTGTAATTAGAATCGCTTCAACCGTCTCTAGATTCGAAAAGGATAGGCAAACTGGTTACACATGCAGCATGGTGATCCTTAGCCTAGATAATGTCAGAAAAGCATGTATGTGTGTGTGCGTGCATGTGTGTGCAGGCACGCATGGGCGCCTGTGAGGGCTACACAAAATGCACTTGACTACATGGCACTGGGCCCTGGGGAAGCCAAAGTGAGGTGCCCCCTCCCACTTTGCCCCTGCAGCCACCTGCCTTCAGGCTAGAACCTTCACCAGGCCCAGGGCCACACCACTACACACCGCTGTACACACACACACACACACTCAAGGCCTGGAGGGCTTAGGACTTGCTCAAGGCCACATAGCCTAGGGGGTGACATGATGTCCAAGATGCTGGATGAGGAGACAGCATTCCTGAGTTCAAGTCCCAGCTCAGTCACCGCCCAGCTGGGGCCCATAGTCTACCCTTTCACAGGGACTCTGGAGTCTAAAGGGAGATCTTGGGGGTCCTTCCAATCTGACCTAGAGCCATTGGTTCAGAGCAGCTGGAAGCAAGCAAAGGAAAGAGAATAGTGGGGTGCCTTCAAGAAGCAGAGCTGGGCGGAGAGGGATATGAATGTCTCTGGCTCTCCTGGCTCCAGCCACAGGTTGCCCCAGTGGGCAAATCTTCACACTTTGGCCCAGTCAGCATGCTGTGGGCTCCCAAGAACTAAAGCAGGCCCCAGAGGAGAGAGCTGGGCAGCCAGGCAGGGCCCAGTCAGCCACAAACATAATCCCTCATATTCCCTCTGGCCCTTTCCTTCCATTCTTTTCACCTTCCTCCTCCAGGCTTACTGGGAGGGCCTTGGGGCCAGCTGCTGTCATCACTAAAAATAGCTCAGCCAGCTTTGGGTGTGAAAGAACCCTTCTTACTTGCAATCCCAGAGGCCTGGCAGATGGCAGTTGGTGTCTATGGCCCCTCCAAGCCTACAAGATCAGATTCTCCTTTTTAAGTGCAAGCTCCAGTTCCAGCCCAAATCTCAGGTTCCCCAAGCACCACCGTCTTCTTTCCCCAGTATCCCAGGGAACCTTTAGAGGTTCACACAATGGATGACTTGAGTCCTGGTGTTCAGAAAATAGTAATTATAATAATAATAATAGTTAACACTTACAAAACATTTACTGTATGTTCACAAAGCCTCAGCAAAAGACTTCATTTGTCTAGTCTTCTCCCTTACAAGAACTCTCTGCTTCTGCTAAGTCACTTCAGTTGTGTCTGACTCTGTGCGACCCCATAGACGGCAGCCCACCAGACTCCTCTGTCCCTGGGATTCTCCAGGCAAGAACACTGGAGTGGGTTGCCATTACCTTCTCCAATGCATGCATGCGTGCAAAGTTGCTTCAGTCATGTCCGACTCTGTGCAAAGCTATGGACAGCAGCCCTCCAGGCTCCTCTGTCCACTGGATTCTCCAGGCAAGAATACTGGAGAGGGTTGCAATCTGAGGTATCTACTACTATGCCTGTCGTGCAGGTGAACAAACTGAGGCACAGACAACTGAAGTCAAGTACTCAAAGTTACACAGCTAGTAAGTTGTAGAATGGGGATGTTGCTTATCCATTTAATTGCAGATTCCTTCAGGAAGAGAAAACTTCTGGTAACAGTTAAGAATGAGAGCTATTACCCATCTTCATGTGCAGTGGGCCTCCCTGAACACTTCAAAACGGGCTTTTACTGCAGCCCACTGGAGCAGCTGAAAAGGCCTCCAAGGTAAAGGGATAAAGGATTAAATCCTTGGTTTGCCCACTCACTGGCTGTGCAACTCTGAGCAAGTATCTTCTCCTTTTTGAGCTTGTGTCCTCATCTATGAAACAAGTAATAATAGCAGGTGACTCTCAAAGTGGCGTGAAGATTCTGGGAGATGAGGTGTGAGAGCAGACTCGGCACAGATGAGTCAGCATTGCCCTCTTCCCACTTCCTAAAGACACCTGAGGACTTCTTGGCCTCATTCTTTCCAACAGCTGGATGGAGAGCCTAGAAGGTCTGTGTCTGGGCCATTTTCTCCACACGGCACTGTCGGTGCACTACCCAGGGCCTCCAAGTTTTCCAGGGGCCTGTGCAAATGTGTGAGCCCCAGGAAAATTTATTGGCTCTAAAATATGAAAAGAAAACAGCAGAATTGGAATAAATGTTCTATTACGTGTCTACAAAACGTAATATAACATTGACCTCATTAATTGTTAAATTTAGTATTCCTAAAAATTTCATTACATTTGAAAACAATTTGTTGGTTAGATTTCTTCACTTTGCAAGAATTCCTGAGTAGGCATGATGATTACCAAGAAATCATAGCCAATTGGGAATGAAACAAGTTACTCATAGGCAAATCATTTCAAAAGCGGAATTATAAAAATCCTTTGAAATATTTTATAGCAAAAATTACATTTAATATGGGATGTGGGTGCATTTTCATATATTTGATATGCTGTGGGGTAAAACCACTAAAAGTGAGAATGCCTGGGGCCTTCAGAGGTCTAGAGAGGCCCTGCCCTGGAGTGGAAGAGGAGCAAGGGCCCCCGCATGGGGAATAAAAGCACTTCTGTGAGAATTGCTATTTGGGGGAAAGAGTCAATGGGCCACGGTGGGCACCCATTCCTTGGGTTGTTCCCCTCATCTCAAACAAAACAAAACAAAACAAAACAAAACCCTGCCCAGGCCACATGCGTGTAGGCGCTGGCAGAATGGCCCTCATGGAGCAGCACTTTCATGTACTGCCCTCGGCTCTTATCAAAGGCCCTTTCAAGAAACAGGCATGCCTGTGTGCCTTTCATAATCAAGAAGAGAAATAAACATTATCTGACGAAAAGCGAGAAGAAAACAGCCATGTGTAAACGGTGTCTTTTGGCTTGTCAAGCTGTTGCTCAGGACATTGTCCACTGGGCTGCTCAGTGCCCCCAGGCAAGGGCCCACACGAGGCATTTCTCTCCCAATTTAGCGCCAGCATCAACTCAGGGTCCCTAGAGGGCCTGTCAGTTTCCTCCCCGGTGATACCCAGAGCAGCGGAGTGCTCTGCTTCAGGCAGCCTCACCATGGGAGGCCGCGAGTGGGAGGTAGGCCACCACTTATTCTACGTGACCTGAGGCAGGTCCCTTCCCGCTGAGCCTTCTGTGCAATACCAGCGGTATAAGTCGCAGGGTTAGCATGAGGATGCATTGAGATAATGAATGTCAAGTGGATAGAACAGGCCTCCGTGCTGCTGAGAACTTGGGATCAGGAGTGGGTTTGCTCTGGATGGCTGACAGTTGATGACTCAGACCCCCTACCCCAGGATGCCTGCCTGCTCTGCATGGTCTCGGACACCTGGGCTCTGTGCCCAACATGTTCCAGCAACCCGACTAGGTCACGGCTCTCCTTTGTCAAATCTGCATGTCCAAGAATCACCAAGGAGGTCAGAGGCTGGTAGCAGAGACTCCACCATGACCCCAGCTCCCCTGAAGCTTAGATGATTCAACCTCCTGTACTCCAGATGTTGTCCCTGCTCTAGCTAGCTATCCTGGCCTGGTTTCTGCCCACTCTTCCTCACCTCTTCTGTGCAGAAACCCCGTGAGGATATGGTTCTGCTAAGAGCTCTCTGTCCTACTTGTCACTGTGACTGATGCAGAGATGAACAAACCCAAGAAAGAGGCTGGTGGCACTACACCAGCTCATCAACAGCAGACCAGCATTCATCCCTTTAGTGATTCCCTCATAGCTCAGTCAGTAAAGAATCTGCCTGAAATGCAGGAGAGCCAGGTTTAATTCCAGGGTGGGAAAGATCCCCTGGAGAACAAAATGGCAACCCACTCCAGTAATCCTGCCTGGAAAGTCCTGTGGACAGAGGAGCCTGGCAGGCTACAGCTCATGGGGTCGCTAGAGTTGGACATGACTCAGAGACTAAACCACAAAGCACCACCACCAACTGCAAATGGCCCAATCCCTTTCCAGGCCAGACACCTTGCTGCCAGCTCAGGATCTTTGCCTACTTTTTTGAAAGTGCTGTCTCTCCTCTGTCCCCATCCTCTCTCCCTTGGGCCCCCCTGGATCCTGTCCCCCAAATGCCATTAGCCCTCCCTCCTTTGTGTTCTTGCCACATTTTGTATGTGGCTCCACTGCAATTCTTAGCAGCTCTTGGCTCCTTTGACTAACAATTCTGGGTTCTAGCATCTGTAGCCCTTAGACACCAAAGGCAGAGGCCATATGGTTTCACCTCTGGGTCTTTGGTACCCGGCACTTGAATTAGGACAGGCATATTTGCTAAACTGGAGGGAACTCATCACAAGCAGAGAAAGTGGGAGAGAAATAAGAGTCTGTCTTCTGGAATTTCTCCTTCCAGCCCTCAGTGATGAAATCAGAAGGTTGGGGCTCGAGTCCTTGACCATGTTTAGCTGTGTGACCTTAGGCAAATTACTTCCCTTTCCTGTGAGCCCCATTTTTATCACTAGAAAAAATGGGGCTTCCAATTCATTCTCTGGTCTTGGCAAGGGCTGTCATAGAGATCCGATGAGAGAAGGGTGGGAAAAGTTCATGAGACCTCATGAACTGCTGGGCCAGGAGCTGAAGAGCTGCTTGTCCTGGGAGTTCCTTTGAGTTCGTTTTCAAGAGGGGACTGCAAACCCCGAGGAACATGCAGACAGATCAAAAGCACACACTCATGCCCTGCCTTCTAGACAGTTCCATTGTGCAGAAACACAACTTGCCTGTTTTCACAGGACAACTCACATCTGCCATGCAGTCCCTAGACCACAATATCGAGAGGACTTTTTCTGCCCTCTCATTCCTTTAATCCCTGCTCCCACCTCAACTGCCAGGGATCCTGAGCCCCTTTTGACAGGTAATATGATTAATCATAACAGCAGCCAGCACTTGGCAAGAACTTACTATAGCTCTGAGTGTCTTGCATTTATTAACTCACTTAATTCTCACAACATTAATAGGTATTGTTATTTCCCCCATTCTTAAGATGGGAAAACTGAAAATCAAAGAGGTAAAGTAACTTGCCCAAGGTAACAGAACTAGTGCACAGCAAAGGTGTGGTTTGATGCTGTTTTTTTTTTTTTTTTGCTAAGTTGTGTCTGACTCTCTGTGACCTCATGGACTATAGCCCTCCAGCCTCCTCTGTACATGGGATTTCCCATGCAAGAACACTGGAATGTGTTGCCATTTCCTTCTCTAGGGGATCTTTTCAACCCAGGGATCAAACCTGCATTTCTGGCCTTGGCAGGCAAGTTCTTTACCACTAAGCCACCAGGGAAGCCCCATTCCAGCTCTAGAATCTGTGAGTTTAATCATTTTCTTGCACTACCTGCCAGACAAAATACTGAGGCTGTAAAAGAAAGTGACTTGCCCAAGGTTACACATACAGTGAGTTAGTGACATTGCCTATGTACTCTAACTCAGCTCATTAGCAGTTTCTACAACCTGTTAATTTTCTGTTAAAAAGTGAATGATGTGGAAATGAACCCTTAGTGGCATGGTCTAGATGGAAGGGGGAAGGCCCTATGTGAAGGAAGTCAATCATAGGTATTTCTTATGTTTACAATTCAACACTTATCTTTGCATCCAGGAGACATTCAAATATTCCACTAATATTTGGAGGAACAGAGGTACTGTGGGAACTGACAATCGTCCTGCAGACCAAAGAAGGAGCCCTTCATTTTCCCACTTAAACTGGACCTGGGAGGATGTAAATTGCTGAAGGGGTAGGAGTGAGTGGAGAAGCCTCCCAAACAGAGCAATTGTCTGAACAAAAGCACTGCTGTGAGGAAGACTTGTTGTGTTCTGGGAAGACAGAGGGGTCCAAAGTGACTATAAGACTTTCTTTCTGGAAGAGAAGCAAGGTGAAATGGCCAAAGGATTTGAACACCAAGCTAAGGAATTGGGACTTCATTTTACCTTTTGGTTGCAGAGAGATGTCACACCAATACAGTCATTCAAGAAGAGTAGACCTATAGAATCATGGTTTGTCCCAGCTAGAAAAGACACAGATGTCGACAGGGGCCAGTGACCTGGTCAAGGCAAACTGTGAGTCAATAGGAATCAGGCCACAATTTGGTCTCAGAAGACTCATGGGTTTGTACAAATAGAGAGGAGGGAAGAAAGGCCTGGAGCAAGGCTCCCAGGGAGAAGGGAGGAAAGGGGCCTGACTTTGGGCAGCCCCACATCCCATCTCTACACCCACACAGACTATCAGGTGTGGCTTTGAGTAGGTGGTTCTCTATAAGGGCAGCCTGGATTCCAGAATTCTGGGCCCAGACCCATGTCCGAGGAAAGACCCCAGAGACAAGCCATGGTGGAAAGCCCAAGGGGAGAGTTTTGTCAGGGGAATGGAAGGGCTGACTGGGTCTGGATGGCCAGATAGGTGTCCTGGTTTGAGAGTATCCAGGCCCAGCTCAGAGTGGGCACCATCCCCACTTGCTGAGAAGCCAACTGGAGCTGGGGCAAGGTGGGCTTCTGCCCTTGGTCCTCCACTCTCACCTGGCAATCATTAGGTTGGCTTGGAGGATCCCTGTCAAGAGAGCTAGACTTCTGGGATGGATCAAGGTGAAAAGGAGGCTGGCAGAGAGGACCTCTGTGCCCAGACCTCACACTGAGGGCTTCCCAGGGCTGCCGGCTTCCCTGGGTGTGTCAAAAAGACATTTCAAAGACCTGGCTGGCCCCTTATCAAGTCATGTGTTCTCCTTCCTGCCATATGGAAGGCCATGTGTCCAACTCCCCTGGGGAAGTATGGGCCTATGGGCTTGGAGGGGGAGGGGCTGCTACTCAGAGCAATGGGCCGATTAGTCAGACAAAGGCTGCTAGGAGAGGGTTAAACTCTGGGGTTGGAAATACTGGATCCAGGAATCCTTGCCCTAGGGGATCATGTCCAGGGGCTGAGACCATGCCTCTTCTTCCCCCAATCTCCATACTCAACAGCCAGTTCTCCAAAACCTCAGTGTCCTCATCTGTAAAATGGGTATAATTCCTTCCTCATAGGGCTGTTGTGAAGCTAAAACAAGAGACTGAAGATACAACTCTCAGCACAGTCCCAAGCAGAAAGCATGCACCCAGTAAGTGCTAGGCCAGCTGATTCCCTTTTCGTCCCTACATTGGGGTCAGAACAAAACAGGTGAAAATCTATCAGTCCATGAAGCTTCTGCATAGTAGAATTTGGAGAGTCCACGTGCTGTAGCCCCTACCACCCCCATCCTGCTGATATATTAGTAGAAGTAGAGGCCCAGAGAGGTTAAGTGTCTTATCCGAGATCACACAGCCCATCAGTAGTAGAGCTGGGACTGTAACCCAGGGTCCCACATTACAGAACACTAGAATTCGGCTGTCTCACAGCCTTGACTGGTTCAGCCCAGCGGCAATGCCTGGTGCCTTTCAGTAACCTGCCCCTTCTCCACAGGATGCCTCAATGAGGATAAACATACTCGATGTGATGTCCTGGCAAGGCTGAGGCTGGAGATGGGGGATACTCTGCTTTGGCTCCGTGCTGCAGCAGCTCAGCCCCATGCAGTCCTTGAGAGAGAGAGAGAGCACGCGCGAGAGAGCAAGAGCGGTGGGGCTGGGGTGGGGGGAGGGCTTTATCGGGCTACCATATCACATTGCAAGCTCCTATCTCATTTGCTGTTCAAGAGTCCCTGGCCCGCCTTCCCTTACTCTTTCTCGGGCAGATCTGCCTGGTTTGCATTATTCTCCTTCCCGCCCACCCCCTACCCGGATATCTTGGTTCCATATTTTCCACGCTGAAGCTCAGTTTACTCCTGGCTGGGCTCCGGGCCTGCACCTGGGTTCTAAGAAAAAGGTCCCAGGGTGGGGGGCTGGGTGGGCAAGCGAGCTATGTAGTGGGGGATGCTGCTGGTCATCCTGCCTTTCTCTCCATAGGGGCAGGCCACCAGAGCATCTTCCCTACCCTCTGCCTTTCTCTACCTGACGCTGAGACACAGCAATTCTCAAAGTCAATGCCACAGACAACTGCACCAGGATCTCTTGATCCTGGTTGGAAATGAAGATTCCTGGGCCCCACCCAGACCGACTGAATCAGAATCTCTGGGGGACAGCCCAGGAATCTATATTATGACTAGTATTTCATCTGTAAATATGCTGCTTGATTCTTTCTTTGCCTTTAACTCTTCACTGGCAAGGGTTCCTTTTAATAGCTGACCTCGGTCACACCTATTCCAAGCTCATTTAACAAGTATTCACTGACCACCCCCAACTCTTGCCTGGTTCCCCACCTAACTCTTTGGCTATTCTTCTGTTTCCTTTGCTGGCTTCGTTTTCTCTCCCATTCCTTGGCTGCTGGAAGGCCCAGGGCTCAATTTCTTCTCCTATTTTTCCACGCCACCCAGTCTTCTCACATGAGCTCATCTCCTCTCAGCTCCAGTTCCTATTTGTGCACTGATAATCCCCACCCCAGGCCTCCATTCCAGCCCTATCCCCTGAGTTTCGGCCCCATCCCAGCTGGAGCGTCCCGCAGACAGACCCCTTGAATTCAACAGGACCCATACTGAGCTCATCTTCTTCACACGCCCAGTGAAGTTTCTGAAGTATGTATCTGATTACATCACTTCAAAACCTTCCAGTAATTCTCCTTGGCCTACAAGATCAAGTCCACACTATAACTCAAGTCCAACCCTAACTCAGAGCCCTGCCCCCGTTTACCCCTCCAGCCTGCTCTCTCCTTACTCTCCTCCTTGACCACTAGCCCCTGGCTTCCCTGCTGCAGATCGATTGCATGACTCACAGTTCTGTAAATGCACCCAGTGCCCCTCACCTCTGGCCCCTGTATAGGTTACTCCTACTTCCTGGGACACAGATGCATGGTGAAGGGGGAGCAGAAGGGGACCTCTCCCTTCAAGCACTAGTCTGTGGGGCTGCTGCTGAGACTCCAGTCTTCATGTCACTAGCAAGCCTGTGCGGACCAAGGGTACAAATACATCTCCCAGCACTGTTCCGGAGAAGGCAATGGCACCACACTCCAATACTCTTGCCTGGAAAATCCCATGGACGGAGAAGCCTAGAAGGCTGCAGTCCATGGGATCACTGAGGATCAGACACGACTGAGCGACTTCACTTTCACTTTTCACTTTCATGCACTGGAGAAGGAAATGGCAACCCACTCTAGTGTTCTTGCCTGGAGAGTCCCAGGGACGGGGGAGCCTGGTGGGCTGCCGTCTATGGGGTCGCACAGAGTCGGACACGACTGAAGCGATTGGCAGCAGCAGCAGCAGCAGCAGCAACAGCACTGTTCCCCAACAATGTCACTATTGGAACACCAAGCCCAAACTTACTTGTCTTCCAGGTATTTCCTCCTCTGGGAAGCCTCTCCCTACCCTTTCAGTTTGGGTTATGAATGGGATAATGATCACAGATAAGTCTCTAATAATAACACCTGGCGATAAATCTTTGTTAATGATTGAGGGAATGTATTTGTCTAATTTCCCCTGTCAGTATACTATGATCGAAAATGTCAAATCATCTCCCACACTAGAACAGGAACTGACCAAGAGCAGGGGCAGTGCTTTCTCTCCTTGTGCAGCTCTGGAGTCCCATGCACACCAGGAGGTGATTCACAAAACTTTGGCGAATAAGCTTACCAAGGCCCATCTGTGCACTGTGTCCTGGAGAAGCAGGCAATGGTTAGAAATGACCCCTGCTGCTGAGACACTGGACATGTCACCTGGCGTGTCAGGGATAGAAGAATGAGTGATGGTTTGCTCTTTGGAATGGGATGAGGAGGAGAGGGTGGAAGTAAAGCCTTCCTGAGGAGGCAGTCTTTTTTTTTTTTTTAAGAAATTTTAATATTTATTATATGATTGCAAGATTGGGTACATTCTAAAGAAGATGTGGTAAAATGGAATACAACTTGGCCATAAAAAAGAATGGAATAATGCCATTTGCAGCAACATGGATGAACCTAGAGTGAAGTAAGTCAGACAGAGAAAGACAAATATCATATGATATCACTTACATGTGGAATCTAATTTTGAAATGACGCAAATGAACTTATTTACAAAACAGAAACAGACTCACAGATCTCAAAATTGAATTTATGCTTATCAAAGGGAAAACACGGAGGGAAGGGATAAACTAGGTGATTATGATTAATATATACACACTACTATTTATAAAATAGATAACTAATAAAGACCTACTGTATAGCACAGGGAGGTAGCTTTTGACAGAGCCTTGTTGAACGTGGTGTTAGTCTTTTCCCTTGATTTTAAAAATTAAGACTTTTTGGTCTGTTAAAGTTAAGTGCTACTACTCATTCAATACCTCAGTTCATCAAGATAAAAATCCTAAAGTGAAGTGAAAGTCACTCAGTCTTGTCTGACTCTTTGTGATCCCATGGACTATATAATCCATGGAATTCTCCAGGCCAGAACACTAGAGTGGGTAGCCTTTCCCTTCTCCAGGGGATCTTCCCAACCCAGGGATCAAACCCAGGTCTCCTGCATTGCAGGCAAATTCTTTACCAGCTGAGCCACAAGGGAAGCCCAAGAATACTGGAGAGGATAGCCTATCCCTTCTCCAGCAGATCTTCCCAACTCAGAAATCAAACCAGGCTGTCCTGCATTGCAAGCAGATTCTTTACCAACTGAGCTATCAGGGAAACCCCAAAATCCTAAAAATAGGTATTATTATCATCCCTTGACCAATGACCAAGGAGAAACCCAAAGGACACAGCGAGGTACTTCAGGTGATTCATGCAAAGAGTAGGAAAATTGTGACTTGGTTTCAGATTTCTGTGACCCCAGAGATTCCTTGCTTAATACCACATTCTCCTGCTTCCAAATCCACACTCTGTAGAACACAACAAACATTTAGTCTTCTAAATGTACGCTCCATCACTCCCCTGGAGAGTATCACTGTTAAGGTAGGCATGTAAGTGCCCAGTCTTCTTCTTTTGCTGCAGTTCCACAAATGAGAGGCTGTAGAGTGTGAGGATTCAAAGCCTGGACTCTGAGCCAGCCCTGCCACTCACTAGCTGTGTGTCACTGAGGAAAATGTCATACCTCTCAGGACCTCAGTTTGTGCATCTGGAATATGGTGATGAGAATAACAGTACCTAATCCCTAGAGCTGTCATGAAGATTAAATACATTATAAAACTCTTAGAATGACATTAAAAGATGCTTGCTGCTTGGAAGAAAAGCTATGACCAACCTAGACAGCATATTAAAACGCAGAGACATTACTTTGCCAACAAAGGTCCATCTAGTCAAAGCTATGGTTTTTCCAGTAGTCATGTATGGATGTGAGAGTTGGACCATAAAGAAAGCTGAGCACTGAAGAATTGATGCTTTTGAACTGTGGAGAAGACTCTTGAGAGTCCCTTGACTGCAAGGAGATCCAACCAGTCCATCCTAAAGGAAATCAGTCCTGAATATTCATTGGAAGGACTGATGCTGAAGCTGGTACTTCAATACTTTGGCCACCTGATGCGAAGAACTGACTCACTGGAAAAGACCCTGATGCTGTGAAAGATTGAAGGTGGGAGGAGAAGGAGACAACAGAGGATGAGATGGTTGGATGGCATCACCAACTCTATGGACATGAATTTGAGTAAGCTCCAGGAGTTGGTGATGGACAGGGAAGCCTGGCATGCTGTAGTGCGTGGGGTTGCAAAGAGTCAGACAGGACTGAGTGACTGAACTGTACTGAAAACACTTAGAATAGAGCCTGGAACATAGTAAGTGCTTAGTAAGAATAAGTCATTATTATCTTCCTTTTCCACACACACACACACACACATACACACAAAGCAAAGAACAACAACCAAAAAACCCAAAACAAACAAAAAAGACATGAACTGTATATGTAACTTGGTATCCTGTTTCTTCCTGTGTGGTAGGATTTTGTCAGGTAGAAAAGGGCATCTTAAGTAGGTTGGAAAATGAGTGCAAAGGCATGGAGGGAAAATATGGGATGTGTGTTTGGGGAAGTTAAGAACAAACCAGTGCAGCAGGTGATGTGAATGAGGACTGGTCACAAGGGCCTGGAAGGCAATCTTGACATGGTATGACTGGGAAGGAAGCCCAGTACTCCTCGAGGCTCCTGTGAGCATGGCCAGCCTTTGGAGAGCAGCCTTCTCAGCCCTCATCTCCTCTGGCAGTACCCCCAGTGGGGCAGCTGTGACAGGGACTGGACTTCCCCAGGGACCAGAGTTAGCACTGTCCAGGTGGCTGTCTGCCCAGGGGCCAGGCTCTAGGCCTGCTTCCCACTCAGGCATCTGAGGCATTCTCTCCTCCTCAGAGAAGAGAGGAGGGGGATGGGCTGCAGGGGCCAGGCCCCCTCAGCATCTGGAGGCACTACCTTGGGGTGAGCTCGCCTCTGAAAGCCCAGGCTGGGGAAAGCAGGGTTAAGGGGACAGGGCAGCCTGCCAGGGTGGGCTCCCCTTCTCAGCTGAGGTCTAATGGGAGCTGACAAGAGCAGCTGTGGGCCTTTGATCTGCCCTTCAGGTATGTGTCCCAGCTTGGGATGGGGAAGCTGGAATGAGGAATGTTGATGGGGGCGGAGATAAGAGAGGATCAGTCCAACCAGGCAGAAAGAGCCTGGGCCACCAAGCCGGGGCTCCAAGGAAGAAAGAGAAAAAATGAGCTAGAAAAAGAGCCTGCAGAGCCCCCAAAGGAATGGCGGCCTGGCCGCTTCCTCTTCCACTCAGGGGGAGGCCCTGAAGGTGAGAGAGGCTCATCTGGATTCAGTCTCAACCCCGGCCAGGCCCATCTCCCATGGGTGGGGCTCAGAGTGCCATGTGGTCTTCATTCCAGGTCCTCGAATAGCCACCCCACCCTGTCACACCTGGCCAGACAGAAGGTGGGGCCAAGCTCAGAGTCCGCCTGGGCAGGTGAATTGGGGTGGGGGCCTCCTGGAGCTGCCAGCCATGAGATCAGAGGCCCACACTGGGCCCAGTGGGTACTTTTTCCAGTTGGCCCTGGCCCAGGAGACACCTGCGTGGCCTAGCCCAGACAGATTCATGAGTCTTCCTCTTGCAGGCTCTTAGTCCAGCACGATCCCCCCTCCACAGTGCTTTACCCAGTGGTCAAGCAGCATTTTCTCAAAAGACTTCCAGGGACATTTGCTTACCATCTTTCCAGGTGGCTTATGGGCTGGCTTTGTCACACCCAGCACCCCTGCCCCACCCTGAGCTGATTTTGTTTACCTCAGTTTCTGCCTCCTTCAATGAAATCCCCAGACACAACCCAGAGGAAATTGGGATGTGAGCTCCATAGAAGACTAGGCAGTGATTCTGGGACTCTCTAGGCTCCAGCAGACCCTGGGCTACAGGAGGCAGAGTAGGGGCATGAAGGCAATGAGGAAAGGGCAGCCCCGAGATGGGAGGGAGCTTCCCGGGGCACACAGCCCTGCAACCCAGGGGACAGCTGTGGTTCTTGCTCCATTTCTGTCTCACTTCAGCCTGAGTGTGAATGAAGGCTGGCAGGAACTTTGAAGGCCATCTCATTCCATACCCATCTCACATCCTACCTAGAACTTCTCTTTGCATATCTCCAGCCCCAGGGAATTTGGCACCTTTCCCTTCTTAGAGTGCTCTGGCTGTTGGAAGGTGATTCCCTATTAATAGTCAGAATTCTCCTCCCTGTCCCTTCTCTCTTTAGCTCATTCTGCTTTATAAACTCTAATAGATGGGGAGATGACTTGCAGGGTGAGGAGGGGGGTAGGGGTTGTGGTTAGAAAGAGTACTATATGATCTATACTTCCACCTCAGGTTTTTCCTGGCCTTTAGGTAGTCCCTTTCCCTCAAGGTTGGACCTGAGGAGTTTTATCCAGATCAAAGATTTTCTGTAAATTGTCTGACACATGGTAGCTCTTCAGATTTCTTAAGATGCACACCATGGCTTTCATCCTTCCCCACAGTTTTTTCTTTTCCAGGATAAGCAACTCCAGTTCCTTCAAATGATCCTCCTACAGCTAGGTACATGTTCCTGTACCCTCCCTAGACAACTAATTCCCCAAAGTGCGAAGGCAGGGGCAAAAATCAAAAGGGACATTTCTCAGGGGTCCAGAAATGTCTACTTAGAGGAAAGAGAGGGGAGGCCATGTTACATTCTCAACTTCTCTCTCTCTGTCCAGTCTTGCCCTTGACATTGTGGTTGTCCAGCTGTCCCTGATCCTAATACCCCCAAAGCAGCAGGACCCCAAGCAGCCACCTGACGCTGCTGCCAAGTCTTCGTGCTTCCCTGCAGGGCCTTCCTTTCCCTTCCTGCGGGGCCTAAACTTTGTGGAGCTCCACAGGAAACAAGCCCACCCCCAGGACTTTGATCTTGTTCATTCCTGAAGAACCCAGCTCGGTGAACAAGAAGGCCTGATGACTTCTCTTTCATTGGCCTGGCTTTCTTTCTGGAGCTCCCTCAGCTTCTTCAGAGACCAATCAGGCCCATGGATCTGACAGATGCTGGTTTGAGGAAAAACGGGATCTGCTTCCACTCAGGAAGGCAAGCTGGCCACCTAGAACTCCTAGGGGCCATTGCAACATCAGAGGTGGGGCTGGACTCAGCGGCAATCCTGGGCCAAAGACTGAGGTCTGGCCCAGAACCTCAGAAGAGACCAGGTACCCTGGCAAACCCTTCAGGAGATGACAGCATCAGAGGTAGTTTGCAAGGAAATGAGGCAGAGAAGCCTCCTCCCTGGCTGCCTTCCTCCTCCCCTGCAGACTGCTGAAGAGTCGGAATGTTGCCTTCTCTCCCTGAGGTGGTCACCTGCTTCCTCCCCACCTGGGCCCTGGGCTGCTAAGGAGGAGGTGGAGGGTGGGGAAGGGGCTAGGGAGCACTAGCTAACCTTGGCGTAGAATAATGCACAGAATGAGCAGGCAACAGGGCCCCTTTTCCCGCCAAGGGCCCAGTGATAAATAAAGGGGAGGGGGCAGCTGGAGGCCGGCTGTGGGAGCGAGAGAAGGGGAGTACAGAGAATGTGCTGTGTCAGCCTTGTGCTCTGCCCTGAACTAACAACTCCCTTCCCCTCCCCGCCACCCCTTCCCCTTCCCTCGTTCCTCCCTTCCTTCACAGTCAAGGTCTCCATCCCCTTTCTTTCTGTCTTTGTCTCCCACTCTTTCGAGTGGTCTCTGTTTCTCTTTCCAGCTCACTCAGTCTGCCTCTCCAGTCCCCTCTCCTTCTCTGTGCATGCTCTCCACTTCTCTGCTTGTGCCTTTCTCTCTCTGTTTGCCTTTCTCCCAACCTGGCTCTTACTCTAGCTTTGGCCATTGCTCTGTGTCCCTGCGTGTGTCTTCCTGTATCTCATTTCTTTGTCTCTGTCTCTTTGTCTCTCTGCTTCTGTCTCTCTCCCTGCCTGCTGCTTTCTATCTCCCTTGGTCTCTGCTTTGCCTTCTCCTCTGCCAACTGTCCCTCTCTCTCCTAAGAGGCTTTCAGCAGCTTCTGAAGCATCAAGGGTGAACCCCTCTTCCCCCCCCCCCAACTGGTCAGCTCTTCTCTGGAGAGTGGCCAGCCTGGAGCTGCCTTTTCCAGCCCAGAGAAAGAAGGAGAGAGGGCAGTAGAAGGTCACCTGGGAATGTTTGCCCAGGAAAGACTGAGGAGAAGAAAGAAAATAACCTTTTGGGTATCTGATGAGCCAGGCATGGTACCTAGTGCTTTCGCAAGTCCTTTACTTTATCCCATGACTCTTTTATCCCCATTTTTCCAGGTGAGGACACTTAGATTCAGAGGGAGAAGTGACTCCCCCCAGATCACACAGGCAGAGTTGCTGGTATTTGAATGCAGGACTTTCTGTCCCCATTGCCTGCAGGGAGATGACCTGTTCTTTGGCTGTTCCAAGGCCACCTCCTGGAGAAGGGAATGGCAAACAACTTCAGTATTCTTGCCTTGACAACCCCATGAACAGAATGAAAGGCAAAAAGATAGGACACTGAAAGATGAACTCCCCAGGTCGGTATGTACCCAATATGCTACTGGAGATAGGTGGGAAAATAATTCCAGAAAGAATGAAGAGATGGAGCCAAAGCAAAAACAACACCCAGTTGTGGATGTGACTGATGATGGAAGTAAAGTCTGATGCTATAAAGAGCAATATTGCATAGGAATCGGGAATGTTAGGTCCATGAATCAAGGTAAATTGGAAGTGGTCAAACAGGAGATGGTAAGAGTGAACGTCGACATTTTAGGAATCAGCAAATTAAAATGGACTGGAATGGGTGACTTTAATTCAGATGACCATTGTATTTACTACTGTGGGCAAGAATCCCTTAGAAGAAATGGAGTAGCCTTCATATTCAACAAAAGAGTCCAAAATGCAGTACTTGGATACAATCTCAAAAATGACAGAATGATCTCTGTTCCAAGGCAAACCATTCAATATCACAATTATCCAAGTCTATGCCCCGACTGGTAATGTTGAAGAAGCTGAAGTTGAATGGTTCTATGAAGACCTATAAGACCTTCTAGAAACAGCACCCAAAAAAGATGTCTTTTTCATTGTAGGAGCTGCTGCTGCTGCTAAGTCGCGTCAGTCATGTCCGACTCTGTGTGACCCCATAGACAGCAGCCCACCAGGCTCCCCTGTCCCTGGGATTCTCCAGGCAAGAACACTGGAGTGGGTTGCCATTTCCTTCTCCAAAGCATGAAAGTGAAAAGTGAAAGTGAAGTCGCTCAGTCGTGTCTGACTCTTAGCAACCCCATGGACTGCAGCCTACCAGGCTCCTCTGTCCAGGGGATTTTCCAGGCAAGAGTACTGGAGTGGGTCGCCAGTGCCTTCTCCATCACTGTAGGAGACTGGAATGCAAAAGTAACAAGTCAAGAGACAACTGGAGTAACAGGCAAATTTGGCCTTGGAGTACAAAACAAGGGCAAAGGCCAACAGAGTTTTGCCAAGAGAATGCACTGGTCATAGAAAACACCTTCTTCCAACAACACAAGAGATGACTCTACATGTGAACATCACCAGATAGTCAATACCGAAATTGACAGTATTCTTTGCAGCCAAAAATGGAGAAGCTCTATACAGTCAGCAAAAACAAGACCAGGAGCTGACTGTGGCTCAGACCATGAACTCCTTATTACCAAATTCAGACTTAAATTGAAGAAAGTAGGGGAAACCACTAGACTATTCAGGTATGACCTAAATCAAATCCCTTACAATGATACAGTGGAAGTGAGAAATAGATTCAAGGGATTAGATCTGATAGACAGAGTGCCTGAAGAACTATGAACAGAGGTTCATGACATTGTACAGGAGGCAGTGATCAAGACCATCCCCAAACAAAAGAAATGCAAAAAGGCAAAATGGCTATCTGAGGAGGCCTTACAAATAGCTAAGAAAAGAAGAGAAGTGAAAGGCAATGGAGAAAAGGAAAGATATACACATTTGAATGCAGAGTTCAAACAAATGAATAGCAAGGAGAAATAAGAAAGCCTTCTTCAGTGATCGATGCAAAGAAATAGATGCAAATAACAGAATGGGAAAAACTAGAGATTGCTTCAAGAAAATTAGAGATACCAAGGGAACATTTCATGCAAAGATGTGCTTGATAAAGGACAGAAATGGTATGGACCTAACAGAAGCAGAAAGCATTAAGAAGAGGTGGCAAGGATACACAAAAGAACTATACAAAAAAGATCTTCACAACCCAGATAACCACGATGGTGTGATCACTCACCTAGAGCCAGACATCCTGGAATGCGAAGTCTAGTGGGCCTTAGGAAGCATCACCAACAATAAAGCTAGTGGAGGTGATGGAATTCCAGGTGAGCTATTTCAAATCCTAAAAGATGATGCTCTGAAAGTGCTGTGTTCAATATGCCAGCAAATTTGGAAAACTCAGCAGTGGCCACAGGACTGGAAAAGGTCAGTTTTCATTCCAATCCCTAAGAAAGGCAATGCCAAAGAATGCTCAAACTACTGCATAATTGCACTCATCTCACATGTTAATAGAGTAATGCTCAAAATTCACCAAGCCAGGCTTCAACAGTATGTGAACCGTGAACTTTCAGATGTTCAACCTGGATTTAGAAAAGGCAGAGGAACCAGAGGTCAAATTGCCAACATCTGTTGGATCATCGCGAAAGCAAGAGAGTTCCAGAAAAACATCTACTTCTGCTTTATTGACTATGCCAAAGCCTTTGTGTGGATCAAAACAAACTGTGGAAAGTTCTTCAAGAGATGGGAATACCAGAGCACCTGACCTGCCTCTTGAGAAATGCGTATGCAGGTCAGGAAGCAACAGTTAGAATTGGACATGGAACAACAGACTGGCTCCAAATAGGGAAAGAAGCACATCAAGGCTGTATATTGTCACCTTGCTTATTCAACTTCTATGCAGGGTACATCATGAGAAATGTTGGGCTGGATGAAGCACAAACTGGAATCAAGATTGCCAGGAGAAATATGAATAACCTCAGATATGCAAATGACACCACCCTTGTGGCAGAAAGTGAAGAAGAACTAAAGAGCCTCTTGATGACAGTTAAAGAGAAGAGTGAAAAAGTTAAAACTCAGCATTCAGAAAACTAAGATCATGGCATCTGGTCCCATCACTTCATGGCAAATAGATGGGGAGACAGTGGAAACTGTGAGAGACTTTATTTTGCGGGGGCTCTAAAAATCACTGCAGATGGTGACTGCAGCCATGAAATTAAAAGACGCTTACTCCTTGGAAGAAAAGCTATGACCACCCAGGACAGCATATTAAAAAGCAGAGACATTACTTTGCCAACAAAGGTCCATCTAGTCAAAGCTATGGTTCTTTCAGTGGTCAGGTATGGATGTGAGAGTTGGACTATAAAGAAAGCTGAGCACAGAAGAATTGATGCTTTTGAACTGTGGTGTTGGAGAAGACTCTTGAGAGTCCCTTGGACTGCAAGGAGATCCAACCAGTCTATTCTAAAGGAAATCAGTCCTGAATATTCATTGGAAGGACCGATGTTGAAGCTGAAACTCCAATACTTTGACCACCTGATGCGAAGAACTGACTCACTGGAAAAGACCCTGATGCAGGGGAAGATTGAAGGAGGGAGGAAAAGGGGATGACAGAGGATGAGATGGTTGGATGGCATATCTGACTTGATGGACATGAGTTTGAGCAAGCTCTGGGAGTTGGTGATGCCTGTTGTGCTGCAGTCCATAGGGTCACAAAGAGTCAGACACAACTGAGCAAGTGAATTGACTGAAGGTCACCTCTACTTCTGTTGACAGTTCTTCTCTGGGATGCTGGTTTGCGCTTTCCTAGAAAGGGACCCATTTGAAGACCTACTAGAAAGCAGGGCTGCTGAGGTTTGAGGTATCCCAGTTGAAGACACCCTGAGCTAGCCTCCAAGACAGAAACCCCCAGGGCCTCTGGGGAGATGTGGCTGACAAGATGTCACTTGTCGGGTGACACAGAGTCCAAGCTGGGAGGACCCTTGTCCTTGCCCTAATCCAGCCCCTTTCATGGCACAGAGAGGGACACTGAGGCTCAGAGAAGAGGAGTGAGCCCAAGCCATCTCAAAACATGCCCTCAGGGGAAGAGGGACAACATTTGAAGAAGGGAATTATTAGTTTAACATCAATAATGTGAAAATTCTATGCAAGCAAATACATCCCCACCAAGCCATCTGTAGCACAGCTATGAAGAAGGCACATGTGGAAAAGCCCAGCCAAGTCCCTGTGTCCAGTCCCTTCCTGTCTCTGGGGCTTGCTGGGGTGTCAGAATCTGTGGCCTTGGACTTGCCCATTCCTTCCCTGGCAGGGTTCAGTGGGCACCAGCCCAGGCTTGCCGTGCAGCTGGTTGGGAAGAGAACTGTTCTACTGAGACAGAGACAAGAGAGAAACAGAGAGATGAAATGAGAGAAAATATCAATAAAGAGAAGGGATAGAGGGAAACAGAGGCAAAGAAGGAGAGGCAGCAGGTGGGAGCAGGTGAGCAGGGCCTGTGTGGGCCTGGAGGGAGCTACTGCATTCTTCCCTGCTTCTCAGGGCAAAGCAGACCCAGTCCTGCCCAAGGCGCTGCCTCTGACAGTCTCCAGGGAGCTGTTCCCACACATGATCTCATTTCGCTCCTCACAACAGGCCTGTGATGTGGGCGGGCTGGGATAATTTTTGCGCATTTGCCAGAAGAGTAAACTGAGGCCCAGCAGAGCAAAGCCATTTGTCCAACTCTGGTATAGGGAGCAGAGTCCAACCCAAGGTCTCAACCAAGCTTCTGGTGGCCTTTGCCACTTTTCCTGTGGCCTACTCTGGGAGAGAGTGGTGTGGAGTTCCCCTGAAGAATTCTCAAGTGAAGAACAGGTAAGGTAAAGAAGCAGGGAGCCAGACTCGCTGGAGGGCATTTAGAAGGCGAGAGAAAATGATTAAGGGAGCAGAGGGATTGGCTGCAAGGGGGAGATGAAAGGAGCCAGCAGACAGGGCTTGGCTGTGGGATGAGTCAGGCCAACGGCCTCCTGAGATAGTGATCTACAAATATCTCTGAGGTGTCAACAGCCAAGTCGGCTTCAAGGAGGAGTAGAAGAGGAGAGGAGGGATGGGAAATGGAGTGCATGGCCACTCAGCATGGGGACTCACATCTTGGGAACTACAAACGCAAGAGGCAGGCTGGACAGGGGCAGGGCCCTGGAGAGCGGCCCTGGAGACCACAGGGGACAAGAGTAGGAGCCCCTCCATCCCAAGGGGAATGCTGACCCCAGCCTTGCCCCTCCTGTGGAATAGGCCCATTTTCTGTCCCCAACCCCAAAGTTGGGCCTTGAGCCAGCTTGGGTTTCTTCCATCTCTAATAGTACCAACTCTGAGCAAGCACTGCCTGCTTTTTGTCCTGGGCCTGACTGTCCATCTGCGTGCACTGCCTCAGGGCTGTTGGTGGCCTAAGGGTGGGAACTGTGCAGAGCAGAAGCCCACCTTTCTATACTCGTTCCCCCTTGCCTCCTTGGGGCCCAGGTGCCAGGAGGCCTGGGCAGTCTGAGCAGGTGGAGCCCCACTTCTTCAACTTAGAGAAGAGGCCACATGGTGAGGCCACCCACAGAGGGCAGAGGCCAGTGCCTGAGCCTTACACTCACACCCCTTCCTATGCTCTGCCCATTGTCTGATGAGCGGTCCAGGGCACTGATCCTGCTCCCGACAGTTGTGGAAACTGAAGCTCAGAGAAGTAAATGAGGTTCCCGAATTTGAGAGGAAAATGACACCTGGAGAAAATGTGATGGAAGTTTCTTTTCTTCAGGGATTAGAAATATTGTTCTGCCCCACCACCAACCCAAGCATACATAAACCTCACACACACACACACACACACACACACACATATACATGCAAGCATTTCCTCTGTGCTCCCCACTGGCGTAAAATGGAGGAAATTGGCAGGGTTCAGAGGGGACCAGAAAGGCCTGATATGCTTCTTTTTGTGTGATAGTTCATTGCTGCCATGGCTTTGTAATTTAAAGCTTGTGATTCCATTTCACAGATGAGGAAACTGAAGCTTGACATGATGAGGTGACTCACTGATGCCCTCACAGCTACACAGTAGTAGAACATGGCCTCAAACTGGATCTGTCTGTGACTACAGCCTGTGCCCTTCAGAGCAGGAGCATTTTCTGGTCAACCCAGGATCCTTACCCTGGAGATGCCCTGGCATAGCCCACACTGGCTACTGGGTGGCTGAGAAGACCCAGAGAGGAAACAGAAAGACAGCAGGGGTGGGGAGGCAGGCATAATGGGCATCCATCACCTGTTACAATAACTCCTGTCTTCAAAGTGCTTCCAGAGACGTGCCACACAGACCTCACCTAGAGGAGGAACAAGAGGGAAAGAGAGAGAGGGAGGGATTATTATCCTTATTTTCCACACAAGAAAAATGAAGAACAGAAAGGGGAAGTGACTTGTTTAAGGTCACATAGCCAGACTGTAGAGGGTTTTTTCTTTTTACATTGCAATCCATGATAAAACAAACAAATATATGTATTTGTATATGCATATGTGTGTGTGTGTAAACATAGGTATATGTTAAATGGAAACAAAAGTTTCATGAAACAATACTGATCCTTATTGCATGGATGCATTCTATTTCACATTTTTAAAATCCTAGTCAAGGTTCATGGGATGGATTATAGGACTTGCTAATCTGTTTGCAAAAGACTGCTTGGAGCGGGGTGGGGAGGGGTGGTGGTGAAGGTCACAGACTCAGTTCTGCCTCGTCCAAAGTCAGAGCAGGCTCTTGGGTTGCGCTCTGCTGCCTCATTTTGAAAAAGAGAAGAGAACAGACAGGGCTTAGTCAAGCTAGGAGATGGTGTGATGGTGGGAGGTTGAACTGGGGTGCTGTGGCTTATGCGGCCAGAGTGAGACCTCCCGGTTAGGGCTTCCTGCTCCTCTGAGCAAAGGTTAAAGCCAGAGCAAACTCAAAATGTTGGTCCCTGAAAGTACATAGAACCAGCATGCTAATACTGATGCCTAATAGGATAGGGCCCGTGACAGAAAGGGAGGAATCTGTTAGAAAGGGGGTGGGGTCATCCTGTGAGAGGTGTGTCCCTCACACATGCGCATGCGTGCCTGTACCCACACACACACACCAGAAAATTTCCATTGCAGCCCCCTCACTGCAGTGGGAGGTTGGGGTTTGACATTCCCTCTCCAGTCTGTAGTGGGTCTTGGGCCCCTGGTGTTAGAAGGGGAACAGTTGCCCCATCCACAGTGGCCCTTGGTGACCTGGTCTCTCAAAGGGCAGAGACAAGTGACATCTTTGGTCCAATCCTGTCTCACCAGAGGGACCCATCTGGGGAGGGAGTAGTGCCTGGTCACCCTAGGAGGAGGTGAGCAGGACTGGCTCCCATAGTGAGGGAGGTTCAGTCCCACCATGGCCCCTGGGCACCGTGAATGCAGAGTTCAGAGAAGCCAGGGAAAAGGCTGAGGGTGGAGGACTGGAGAACTATGGTCTCACACTCCAACATCCTCCAAAGGATGATGGCTTGAAGGCACAGGAGGGAAGGGAGCACCAAACTGCCTGGAGTCCAGACAAAAGAAAGGTATTAGAAGTAAAAGAACTACCAAGAGGATTTTCCAGTGGAACTCAAAAATGGAAAGGTCATACACTAAAGCTACAAACTGGGGCAGACAATAAAACCATAGGAAAATGGAGTCATGGAGAGGGAAAGTCAGAAGGCGGTGAAGCCATCAGATAGGCCCAGGCGCACCGGCAATGGAGAGGGGCGCAGTTTGCCTCATTCCAGCAGGCAGGATGAGTAACTTCTGTCTGCCCATTTAGGCTCCCTGCTGGTAGGGCTAGCTGTGCAGCCCCTTCAGAGCCACCCAGAGACCTTGGAGACCACAAGATCCAAAGGAAGGCCAGGCCTGCTGCTCTGGGATGACAGGGAAGAAGCCCACAACCTGGCACCCAGAAGCAGTTGTGACCAGGAGGGAAGAACAAACAGTGGCAAGGGTACACCAAAGCGCAAAAGAGGCCAAGAGATAGAGACCTGTGTGACTTATCAGTTAAGAATAAAGGTTTTGGAGTCAGACAGATCTGGCTCAAAGTCCTGGCTTGGCCACAGGCTAGTTGTGTGACTCTCAGCAAGTCATTTACTCTTGCTGAGCCTCTGTTAGCTCACCTGTAAAATGAAGATGAGCATACCTCATGCCTATCTCACAGTGGGTATTGTGATTTTATGATAATATATGTAAAGCGCTTATTACAATCCCAGTGCATGAGAAGTGCTTCATAAATGGCAGTAATTATGATTGTCACTCACCATTCACACTACCTACCTCAAGCAAGGTCCTCACCTTTACTTAGGCTCTTCCACCTGCCTAGAAACTCCCTCACCTCAGAACCACAGGTTCAAATCCTGTCCATGTTCATGGCCCTGCTCCAAAATGACCTCTTCCACAAAACTATCCCTGATTGCCTCTCAGTTGTCCAGCTCCTTTTCCTCCGAAGCTCTCAACATTGTATCTGTGCCTCTTTTCCAGCACTCGTCACCTTCTACCTTTTATTAGGACTGTTGGTGTGTCTCAGCTCTCCCACTGGACGGGCAGCTCACTGAGTGGAGGAAGCACTGCTCTGACTCACTGCAGTGCCCAGCCCAGTGACGCTGAATGCACTGTTGTCTTTTTAAATGACTTCATCTTCAAGTCCAGATTCCTGAAGACAATTGCAGATATGACTCTAAGAACTAACTCATGGAGACTGAAAGATTTGCAAATATAGCATCAATTTTCCTAAATTGGGGAAAGGTAGACTTTGGTGATATCAAGCCACTTACCTTAGTCTGGAACTTTGACAAAATTCTCAGGTGAACCATCAAGTTGCTGCTTGTCAGGAAACTTCCAAATGAAGCTGGGAAGTGAGGAAGCTGTGCCAGGGTCACCTGGGCCTCACTCCATTTTCTGACTTTGTTGGTCTCTGGAGTTCAGCAAAGCTCTGACAAGGAAGCTCACACTCTCCTTGTGAACAAGTTGGAGAACTGTGGGCTGGAGAAGTTTCTATGTATTTGTATTTGTAGTATTTTGTAGCTGAACAATGGAACCTGAAGTGCCCTCACTGATGTCACTCAGGAAGGAATTAGGGTCCTGCATCTCCATCCCATCCTGTGCATCAAGGTTATCAGTGACCAGGAGGAGGATGCAGAAGGCCTGGTCACCACCAGATTTCCCAAGATTCAAAGCTGTGAGGTTCGATTAATATGCTGAATTGAAAAATGGAAACAAAAAATATTCTCAACAAACTGGGAACAGGGGCCAAAACCCATCAGATAAAATTGAACAGAATTCAGTGTGAAATCTTGCCTTGAGATTCAAAGCCCAACTGCACAAATATAGGCTGGGAGACAGGGCTTAACAGCCATACATGTGAAAAAGTCCAAGGGGTTCGAGCTGACCACAAACTTCACAGAAGCCATCAGTGTGACATGAGGGTGAAAAAAGCTCATGAAATCTTAGGCTGTATAAATAGAAATGCAGTTCCCAGATGGAGGGAGGTAATAGCTCTACTGTACCTTGCCTATCCAGACCACATGGAATATGGGGCCTGACTCTATGTCCCACATTTGCCAAGGCGCACTGATAAACAACCAGGGCAAATCACCCAGGCTGGCAGCTGCAAAATGTGAGAAATAGACAGAGGAACTGGGGCTGTTGATCCTGTGCAATGGGGCCCCTGAACCTTGGTCTGAAATAGCAATGTTGTACATGGGTTCAATCATATTGAGCACTCACTTTGTGCTAGGCACTATGTAGAGGACTTTATGGATGTTGAACCCCTCTCAGTGGAGTCACCATCCTCTGACTCAGAGAAATGGAGTAACTTACTGGAGGTCACACATCTAGGAAGTAACAGAGCAAGTGCCTAGCCCAAATCTGCTTGACTCCAAGTGAAGTGAAAGTCATTCAGTCATGTCTGACTCTTTGCGACCCCATTGACTATACAGTCCATGGAATTCTCCAAGCCAGAATACTGGAGTGGGTAGCTGTTTCCTTCTCCAGGGGATCTTCCCAACCCAGGGACGGAACCCAGGTCTCCCACATTGCAGACAGATTCTTTACCAGCTGAGCCACCAGGGAAGCCCAAGAATACTGGAGAGGGTAGCCTATCCCTTCTCCAGAGTATCTTCTTGAGAACCAGGGTCTCCTGCATTGCAGGCAGATTCTTTACCAGCTGAGCTACCAAGGAAGCCCTGCTTGGCTCTAAAGATCTTCCCTACTGGCTCAGATGATAAAGAGTCTGCTTGCAATGTTGGAGACCTGGGTTCAACCCCTGGGTTGTAAGGTCCACTGGAAAAGGGAATGGCAACACACTCCAGTATTTTTGCCTGGAAAATCCCATGGATGGAGGAGCCTGGTGGGTCCCCAGATGGGGTTGCAAAGAGTCAGACATGACTGAGTGACTAGCTTGGCTCCAAAGATTATGCTTTTGTACAAATAGCTAAAGGCCAACACAGGGCAGAGGGAACAAGGGTAGTCTGTATGGCCCAAGTAGGCATATCTGGGATCTGTGGATGCAAACTACTAGAAAGCATGATTTCAACTCAATACACATCTGGTTTTATAGCTTTGTTTTGTTTTGATCTGTTTTGCTTTCACTTATTATCATGAAAAATTTCAGATATAGGTAAAGGCAGACAAAAATAGCTTCATGAGTTCTCATGTAATTACCAGTGACCCACCTTCAATACTTATCAACTTGTGGCCAATCTTGTTCCACTCCAATCCCTATCCACTTCCTATCCAAGGGTTATTTTGAAGCAGATTGCGGACATCCTATCAGTGTGTAAACAGGGATTTGAACAGTCAGACCTATCTTGAGATAGAACTCACATCTGGAAAAGAGAGGGAAGGAGCATATTAAGCATGTTATAACTAGAGGGATAAAAGTATCTCTGAGGCCATTCTCCATTCATACGTACAGAGATAAGCCACAGCCAGCTCCCTCTCTTGCAAACATAACTGATTGATGGAGGCAGATCAAGGAGCAGAAGCTGATGCTGCCATCTGGGCAAAGAAGGCTACCCAGGGGCATTGCACTTGCAAAGCCTTTCTCCAGGGGCATAAGCTAGGGAGCCCCTTACCCTCTCCAGCTTAGAGCTGGCCCTGCCCTACTCTTAGTACTCAGGGTCTGCTCAGAAAGAAAGGGGCATATATTTCCCCAGCACACACACACGCACACACACACACACACACACACTTACTTACGTACCCTATTAGAGTCTTTGGAAGGCATGTCCTAGGCCACCTCTCACACCTTGCCCTGGAGCCTGGCATGAGTCACCTCCTCTCCATGGACATGTGGGCATAGATCTTCATGGGAGCCAGCCGTGGGAGCAAGCAAACTTCAAGGCTTCAGGGGCCTCCAGCCCATGGCCTAGCCTTCGCTTCTAGCAGGTGGCTCCTCTGGGCCCTGCCTGCCCCCTCCCAAGGCCCTTTAAGCATGGCCTTTCTTCATCAGCTCCTCTCTCAGCCATCAGTAGCTGCTCCCCACCCCACCCTACCATGCAGTGCCAGATCAACCAGGGTAACTGCACTTGACTCAGTCAAGATCCAGAATTCCCTCAACTTTGGCAGGACTCTGGGCCCTGACCTGAATGGACATTTCCATGTCAATAGCAAAACAGGGATACAGGTTGGTTTTGACGGATCCCCCACTCATATGACTATGTTAGTTCATTGATCTTTGACTAGAGGGATTGGCTCCCAGGGATCGCTCTGAATGAAGAGTAACGGCAATTAACCTTTTAAATATGTAAATATATTTCCAGAGAAGGTAGTGGATGAGATAGCAGTGGATAGAAATCACATGATTGGCAATATTGGTGGTTGTTGGTGATAACAGCGGTGGCACAAATGTTAAAGTTAAGGCAGGTTAGGACGGTGATGTTAGATCTTATTAAGTTGGTGATAATAGTGATGAAAGCAGCAATGGTGGCGATGAAGGTGGAAAAAATCATGGTGGTGCTAGTTATGGTGGGGGCAATGACTGAAGGGGGCAATGACTGAAAGCCCAAACTGGAGGTTTGGGCTCCAGGCAGCTGTCTTTGGTGATATGGAAAATGCTTCCCACAGCAATTCTAAGAACCAAGGCACTCTCTGCATGCTCAGAGCCTGTCCTGAGAGCAGTCCCCTGGCCAGGAGTTGACCTGAATATTCAAGTTCTAGAGGTTTGTCATGATGACATCTGCTCAGTTAGGTCTCACTGCAGGCAGGGGAGTAGACCATATGTATGACTTCTCTGGGATTCTGGGCCAAGATTCTGTGGCAGAGCAGAGAGTAGGTTCAGACTCACACTGGTCTCAGGCAAAAGAGATACTCTATAGCACCTTTTATCCATCTCATCTACCCCTTGGTGTGGCTACACAAAGACTCAGTCAGGGGTGCCAGACTCTGGGCTTCTCTCACAACCGAAGGCTCTATAGTGGCTGAGGAACAAGAGACTGGATCACCGATGGAGACCAGGAAGCTGTTTTCTGCCCCCAGGAAGATACACTCCATCATCCTGGGCTAGAAGCCTGTCTGGGAGCAAGATAGGTTGGCCTCTGAATCCCCAGGAGTTAGGCCTTCTGAATTGATAGCCTGAGGCCCTTTAGACAGAAAACCTGATTTTGGAGGCCATGAGGAGGGTTTCACCCTTGCAGTAGCTACCCCAGGATCAGTGATGCCAAGTTGGTCCTCCTGGGGAGGGCCCTCCCCACCCCATCCCACCTTATCCCACTCCACTCATTCTGGGGTGGGGAGTGAGAAAAAGAGGGTTTTCAAGGCAGACAGATCTAGGTTGGAGTCCAAGCTCAATTACTTCCTAAATTTGTACCCTTGCTCAAGTCCTTCTACTTTGTTGTGACTTAGTTTTCCTCATCTGGAAAATGGGTTCAGAATCTGGACTTTTTTTGTTTGTTTTTTTCAGAGACATCTATGACATATTTCTACACTGTGTCTATCACAGTTTCCAGCACACAGTGGGTGTTCTGTGACTAGAAGGAGTTCCTTTTCCTCATTCTGAACTTCACTGAGAAATTAGTGCCAGTGCTCAAGACTAAGGATCCAGGAAAGCCCCTGGTTTTGCCCAAGAGAGACTCAGAAAAACTCTTTGCAATTAAAAGGTCTCTGTTACATACCTGTGTAAAAGTCCATGGAGAGTGGGGAGGAGCTGGGCTGTAGCTGAGCAGTTCAGTGAACATCCCTGCACCACCATGGCAATAAAATGCTTTGTAATCAGTTGGAAAAAAATCCTCTTCCCCCACTTCCACTACCTACTTTGTGCATCCAAATACCCTCAAGTAGGAAGCTAGGTGGCCAAGAGCCTTGAGTTGTCACCATCTGGCCTAATTCACTGGGAAAACTCCAGGTTAAGCATTGGTCAATAGTGAAGTCTCCCAGAATGCCAAAGGGTGATGAGGTCTTTGTGACTGGGAGAGAGAAGAGTGGCTCTTTCCTGATGGCCAAGGAAAGGACACTGTGTACTTTCTTCTTGCTCTATGGTTCTCTGGCACCTCCTCTAAAGCCCCTCCATCCAGATCAGAACATACGTTATCAGGTAATGCCTCATGCATTGTTGGTAGGAAACTTTCTACTATTTACCTTGGCATGTATATATGTGTGTGTGTCTGGGTGTATGCTGTCTCTTCAAAGTAAACCACAAGTCTCCCAAGAGCAGGGGAGACTACATCATTCCTTCTTTCTCCTCTTAGCACAGGGCTAGGCACCTGGAAGGCTTGGTTCAGCTCAGTTCTTGCCTCTGTGGTTGAGCAGCTGCTCAGAGTCCTTCCAAAAAGTGTGAAGATTTCAAATCCCTCCTAAGCTCTGGGTCTCTGGGCTGAGGGGCCTTCCTGGCTCCACTGAGATCATCACCCTGGTTCTTTCTTTTTCTGGGAAAATCTGTACAGGCCTCTGACCCGAGATCTCTTGGTCTTTCCCGTGTGTGTCTGTGCAAGTGTCTCTTGTGAGTGAACGTCTTCCAGTTTCTGGGAAATGAGGGCGGGGCCAATGCAAACATTGCAACTGAATAGAATCTTTGTGGCCTAATGATTTTGGAAAACAATTTGCACGGCAGGCTTATTATTTGGAGGATGGGAACCAGCTGTTCTCTCTCTCCCTGGCAGCATGATAAGGATAGGACCAGAACTGCAGTTGGAGAGACTGAAGTTTCTGACCTAGAGTTACAACAGCATTCTCTCTAGAAGCTCCCAGAGCCAGTCATCTTCTCCTCCAGCTCCATCTGGCTGAAAGTTTCTTATCTTCGGAAAGCCCAGGGAATAAGAAGACACAGGATAAGCAGCAATGGACAAGGCATGAACTGGAAGCTGTAAATAACAGGGCCATATGAAGTCCTGGGATAGAGATTTGGGACACCTTGGATCAGGAACACCTTCTAAGAAACTGCAAGCGGCCACATGCTCAATCGCTCAGTCATGTCCAACTCTTTGCGACCCCATGGACTGTAGCCTGCCAGGCTCCTCTGTCCATGGGATTCTCCGGGCAAGAATACTGCAATAGGTTGCCATTCCCTTCTCCAAGGGGTATTCCCAACCCAGGGATCGAACCCATATCTTTCTGTGTCTCCTGCATTGGCAGGCAGGTTCTTTACCACTAGCACCACCTGGGAAGCCCTAGCTAGTGGCCCTGTGGGGGAACTATTCCTCGTTGAAGGCCAACGGTGTCAAGTACTCTTAAATCTATTCATCTCATTTAACCCTCAAGTCAACACTTTGAGGTAAAGGAGTTATCGTGCCCATTTTAGTGATGAGGAAGCCAAGGCTCCTTTGGATAAGTGAAGTGATTTGTCCAAAGTGACTTCCACACACAGCAAATGACAGGGCTGAGATTTGAGCCTAGGTCTAACTCCAATGTCAGTGCTCTCTCCATTGTCACACAGACTTTAGTGTCTAAAGAGAACAGTGACAAGCTGGACCACTGCTGCTGGTAAGGAGGGAAGAGGGTGGCATCTACCCACTGGTGCTTGCCAGGAGCAAAGCCATGCCTCAGGCCAGGCTTCACAGATGAAGCTCCTCAAGACACATGCACCCTTGGCCCTTGATGTACCAGGTTTGGAACTATTCCAATGAGGAAGAGTTCCCCCACAGGGCCACTAGCTAGGGCTTCCCAGGTGGTCCTAGTGGTAAAGAACCTGCCTGCCAGTGTAAGAGACGCAAAAAGATACGGGTTCGATCCCTGGGTCGGGAACATCCCTTGGAGAAGGGGATGGTAACCTACTCCAGCCTGTATACTAGAGCCCTTTCTGACTCTGAGGAAAGCAGGTGTCAGGGCCCCAAGCTCAGAAGTGACTGAGAATGGACCTGGCCCTACTTAAGGTAAAGCTCTACCAGGGCATCCGGGGCTTCTGCCCATGCTGAGGTAGTACTGTCTGAGATAAGATGGCTGGTCCCCACTGTCACAAAGCTACTGAGAGGTTAGACAAGAGAAAGTAGGTACTAGTGCCTAGAGATGGTAGCATGCACCTGGGTACTCATTAAGTGTCAGAATCTACATGGCCAAATGAAAGATTATGTGGTGAGGAGACCTGGGTCCTTTGGAAGTGGAAAGAGGGGGAGCTGGAAATCCACAGGACCTGGGCCCTGGAAACTCGGACCCCACTTCCTCTCCCTCAAGAGGGCTTCTGCTTTCTTCCACAAGCCACCAGCAGCAGATTCAGCTCTCTTTCTATGTTTCAGCCATCTCACCTGCTCTTCCCTGCCCACCAGAGAAGACATCTCTCCTCCTTCCTGTCTCTGCAACAAATCCACAGTCCCTTTTCTGTTTTAAGGACTTCGCTACTCTGGATGGAGAAACAAGTTGTGTCTGTGTGGGGGGAGGTCACCAAAATAACAACTCTGGGGAACCCTCAAAGGGTCAAGAAAGTAGAGCTTCGGTTGCCCTTGGCATTCACTGAAATTGAAATGGAGCAGGGGCAGCCATCCTCAGAGGCATTTCCCAGACTCATTTTCTTCCATGGTCCCATGCACACTGGTTGTAACTCCATTCTTTCCCTCTTTTATGCCTGAGCTTGGGGATTCCATATTCCCCAGCAAGGTGCTCCTACACTCAGCACCCATTCCCATCCCTCCTTGACGTCAGTAGGCCCTACGGATAGCAAAGATCCTCTCAAGACCAAATAAGGAGCATAGCCATTCCATCATTCACATTCACCCAAACTCAAGTGAATCATTTACATGAACCCTGGAATGGCAGCACTGGGAGGGAACTTACAGATCATTGAGGTCATCCTTTCTCCATGTCCTTACACTATCAGGGAATAGAGAAGGGATCTGAGGACCAGAAAAGGGAAGAGAGCTCCCCAGGGTCGTACAGTGAGTGAGAGACTGTGCCACCAGAGGCCAGGGCTCCTGAGGGCTTCAAAGGCCCTGGACTCTTGCTGCTTTGGATCAGACTTTCCAACTCTGGAAACCAGTAGTCCGAACCCTGGGAAGCCTTGGAGGGTGCGGCAGAGTCAAGTCCCGCCTACTTTCTCTGGGGAGTTTCAGAGGAGGTTTTCCCCTTGCTGAGGGGTGCCTTAGGCAGTCCCTCACGTCTCAGAGGAAGGAAATTTCCATCTACTGCTAGCCTACTGCGTGCAAAGTGCTCCCATGTGCGTTCTTTTCATTCATCCTCAGGACCAACTGGCAGCATTATTATCCTCATTTTGCAGGTGAAGAAAGGAAGTGTCAGAAGCATGAAGGGAGACATATGTGAATAGGTCACATAGCTAGAAAGTGGCGTTCGGGCCTGGAGTCTGTGCCCTGTGACCTCCATCCCACTGCCACAGAAGGCTCCTCAGAGCTCACCTCAGCCATGTCGCTGCTGTAGCCCATGCTCTCTTCCCCTTCCACTTCTGACCCACCTCCCACTCTCTGGGTGTGACCTGGGGAGGAGTGGCTGGTGAGGAATCTACAAAGCAGTGCTCCTGAGAACAACTAGGTCCTGACTCAGCCACCTTTGAGTACCTTCAACACACTGTAGAACCAACATTGTGTGTGCGTGCATGTGTGTGTGAGATAAGCTGCACGTCTAGGTCAGTTTGTGGTTGTGTGTGAGGCTCTGTACAAGTGCCTGAGTCTTGCAAGGCTTCCATGGTGGCTCAGATGGTAAAGAATATGCCTGCAATGCAGAAGACCTGGGTTCGATCCCTGGGTTGGGAAGATCCCCTGGAGGAGGACATGGCAACCTACTCCAGTATTCTTGCCTCAAGAATCCCATGGACAGAGGAGCCTGGCGGGCTACAGTCCATGGGGTCGCAAAGAGTCAGACACAACTGAGTGACTAACACTATCACTTTCTAGGTCAGTTCGTAGTTGTGCACAAGGCTCTGTACAAGTGCCTGAGTCTGTGCATGTGGGGTTCCATTTGTCTGGGTTGAAAGAGATGTCTGGAACTGTGTGTGATTGTATACATGCCTCTGGCCACATGTGTCACTGCATTTGTGGATGTGCATTTCTTTGTGTAAACATGTGTCTGTCCTTCATGCACCCGCAACCATGTGTGTACCTGATTGCAAACAGGTTTGGAAATCTGTGCAGTGTCCGGACATGGCTGTGGTGCCTATGCCAGTATCTGTGCCTGCTGACACTGTGATTCGTGTGGATACCCAGGTGGGCAGAATACCGTGCATGTGATTTATATAGTCACTGTGTGCACAGGCGCATGATTGCCAGGGTCTCTTTGTGCAGCTAAGGAAAAGTCAACACACCTGTGTCCAAGTCTGGGGCTCTGTGTAAGGACATACGTATGCTGTGCACACGAGTGTGTCTGCACATGGATCTGCAGCTGAGAGTACCCAGTACATGTGGAGCTCCGGGCACACCCAGACCGGATGTCAGTCTCCAGCAGTGAGGCTCAGCAGTCCCTAGCACCCCCAGTGCTTGTGCCCTGCCTCCATGCCCAGGAATCAGGACCCATCGGGTGTGAGCATCCCTCTTACACCCTGCCAAGTGCGCTAATCCCCCTGGGGAAGTCATTACCAACAACCATACACAGCTGGAGTTGCTTAATCACTCTTAAGAAATTTCTTTATAATCTGAGTAAATTACTTTAATTACTTGCAACTACCAATTAGTGTTTGAAGGTTTCCCTTCCAGAGAAACAAGTCTCCTGTTCTGGACTTCCAGGGCCCTCCTCCTCTGGAGTTAGGGCAGCTCACCTGGCCACCCCTCCTACCAGGCGCCAGGTTGCCCCCTCCTCTGCCCACAGGGCCTGGCCACAGTAGCCCAAGCCCAGGCTTGGCTTCGTGTGGGGGTGGGTGCTCAGTTTCTCAGTGGTGCCCCAAGCACTTTGTCCTGACCCGAGGGCCCATGTCTGAGGAGGAGGCTAAAGCAGCAGCAGGCCCCAGCTTAGCCTCCCCGAGCCCACCCCCACAGGCCTGGCTCAGTTCTGGTCTTGTCCTGGGCTCTACTGCCAATGGGCTGCCTCCTCCCCAGTCATGTGGTAGGCGGGGCACACGGTACAGTGGGTGCCAGTATCTGAGGGCCAAGCCAATCTTCAAGTCAGGCTGCTGCCAGCTTCTCTGAACCCCCAGATGAGGCACTGGCCCTCCCCAGATTCCAGGGAGAGAGAGCCCGCTAGAAACTCCCAGAGAGAAAACAGTGTGCTATAAGGGGAGGCGGAGCACTGGCATTAGTTGCTGAAGTGGTTCTGCTTCACCTTGGCAGTATGACCTTGAGCAAGTCACTTTCCTACTCGAAGCCTCAGTGTCCTTATGTGTAAAATGTGGAAGGTGAGGCTGACCCTCACACTTGGGTGCAGAGATTAAATCCCTGCTATGACGCCGGGGGCCACCCAGGATGTGCTAATTCCCCATATGCCAGGGGCAGTGGCCACTGAGAAACAAGACCCTATTGCTCCCTTCAAGGAGCTTCCAGTCTCATAGGGGAGGTAGGACATAGGGAGAAATAACCAGAACAGAAGGAGAAGTGTGGTACTTGCCCTAAGAAGTGAAAGTTGTGTCTGATTCTTTGTGACCCCATGGACTATACAGTCCATAGGATTCTCCAGGCCAGAATACTGGAGTGGGTAGCCTTTTCCTTCTCCAGGGATTCTTCCCAACCCAGGGATCAAACCTAGGTCTCCTGCACTGCAGGCAGATTCTTTACTATTTGAGCCACCAGGGACACATAAAATATTGAGGGTGGTCAGAAAAATGAGAACAGAAAAGGAAGGCAGCTGTTCATTTGGCACTCAGCTCACCACCTTCACCCCTCCCTGGCTTCATTTAGACCCTGGACACCTGGGTGAGCATCTTCATGTGGCTGGATGCTGTGTGCCTTCATATAGGAAGGTATGAGATATCCCCCGGGGGCTGCTCTTTCTTATTTGAGTGCCTGTGTGTGTGTGTGTGTCTGTGTGTCTGTGTAAAACTTGGAGGAGGATAAAAAAAAGTGGATGAGGACAAGGAAAGAGAAGATGCTGCCACGGAGTAAGGTTCCTGCTCCCTCTTCTCTGCCAGAAATTCTCTCCCTCTGCCCAGTGTTGGGCAGCAGCCCCTGCTCACAGAGCACAAGGGGCCTACCTCCTCACCCACTCCTGCTTAAGGGTCCCCTTTCCATCCACTCAGTCACCCCTCTCCATCCATGACACAGCTTCCAGTTACTCCTGATTTCTTCTGATCTTTATTTGGACACAGGTCCCAGAGCTTTTGATCCTTCCACATCCCATTAGATTGCCCCCATGATGCTGACAACTAGGTACTGTTAATGTCCCTTGTTTTAAGGAGGTGGAAACTAAGGCACAGGGAGACAGTAGGACTAAACTAAAATAAACTGTGTTGCAAGATAAACTCTTCAACCCATAGCCCCCTTACTATATGGCTTGGCCTCTGGAGGTCCCACTAGCCACCTGAGGGGCAGGCCTGGGAAGGCCCAGAAGGGAAGGCAGCTTCCACGCCCGGGATGCTGGGAGCACTTGGGTCCAGCCCCACACCCTTTCTCTAAGCTTTAGTTTCACTGCCCTCCCCTTGCACCACCTCAAGGAGATCAGGGAACCGCAGCCTCCTGGGTAGGCAGGAGGGCTGTGGGGGTTAATTAACTGTTTCCCAAAAAGCTTTGAAGATGAAGGCTCCTCTTGGCAGGGCAGAGCGGGGTTGAGCAGGCTTGCAGAGCCACCAATGAATTGGGCCGCCAAGTTGTTATTAAGGAAAAATCCCCAGCTTCTGGCCTCCACTCCACCCCCTCCAGGTGCTGCCAGTGGGCTCCTCGCTCAGCAAGCTCTCCGGATTCCATGCCCTACCATGCCTGGGCGTGCTCTCTGGAGGTGTGAAGCCCTGGTGGAGGAGGGGGCAGGACCCTGGTCTCTGGCAGGCAAGTAGGGGAGGGAGAGGAGGGACCCCAGGCTGGAAGCAATGCAGGTCCCAAGGGCCATGCAGAGGGGAGGATGGAGGCACTACCTAAACATCTGGCCTGTGAGCCTGTCCCAGCTTGATGTAAGCAAGGGGGCTGTGGGTTCCCACCTTGGCTCCCCCAAGCCAGGATTCCTCTACAGTCTGCCTATATGCGGACCAGATCCACAGGTCCAGAAAGATGGCTCTTGATTCAGTGCCCTGTGTCCTCAGAAGACCAGAACTGGTGTTGGAGCTGTTTTTCCCCAGGAGAACCAGGTAGAAATAGACATCCTCTCACCTGCAAGTCAGAAGGTTTCCATCATCACCTCCTTGCTCTCTTCCTTACCTCCATCCCTCTCTCCCAGTGCTCCACGATCCCTGACTCTGTCTTCAAACTTATAGTCTAGTTGGGGGGGACAGAGTTGTACTAAGATAAAATATAACTATTTAATCCAGCACTCCTCTTCTGAGCAATTATCCTACAGAAGTTCTCACACAAGCACAGTGATATATTAATACGCAAAACTGTAGTATAGTTTAAGAGGGGCAAATTGTACAAAGTCTAAGTGGCCATGATTAGGGGGCTGGTTTAATAAACTATTCCATACTGTGGAATCCAATGAGGCTGTTGTAAAAAATAAGATAGACCAACACAGGCAGAATGGAAAGATGCCCCACACCTACTGTTAAGGTTAAAAAGTAAGTTGTAAAACATGTGTGCATGTAGAGTAAGACCCTCTTTGTGAAAAATGAAACCAGTTCTACACCTCCATATTTACTTATGTCTCTGTGCATATGGCATAGAGCAAATTTCCAGCTCCCCCCGCCTCTGGGGTATTGCTCCTGGCCTGAAGGTGGGCCTGATGCTTCTTCATTAACTTTTGTCTTCTTAGCCCAACAGTAGCAGAAATACAAGGCAAGAAGAAGAAGAAAGCTAGTGCCCTGAGCCAGCCCTTTACAAGGACCAAACACGTGTGGCTAAGTTCTCCCCAGCTGAGGCTGCCTAGTACCTCCGGAAGCCATCCGTCCAGACCCCCGCCTCCATGGCAGATGGCTTCCTCCAGCGCCTGTCAAGCAGGATCTTCCCAGAGCTGACAGCATCTACCCAGCCTCTGGTAAACATAGCTCCCTCCCCCAGTCAAGGGCCAGGAGTCTACAAGGGAGTGTATCAGGCCCCCGAGAGGGAATCTGGGAGGCCAGAGGTAGGGAGTCAGCCCCCACTATCTGGTGGCAATTGAAGGTTGGAGGGTTCAGATGGCACCCAGACACTGAACTGGGTCATGCTGAACAGAAAGGAAATTTGTAGAGACTCCTGGAGGGACACTGTCAGAACTCATAGGAGCTGCAGAAGCAGACCCCCTCAGTGCTCATCCCAGCCCCGAGACTCTGGCAGTATTACCTCCGAATATAGATGAAGATATGCAGGCTCAGAGGCAGGGTCATGTACCACCAGCTGGCTGGCTGTGAACTTGAACCCAAGATTCAGGTCCTACTCTCCTCCCTCGCCACCCCATAGTGTTGGGGGGAGCAGTCCCCCACTGTTTGAGCAGTCCCTCAGGATCTGCCTCAAGAACCACGTATCAGCAGCATCCTCTCGAGCTCCCCTCTCCCTCCTTTCCCTCTCCCACCTCCAGAACTCAATCCCCAGCAAATCTCTGAGCTCAGTTTAGAAAGGGTGCTTGAGGCCTTTGGTGAACTGTGGTCCCTGAAGGGCTGGCTGGGATCCCTTGGCTGTGCGAAGGACTGGGAGGAAGCCTCAGCCCTGGGGTGTGGGTGGGGGGGAGAAAACCAGGAGCTCCTCTGATTTCCATTTCTTCCCTGCATCCTACCCCATCAAGCAGTACCAAGGCAGGCCAAGGGCTGCCTGGAAAGCAGGGAGAGTAGAAGACAGCTGCTAAAGAGTATTCTTTTGGCTAGAAAGAGAACTCCCAGGTTCTCTTGTTACCTCACCCCTCCTCTGAACTGACTATCAAAAGTAGCATGCCTATTCCCACCCTTCATCCCCACTCTCACCACAACTTCCAGGCCACAGCAACCAAGATCAGGACAGGAGTCCCTTCCAGTCACTCGGTTTCATCACCAACTTCTGGCTTCTCACACCAGCTAGCTCAATCGCCCCCTTAGGGAGAGGAGTCTTGGAGGACTCTTAGTGGGTTTTTTGGAGGCCCTAAACAGGTGTAGGATACCAGATAGGTCTACACTATCTCTCTGTGGCCATGGCCTGAGGGATTAACCTTTCTCTGGACTCAAGCCTTAGAAATCCTTGACCTGTTCCCCTTGGCCCATCAGCCATGTGGCTGGCAAAAGTGAGAATTTCAGCCTGGGTGAAAGTCCCCTCCCACTGTTGCTTGACTGAACTTCTAGGAGCTACACGGTGGCTGGCATGCTGGTGGCAGGGAATAGGACAGAGAAACTGATGCATCCCAACCCTGTTCCTACTGGCTGTGACTTGGAGTAAGGCCCTTCCTTCCCTAGCTTTCCATTGCAACCCCACAGGTCACAGGGTTGATGGAGGTTCCAGTGAGTCAATGGATGTAAATAAACTGTGTAACAATAATAATTTACTGGATGCTCACTACGTGCCAGGCACTATTCTAAGCCCGTTTTGGATATTAACTCATTGAAGTTCCACAGCCACACTATGACCTGGGGACCTATTGTTCTTGCAAACTTATAGAGATTTTGAGGGAGATATGAGAGACAGAGAGACTAAGTAACTTGCCCCAGGTCACAGGGCTAAGAAGGAGCTAAAGAAAGAAAGAGAAAAGTTGCTTAGTCGTGTCTGACTCTTTGGGACCCCATGGACGACTGTATAGTCCATGGAATTCTCCAGGCCAGAATACTGGAGTGGGTAGCCTTTCCCTTCTCCAGGGGACCTTCCCAATCCAGGGATCGAAGTCAGGTCTCCCGCATTGCAGGTTGATACTTTACCAGCTGAGCCAGCTAAGCCAGGAGTTAAACCCAGGTGGCCTAGTTCCAGAGCCTTCACTCTATACCACTGTGCGTATGTGTGCTCAGTCGTGTCTGACTCTCTGCGACCCCATGGACTATAGTCTGCCAGGCTCCTTCACCTATGTGATTTTCCAAGAAAGAATACTGGAGTGGGTTGCCATTTCCTATTTCAGGGGATCTTTCTGACTCAGGGATCAAACCCATGTCTCTGGCGTCTCCTGCATTGGCAGGGGAGTTCTTTACCACTGTGCCACCTGGCAAGTCTATATCACTGTGTCATAGACTATAAAAGACTGCCCTGGCCTCACTATTATTTTTTAATAGCTGCCTCTAACTCGGGCAGGTTGCAGCTGGAGCTGTTCAGAGAGGGGACCGGAAGGAAGGTTGAAAAGGGAAAAACCATGTACCTGCTTTCTCAAAGCTGGTGGAGACCTTACTGAAGGCTGCAGAGGTTGGGTCCGCCCCTTGCCCTGACTATTGGCAAGGATCTCTTCCTTGGCCACAGTCTTGGACTTGGAGGAGCATCTGGGCAACTCCCATCTTGGGGAAGAGTGGCAGGGCTGGAGCGGTGGGTGAGCTGCTAATCAGAAGCAGGGGGCCTGCTGGGCGCAGCCCGACCCCTTGGCTCACACCTCAGCAGCAGCCAGCACCTGATGAAAAGGCGCTGCTCCAACCAGAGCTACTGGTGGCGGCAGGACGCTGATGGAGGGCCAGAGAAGCCCCTCCCTGATGGGCAATTGCCCGCCACTCGGCTTTGATAGCCAGGTCCAAGTAGCAAGTCCCTGGCCAGGCAGCTCCTCGGGCATTGCATACATTCTTCCTGGCCAAGAAGGAATGCAGCAAGCTAACAGGATCCAGATGTGGGACTGCATTGGGCTTGAACCCCAAATACCATCCTGGCAGCTGGGAGACCTGGGGACACACAGGAAGGCTGCTGGGAACTCCTGGCCTCCCGGAGGGCCTTGAACCCAGCCTCAATCCCCTCGAGTCATTCTCTAGGGGTATAGGGGTTGGGCCCAGAACCTGGACTCAGACCTCTGCTCCCTCTTTTGATTTTGTGCTTCATCTTGACCCTCAGTCCCACCCCCACCCATGGGAGTTGGAGAGCCCAGTGGGTAGCTCAAGACAGCGCTTGCAAGGTCCTGTGCTCCTCTTCCAATCAGAAGCCCCATTCTCTCATATCAGCCAGCTGAATAGCCACCCCTAAGCTGGTCCTCTTTGTTGGGGGGGGCGGGGAAAAGGGATTTTGGTCAGCCATCAGGCTCAGCGGGCACAAGACCTGAATGCCAACTCCAGTTCCACTGTATCCTAGCATCATGGCCTCAGGCATGTCGATTTTCTGAGGTCAGTTATCCTATCCCTACAATGGGACCATATGCAGGCAGTTCTACCATGTAAGGAAACACAGACCCTGGCCCTGAAAGCTGAATCTGGCAACTAGGGGCACAGAGGGAAAGGAATACAACTCCCCAGGGAGCTCTGGTAAGTGCCATGGCCCTTCACTTTTACATGCTTCTTTCACCCTCAAGGCCAGACTGTGCTAAGCAAATGGAAAGGGTGCCTGGGACCCTGCTGCTGGAGCTAGAGAGTGGGGAAGAAAATGAGTACAGGCAAGTCTGGGGGCCTTCTCAGACTTATTCCTTTAAGAGCTGCTGCCATTCAACCCAAGGCAGTGCGTTCATCAGTCTGCTTTGATCCCAGACTCCATGAATATGTGGCAACACAGAGTGCTGGATAAACGGTTTGTAATAGAATGTGATGGGCTCTTAAAAGCTCTCCCTATCCCCACGGCTCTTTTCCAGCCTTCAATGATCCCAGAGAGCCTGAAATTGCACCATGAGCACTTTACAGTAAGTTATTATTTGCCATTGACACCACAGTGTGAATTAGTTGATTAGCTGACTGGAGAGCTAGGATGGATGTGGAGGGGAGGGCACTGGAGAGATCATGTCAGAGGCTTGCAGACTTGCCTAGAAGGGTACATCTGGGCCTGACTCAGGTACAGGGGAAAGTAGTGCCAAGCCCCCAAAATGCTGGGCACAGGTTGAAGAGCGGATAGGCTAGGGAGACTGCACTTCCTGAGGCACTGGACTGGGAAACGGAAGACCTAGGTTTGAGTTCTGATATTGCCACTGATCAAACTGTGTGACCATGGTCAGTCATGCGCCTTTTCCTGAGCTTCGAGTTCCCGTCTGTGTACTAGGTAGAGACTGCCCTGGATTGGGACAAGGCAGGTGGAATGATTTTAAGTGGTATCTTAAGGAGAGCATTCAAGGATCTGAATTTCTCTGAATTTCTCAGACCCAGCAGCTCTGAGCTGGGTCCTGCCTAAGGATTCCCTGTGTTCCTGAAGAAGGGGAGGAAGCAGAGCCTTAGGAAAACGAATTCTGGGCCACAGGAGTAGGGAGCAGAGGGTTCCTGCTTTGTAGAATGCCCAGTTCCTCATCCACACAATCTCAGAAAGGTAGCTAAAGAAAGAGGGGAGGAAGCAGAGAGGGAATGAGAGGGCTAACCCCAGTCTATCCCCCTCACTGCATTCGCTTTTAAAATAAAACCCATTTATATATAAATGTTGGCTTGATGCCCAGTCTCTGTAGAAAAGCTTTTCTGTATTAAACGCTACAATGAATTAAATTAACCATAATGATTTCTTTGTGAATGAAAACCTCTCTCTCTCTCTCTCTCTCTTCCTCCCCCTCCTTTCTGACATGGTTTTGATCAGGTTTTCCCCTCCCTCCTCAACTCCAACACAACCCAGCACCCTTTCCACTCCACCCTCCCCATTCCCACCAACAGCACTGCCTTCCCTGCAAGTGACCAGTTCTGTAAAGCCCTTCCCAAGGTTAAACTGATGGCTCCTGTGGTCCGATGTGAAGCAGGAATTGGTCAGCCCAGGGGGGTCCCTGGTGCACAAACAGAGCAGAGGGCATGGCCTGGGAAAACACGTGCCTGCCAGGGCTCCTGTGTGAGGATTTTCCAGCTTCAGGATACCTCCTCGAGCTTCACTTTCCTCATCTGTAAACTGCAATGAGTGGTACTGAGTCCAGGAGACTAATAAAGGGAAAGTGGAAGGGGGCACACACGTGTTGGGGGGGGGCTATGGCACCCAGGAGAGGAGTGCATGCCCAAGAATGCCTGCACCCAAAAGACATCTCCAAGTGTGGGCCACTGGACTCTGGCCCGTGCTTGGGTATGTAGCTGTGTGTGTGCCTAGTGGAACACAGGTGCATGGGAGTCTTGATCTGTGGGGAACCCACCCAGGGCTAAGCCCTGTGCATGCAGAGAGAAATTAGAGGAGCTCTGCCTTTGGGCACGCCTAGATGCTGGGCAAGGACCACTTAGAAGAGGGGCTATGACTCCCAGCTATCAAGAACTGGGGAAGACTGCTTGAGGGTGGTAACTTTTAGCCTGGGGACTAGAAAGTGGGGCCCCAATAACAAACAATCTTCCCCATGGACACAGAGCTTTGTATTTCCAATGCCCTTTTAAAGGTATTATGTCATTTCTCCCACACATCCTAAAAAGTATGTGCTATTATCCCCACTTTAGAGATGAAAACACTGAGGATTTCGAGCCTCTAGCATGAGTCAAGAAAAGACGCTGATGCTGGGAAAAATAGAAGGCAGAAGAAGGGACAAGTTGGTTGGATGGCATCACGGACTCAATGGACATGAGTCTGAGCAAGTTCCAGAAGATGGTGAAGGACAGAGAGGCCTGGCATTCTGTAGTCGATGGGGTCACAAAGAGTCAGACACGACTGAGTGACTGAACAAGTACCAATCAACTTGATAACCATGGACTGGCCCCAGCCCACTCTACACATTACTTCTCTGCCAGGCCCAGTAGCCCTTGGCATCCACAGCCAACATGATGACCACAGTCCTTAAGCTGTGCCTCATGCAGCCTTCTTCTGCTCCTTCACCACCTCACAAGGGTCAAACTTCGGGGAGGACATCCTTTCTGTAGTTCAGTGTCCCCATCTGTACCACGCGAGGTACTCAGAACACAAGCCACATCCCTGAAAACCACCAGGCCATTGTGTGTCTCTGGGTCTATTCCCACACTGCTTCCTTGTGGGCCTCCCACATCCCTACTGACCCTGTAAGTCTCCTGGGCACCTAGTGAGAACTCCATCACCACCCGCCTTACACTCGTTCCCTGGACTCTCAGCACCACACCTCAATTAGACATTCGACGACTGGTGGACATGTCACGTCTGGGTCTCCCACCAGGTGGTGAGGTCCATAAAGGCTGGGGTGATCTCTGATGTATTGCTGTTTCTCCAGGACCCAACACAGAGCCAGACACTGAGATGCTTGTGGAAAGAATGGGAATGAGGGAGAGTCTTTTCAATGCAGAGTAGACTGAGGTATTCATAGCCTTCATTTTCCCCCCAAAAAATGTTGAAATAGATGAAGACTTTATGATAGTTCTATGACGTATCAGCTTTGAAAGGGTGAAGTCAAAGGCAGGGGACTGCCATCAAGGGAAAGCTTGAAATAGGAAGAGAGAAGAGTGTGCTATGGCTGGGGCTGGTGATAGGAAATGGATAACTCCCAGGTGGATGAAGTCTTCCTACCAATGCTGAAAAGCCTCTGGAAAGATCAGGTCCTGGCAGCAATGGAGCACAACAGGCAGATGCTGCAGGCTTCCAAGGGCCAACCCCAGACACAAAGGCAGATCCCCTTCTAGGAGCTGGAATCCTCAGAAGATTTGTTGCGAGGAGACACAGGAGTCTTGAGTTGCAAGAGAAGTGAAGAGCAGGGGTGTGGAAGAGAGTCCTGCTACCACATTCTGCCTTTCACTCCACCTTCCTCGCCCTTCAGCGGGTGGGCCCTGACACAGTCTTGGGACTGCCAGAGTTGTCCCTGGCTCCCAAATGCACAGACATCTAGCTCAGGCAGAGGAGAGATTGGCAAGGCCATCTCCGGGCCTCCAGCCCCTCAGAGGCCCCTCCATGGAGGCCAGTCATGGGGGCCACACGGGAGGGAGACCAGGCAGTTAGGCTGGCCCAGAAGAGTTTGGCAGGATGCCAGCGGGCCTGCCCTGGCACAGAGATGTGAGCGGATGGCCGTTGCAACTGGTCTAATTGCTGTCTCATCTGCTCTCCCAGGGGCTGATTCCAGAGCCAAGCAAAGGGAGGTTTCTGCCGGGAGACTTGAGGGAGCCTGAGGAGAGGTGGAGGGCCCGGCACGTTGAAAGGCCCTGACAAACCCCAGCATGCCCAGGGCAGAAACCCAAGTTGCCGGGGTTGGGGCGGGAGGTGGACAGGGAGCAATGAAACCAGAAGGGAAGGGCCTAACTTTCCCATCATGTGCTCTTGGTTGCCCCTTGACCCTGTGTCTCCTTTTCCCAGGATCCTCACTCACCCTTTCCCACCTCCCTACCTGCCCTTGTCACCTCAGACCACTGCTGTCAGGCTCCCATCCCCACTTCAGCTCTCACCCTGTCCTAAGCAATTGAACTACAAAAGTCAGTGGATGCTTTTCTCTCCTTAACTCCAGTGTACCTTTCAGCCAAATCTGATATCTGTGACCCCCTCCTGCTTTCTGAAAACCGCTATGTCCTAATTCTATCCTCTCTATTTAGATGCATCTTCCCTGGTTCATCCTCCTACTTCTCTTACCTGGTTTTTTTTTTTTTTTTCTAAGTCCCTTTCCCAGGCCCCTCTTCTTCAGCAGCCCCCTCTTTAAATGTTGTGTTCCCCAAAGTGCTACTTGCAAGCTCATCTCCCCCATAGATGCTCCCTAGGCACGCTCCGGCCCTCCTGTGGTTTCCATTACCTCCTCTGGGCAAGTGAATTCCAAAAATCACCTCAACCTGGACCACTCCCCCAAGCTACAGCTGGTATAGACATTTACCCAGTGGTCATCTCTGAAGACACTGCAGAGCCACCTTGCCCCACATCGAACTCATCATGCTCCCAGGCCACACTTCTACTAGTCTCATATATCAATCCACTCAGGCTCTCAAGCTAGAAACCTTCTCTCCTCCCTCTCCCTAACCCTTCACATCTAATTAATTACCACGACCTGCCAATTTTACCTCCTTAATAGCTCTGGAATCCATCCCAAGCATTCCATCCCTACAAACACTGCCCTAATTCAGGCCTTTATCATTTCTCTGCCACCAGAGTGCGACCTCCTCTGACCAGCCTCCACACTGCAGCCAGAGAGCCCTTTTCTGCAGACATATCTGAGCATGTAGTTCCCCAATTAAAATCTGCCAGTGATTCCCCCATAATGTCCAGAGTACATTCTAAGTTCTTCAGCCTGGCACACAATGCCCTGTAGGATCTGGCCCTACTCTCCTATCTTACCTCTGAGCCTTGGCATGTACTGTGCTTTTTCATGTCACACTGGCACTGTCAGCCTCCTCTTCAGGTGACAAACTCCAACTCACATGGGCAGCTTGGTGGACTGGATAAGACTGTGGGTTAGGGAACCTGACTGCCTGACCAGGCGAGTCACTTACTTTCTTGGTGCCTTAGTTTCCCTAATCTGTAAAATGGGGATAACAAAAGTTTTTCTCATAAGGTTGTATTCATCTCATAAGGAAGTAAATTAGATCATGCTTGTAAAGCACTTAGAACACTGACTGGCACATATTAAGTGCTGTATAAGTGTTAGTTGTTATTAGCTATTATTCCCCCTTCAAGGACCAGTTCACACATTACCATCCTTGCGAAGCCACCTCCTCCTCTGAGACTAAGATAAGTGGCCCTCTTCAGGGTCCCTAGAGCCCTTGCTAAATTCCACTGTGGCACTTGAGATCATCTGCCTACTGCTTGACCTTCCTTCCCTGCAACATGATATGAAGCACTGAGGTCTATTTATCTTTGTATCTCTAGTGCCTAGCTGAGTTTTCATTTGAGCCTCAGACCAGCCTGATAGTTCTAATATTATCTCCATTTTGCAGATGAAGCAACTGAGGCTCAGGGTGGTAAAAGGAAATTTCCCAAGATCACACAACTAGAAATGGACATTACATGGATTTAAACCTAGGCCTGTATTATGCCAAACTCCCTGATCATTATACTTTATCTAACTGCCTTGCGGGAGGGAGTCTTAAAATCTTGTCCTGGAAGGAAGGATTAAAGGAACTAGTGGATGCCTGGAGGAGAGATAACTCAAGGGCAAGGGCAATCATCTCCCACCCATCTGTTTGAAGCTTACCGGTGCTTGTATGTGTGTTTCAATAGTGGTGCCAACGCATGTGTTGGACACGTGTGCAATGAGGTCATGCCAGAATGCTAGGGAAAGAAACCCAGAGATGAAGACCTTCATCTCAGAGACCCCACTTACTTTTGTAAAGTCCTCAAGAGTTTACAAAATGCTTTCCCATCCCATTTTGTCCTTTGATCAGCCTCACACACCTGGAATGAGGTAGCCATGTCTCACACAGGGCAGTGACTTACCCCAAGTCACCCAGCTCCAAAGTGGCAGAGCCAGGACTCCAACATCTAATCAATACATAACAGTTTCAACAAGCTCCATTTTGTTCCAGTTGGAAGTCTGAGGAGAATGAGAGGGTTCTTCCCTTAAGAAATGGATATATGAATGCTGCAGTGGTTTGGGATGGCCCGCCCAGAGGATTGAAAGACAAGAGAGAAGGTCTTTGAGACTCAGTATTTTCATCTGTAAATGGAATGACATCCCCAACCTCATCTGTTGGATGCAAGTCTAAAATGAGGAGATGTATATAAAACAATGAGACAAATGCCTGTGCCTCTGTAGGCGCTTAACAGATACAACATTGCATCTGAATGCTTACAATATTTGAAACAGCAACAAAGGTGTTGCAGGAAAGTTAGTGTGTCAAGAGCCAGGCAGGGCTGGGCTTGGAAATACCACCTCTGACCCTTACCAATGGTATGGCCTTGAGGAAGGCATGTAACCCCAGGATTTTTTCTTGCCTCATTCACATCTGCCTTATGAAATTGCTGTATACGAGAGCACCCATGTGGAATCCTGGCACAGGGGCAGGCATTCATAATGGTAGACACAGTGATTAAGACTTAAGTCATACTGCCTGGATTTCAAGCCCAGCTGCATTATCTACCAGCTGTGTGACCCTCGACATGTCACTAAACTTCTCTGTGCCTTGGTTTCTTCTTCACGGAGATAGTTGCAAAGATTAAATGAGGGAATACATGTAAATGTTTCGAACTGCTTCTGGCACAGAGTATGTGTTGGTGATTATTGTTTTATCAGACAAAGGCCTGAGAGGAATGAAATACACCCCCCCAACCTCTTCATGAACAAAGACATTAGTTGAAGCCAGTCAGAACAGATTAATGGGGTTCCTTTCATTCAGCTTCCTAAAGGCGCAGAATGACCCCTCAGGGGCTGGGGCCCTGCTTGTAGGGGTTGCTGTGAGCAAACCAAATTTTAGCCAAGATGCCCCAGGCTCTCTCCCAGATTAGGCCAGAGCTGTTGAGAACCATTGAAAAGGTTTTGTCGGGCTTGGAGAGCTCAGAAACCTGTTACCTGACATCCCAACTCCCTCCCTGGGGGACCAGACGTGGGAATTCAGGAATGATGCCATCATTCTCACACCTGACTCTGGAGCTTATGGCTACACCGGCTACAGGGGTTTGGGTTTAATGGGCCCAGAGGCAGCAGGGGGCAGGGCAGGACTGACTGCCCCCTGAAACTCCAGTTCTGACTCCATTTACAACAGGCTTCCTGGAGACCCACTGCATTTTCCCCTCCACTGCTCTAGGCTTTCATAGTTTCTCTGAGCCCAGGCCAGGCCCAACTAGGCCTTTGGATACCCAAAAGGAAGCGGGAGACCCAGTCCTGGCCCCCTTGCGTCACTGATCTGGCTGGGGCTGGGCTCCGCAAGCCTTTAACAGTACAAAGCTGCATCTCGGCCCCCTCCCCATCCCAGCCCTGCCTGGCCCCACCCCCAGTGCCGCGTGGAGGGAAATCAGGAGAAGCCAAGGAATTGTTTGTAATTAGTGTGTTTTTAAAGGCTTTTCCGTGAGCCTTTAGCAGATTTCAGGGGAGGGCAGTTTGCCAGGGAGCATTGAAATGGAAATCCTGTGTTCTGGCCCAGACCCTCTTAGAAGGAGATTCTTCCCAGAGAAAAGGCCAGAAACCCCGCCCCTCCTCCCCCAGGTCCCCATACGCTGCTGTGGTCAAGGAAGGCGGGACTCAGCGATGTGGGGCGGCTTTGTGGAAAGGCTTTCCTGCCCACAGGCCCCAGCTCTGCCTCAGGACACCTCGGTTCAGCCTCCACATGAAAGGCTGCTCCACAGGCCCCCAGCTCCTACTCCCCCCTACCCCAAGGGCACATCCTTTCACCTCCCCCACACAGAAAAGATAATCACCTGCTTTCCCCACTCTCCCCAAAGGCAAAGCAGTGGCCCTGGAACATGGCACCTCCAGAGTAACCTCCTCTGAAGTTACCCAGAGGTCATGAGTACAAGCAGCAGTTCTCAGAACAGAACAGTCCCTTCCGCCTAAACAGTATTTTACAGTTTGCCATATCTTGGAACTCCTGAGGTCCAATTATACCTCATAGCAACACCTTGAGTAGATAATGTCTAATGTTACTGGTTCACGAATGGGGCTGGGGTCATGACTTGCCCAAGCTTTTTTAGTTAGCAGAATAACAGAGCTGAGTCTAAAGCCAGGGTCCGGAGGGTGCCTTCTTCCCCTCCCCACCCCAGGCTGCCTCTTCCACAAGCTGGCTGACACGCAGGCAGGACTGCTCTGGTGCAATCCCTGGGCCTTGTGGTCTGGGATCATTTCCTGTGGCCTGAAGTACTTATTTGCAAGCTGTAAGGACTGCCCGGTTTCTGGAGGCCTCGATGAATGCTTCCAGCTGGGAATTTAACCTTCTCAGACCCAGCTGTGGCTCTTGCAAGCTCTCTAAGTTCTCACCCATTTTCTTAGACCCCCCTGAGGTAAATCAGCCATGTATGGGTGGGGGATAATGTATGGAGTAGCACTGAATTGAGACCCAGAAGACCTGGCCCTACCAACTTGCTCTGTGATCTTGGGCAAGTCCCTTCACCTCTCTAACCTCCAGTCAAGACTTAGAAAGTATGCTTCCCTGCCTGAGTTTCAAAGCCTGGCCTCTTGTTTTCATTGGAATATGAATGGAACTGACCTCCCCTCCCATAGCTCCTCTACATCTCAAGGTCTTGGGAAAACCTGGAATTATTGCATGTGACAGCTGCCTATGTAGGCCCTTGAGGCCAATGAAAGTTGTCCCCTGCCACTCCAGAATTGTACAGATGAGCAAACTGAGGTGCAGGAAAGGGGAGTGACTTCCCCAAGGTCATCCAGGGATGCTAGTGCTAAGGTTATGGCATGGGAGATTTTCATCTCTCCCCCCCAGCCCCACTAAGCCATTCCCAATAAAATACTACCACTACTAAATGCATATTTCAAGTCCTATGTAGTGTGACTAAAAGCATCTTCAGAAAGCTTTGCAATTTTTCCTTATCTATAACACCCATCCTCTAAAGAATCACAGTGTTTGCTGGCCTCCAGAGATGCCCTGCCTTCCACTGCCTTCCTGAAGGCCCTCTTGGTGGGGACACAGCAGCCATGGGCTCCTTGCACTCTCCCCAGAAGTCTCCTCTATGAGTCTGTGAACACGTGCCATCCCTGGATCCCTCCTTTCAGCCCAGGGCTAAGGGCCCTGGGTCTCTCACCCACAGTTCTCCTTAACTAGGGGAGGTTTATTAGACACAGCCCCACTCTCCTCCACTTCTACCCTGACATTGGCTCTAGGAACACAAAAGTGCAAGGAGAGTCGAGATTTACAAGACAGTAAAGAGAGCCGCATTCATATTTCAGAGGTGACTTTGCATGTTGTCCCCTGGTGTCCTCCTTCTGCATCAAGGTAAGAATTTACCTGTCCTAGTGCACAGAACATTGAGGAACTCACACCTCTAAGTTAGAGGTGCAGTAGCCCTTAGAGACCTCTGATTCCACCCTCTCAAGTTACAGATGGAGAAACTGAGGCCCAAAGATGAAGAAGGGACTTAGAAACCCTGCAGTGGAGCCAGGACCAGAAACCTCTTCTGCCCCCGCAGCCAGTGCTTTTTTTCTACCCTAGCTCATACCCTGCTGCTTCTTGCGCCCACGTGCAGGCTCAACCATGTGTGCGCTAATGCAGGCTGATGGCTTCTGGGAGGGTCACACATGGAGCCACACACCGGCCCATTCACTCTGACACATACCCCAGCTGGCTGTCCCCTGATACATATTCCTCCGTCCCCATTCACCGCCACCTACCCACCCCCCATCCCCTCCACCCTGCATCCCCTCCACCACCCCTGCCCAAGCACGCAGCCAGTCCCACATTGAATCACATGCTCCTCCCTGCCGGTGGCCCTGGGTCTGTCTCTCTTTGTCAATATGACTGTCCACGGCTGCGCAGAGAAGAGCTGGGCTCAGAGGTGCACCTGGGTCGGGGAGACGGGGGAGGGGGGCAGCACAGGGGCGCTCAGTGCAACAGAGCTGGGATGTGTGTGTGTGCGCATGTGTGTATGTGTGTGCATGTGTTTGTGTGTGCGCGTGCGTGCGTGTGTGTGTGTGTGTGTGTGGTATTTGTATGACTGTAGGCTGGATTCAGAAGTCTCCCCTGGGAGGCTTGGGGCCCAGCCATACCTTAGATAAAGCAGAGCAAGAGAAGGAATCTTTATTGTTTAGAAAAAGAGCAGGAGGGGAAAAGAGACAGGGTTAAACAGCCTGCAAAAGATAAGCCCAGGAGTGGAGGCCTATTCTGGCAGAGACCGGGAGCGTCCTGGGGAAGCAGCCAGGCAGCTTTCCAGAAAGTGTGAGCTCACGGGCCACTAGACATTAGCCTGGGCTGGGGTGGGGTGTGGTGGAAGTGGGGGCAGCCTCTCTAGAGCCTGGAGGAGAACTGCTGAGCTGAGGAGGGGCCAGGCAGAGGCCTCTAACTACAGAGATATGAGGATGATAAGTCTCTTGGGCTGGATGCTGTTGGACTGTGCCTGACACATCATGGGTGCCAATCCTTGATTACTAGATGGATGAATGAATGAGTACGTGAATGAATGAATGAATGGGCTCTGTCTCCCTTTATCACCATGAAGGAGCCCAGCCCAAGCCCACCTCACAGACAGGGCTGGCTGCTTGCAGAGAGGTTAAAGTAAGTGGTGCCTCAGGAAAGAACCTGAGCCTCTTCCTTGTATGTGCAGTAGATGGGGCCCTGGTTCCTCATCTGCATGGGCAGCAGAGCCCCTCATGGCCATGTCATCTAACCTCCCTTCCCTTCTGTTTCGATGGAGAAACCAAGATTCAGATTGGGGCATGAAGTTGCCAAGATCCCATAGCCCACTGGTGGCAGAGCTCAGCCTGGAACTTGCTTTTTTTCACCAGGTGTCAGCATCTGCTATTTCTCCTGGCTGCCACCTGTCTCTGTCACCTCTACAGCAGTGCCCTCAGCCTCAATGGTTTCTGGGCCTGGGAGAGCCATGGGGAAACCAGGAAGGGTGGAGAAAAAATAAGAAAGATGAGAGATGAACTGGGGCAGCAGAGGCAGGGCCCCCTGGCTGTGAATAGGGGCCATGCCCCTTGGAGAGAAAGATCTGCTGCAGCCCCTTCTGCCCATCCTGACACTGGTGAGGCTAAGCCAGGTGCCCCTCACTCCCAAAGGTCCACGGGGCAAGGCGTGTGTTCCCCACACACCACATGATGCACAGGCATGCACACACACAAGCCCAGGGTATGTGTCCCACCGTGTGACAGAGGCGATGGTTATGGAGACAGTCTCCATTCCCCCCCCCCTCACAGCAGGGCCTGGCATTACAGCTAGAAGGAAGTATTGGGTGGCTTGGGGGACAAAGGCCCTCGGAGTCCACACGCCTGGTGGATATTTTTCTTGTTAACAAACAATACTGCTTGCATAACTGGAACTGGCTAGACAGTGTGAGAAATGTTTAGGGCTTGAGAAAAAGCAGGAGGAATAAATAGCCACAAAGCCACAGGGTCCCATGGGCTGCTTTTCCTAAGGACATTCTGCTCCCCCACCCTCCTACACTCACATGAATGGAAGGGAGGCTGCAAAGATGGGTCAAGCCCTCATCTCAGTGGCCCAGACTGGCCCTATCAGCCCACAGGGCTCTCCTCTGTGGGCAGAACCTGAGGTTCTCTGTAGCCTCTCATCTTCCTGCCCAGTTGGCTAAGCACTCCACTGCCCCCCAGGCCTGACTCCTCATCAATTCTGTCTCTAGGCTATGTCCAGGCTGGAGAACACTGGTCGGACAGCTGTCAGGGCTGGGGCCAAAGGAATGTCTCTACACACCCTGGTTCCATCTACAGAGTGAAGCCAGTTGTTTCAATTCAGCTCTAACCTTGCCCCAATCTTAGCCTGAATTTCAGTGATAAAGCCAGCCCTGAGATGGGAAGCAGTGGCTTAAAGGCCTGGGAAAGATGGGGGTGGGGTGAAAAAGGAAGCTGATTTTAGCAGATTTAAGAGAACTACTTTGCCCCAAAAGTGGCCAACTTCTTTATCTCCTTAGCTAGTCCCCTGGCCCTGAAGAATGTGTAGCTGTTATCTTAAAGCAGAGGGCTAGGATGAAAGCTCAAAGGAAAATGTGCCAGGATGCTTTACCCAGCTGCTCAAGAAGTCACCCATCTGAATGTAAGGGTAGGCGTGCAAAGCAAGAGAGCAAACTGACAGGATACCTGCTCCCCTTGGTGGCCCAGGCCAAACCATCCAGGTCAAGGACCACGTTTTGATAAACACTTGTTCCAGAGCAAGTAGGGTATACAGTAAATGACCCCATGACATCCAAAATTCCGCTATTCTAGGATTTGGGGTGTTGTTGTTCAGTTGCCAAGTCATGTCCGACTGTTTGCTACCCCATGGACTGCAGCACACCAGGCTTCCTTGTCCCTCACCATGTCTCAGAGTTTGCCCAAGTTCATGTCCATTGCATCGGTGATTTGGAGTGGGGAAGCATCAGAAACATTGCCTTCTCTGGCTCCTTCTGCTCACTTATTTTGAAGACACCAAAGTTCCTGTCTCCATTCCCTGTGTCTTTTCTGGATTCAAGACTTCCTAGAATTTCATTTTCTTCACACTCACCTCTGCCTTTCCTATCCTCAGAAAATCCCTACCACCTTTTGGGAGTGGGACTCCTTGAAAAGAGTCCACTCTAGTCACTAAACATCCCCACTCCAGTCCTAGCTCTGCCTGCCCCCGGAAAATGGGTAAATGGAATCTGGTGACTGGCACCCCTGGGTCCCTAAATGAGAAGCATGTTTGTTTATAGCCAGATGAAATCCATCCCTCCTCCCACCCCTTCCCCCAGCCACGTCTGTGTATATGTCTCAGAAGTTCCTGCCATGGCCTCTATACCAAGCTGGCTTCTCCCAACCTTCCAAGCCCTGGATCCCTTAGAGGAGGGGCTGAGGCAGCTGCCACATTCAGCGTGGCAGAGCCGCTAGCTCAGTACAAATCAGAAACACATTGGAGGCAGGCAGGGCGGGAGCAGACAGGCCGGGGCTGGGGCCCATTAAGGCCGGAGCCCGGCCACGCTGTTTGCCGTCTCCACACAGGTTTCAGGTCTGCCTCCTGATTGTTTGTTTGTCTCGGTGATGAGAAAGACCAAGAAGGCAGCTGACAAGGACCATGGCGGGTGGGAGGGGGAGGCCCTGGCTCTCACCATTCTCCCCACCCTGGAACTCATGGAGTGCAGGAGAAGCAAGCTGCCACTGCCTCGTTTCCCTACCCCCACCCCCAAATTCCAAACAGATGTGCAGTCAGATTCTTCCTCTCCTTGGTTGGGAGAAACAAAAGAAATTAAAAATGGGACCCTAGAGACACTACTTTTGGGAGTACCCTAGTATAAAATAGGGATGAAAGGGAGATACAGGAAGGATTTCCAGAGATGCAGGTAGATGGGAGAAGTGGAAGCAGCTCAACCCTCTCCTAAAGACAGGTTTGTGAAGATTCCTATCCGGGGTTGGGCAGTTGTTTGGGGGGAGGGGGTGTGCCTGGAAGGATGATTGCTCTGGGAGGTCCCACTGAGTTTCAGATGGAAAGGATTCAAAGATGTCTGCAGACATGAATAGAATCTCTATATCTTGATTCACTGAGTTCTGACTTAATCAGGGCTGGCGTTTGCCATCATGGAGTCTGGCCCTCTCAGAGATAGAGGCTCTGCGGCCCAGAGTGGGGAAGACATTGTTCAGTGGCACAGCAGACCAGACTCTGGAATGTCTAGATTGGAGGCCTCCTGACTCCCTGTCCAGTTCTCCCTTCATTTTACGCTGCTCCCCTTGCTTGGTGTTCTCTGATTTTCTAGGCAGACACTCCAGCCCTCTCAGTCTGTCTGGCTCCAGCTCCAACCGAGGGTCTGGGCCGACTCTCGTAGGCTCTCTGTGAAGTCTGAAAGTTCTCTCTGGATTTGCTTGGTAGCCATGTTCCTCCATGAGGAACTAGTGCCTGCCCTCCACCCACTGCCCAGGCCAGCTTCAAACATCCAGAGTTGGCTGTGGGCAATGTGATCAAATGGTGAGCACCCAGTTCAGGTGACAGGGCCAGTGACCTTGTCTCTGGCAACATCGCTTCCAGACTGCCAGTGGCTAGGCCTTCCCCTGAGCAGGAGAGTCTCGTGTCCAGCCCTGTTACTGTCTCTGTCTAGCTCCCCCTCCTCTGAGATCCGCCTGCCTCCTGGCCCGGTCTACCCTAGCCCTCATCTCCATCCATGCCCACCTGAGGCCAGGCTGTTCCTGGATGCCCTCTGTGTTCCTGGCAGGGCTTGGCCATAAATCCCCATGCTGCTACTGCTAAGTTGTTTCAGTCGTGTCCAACTCTGTGCGACCCCATAGACGGCAGCCCACCAGGCTCCCCCATCCCTGGGGTTCTCCAGGCAAGAACACTGGAGTGGGTTGCCATTTCCTTCTCCAGTGCATGAAAGTGAAAAGTGAATGTGAAGTCGCTCAGTCGTGTCCGACTCTAGTGACCCCATAGACTGCAGCCTACCAGGCTCCTCCATCCATGGGATTTTCCAGGCGAGAGTACGGAGTGGGGTGCCATTGCCTTCTCCGATAAAAATCCCCATATGTGCCCACTCATGTGCACGTGCGCTTGATGTGTGCACATACATACCCTGTTTCCATAAGTCTGGTGATGGCTGTTCCACTATTTGGGCCTCTGGAGCTGGTTTAGCCTCACCTACCATTAAAACTAGCAGCCCAGCCATCACCCACAATCCACTGTCCACTCAAAGCCCTGGCCCCAAGGGCCTTTTGAAAACTCCTGACTGTCAGTGTCCAGGCTGGTGTTGTCAAAGATCAATACTAAGTAACAGGTTTGGGGAGATAATGGCTAAGGAGATCAGATTCTTTTTCTGTGCTCTTGTACTCACACCTCCTTCCCTCTCTCTCTCTCACCCTCCTTCCCTCCCTCTCCATCTCTCTTTTTTCTTGCAGTAAATTCCAACCAGATGGGCAAGCCTTCTTTCCCACTTCTGAAGTTTAGGGGGAATATCAGCCATGGGGGAACAAGAAATCACTCCCTTCCTCAGACTGGATCATCCCAGCCCCACCGGGTCTCCTATTCCAGTGCCTCACGCCTCACCGGATTAGACCAGATATTAAAAAGTATTTCTTAAATCCTTTTTGTTCCGAGTCTACTATTGACACTTGTGCTTCTCTCTCAGCAGGGCCTCAAACAGGATGGGGGGGGATGAGAGGGGAAGGGAGGGGAGCAGGACCCACTTTCAAGGATTCGGCTATCTGCAGGGCCAGACCCAGGCTGCAGCCCCATTATCAGGGGAAAGAAGAGCTCAACTCCTGGGCATGACCGAGAATATCAATGGAGTGTTGTGTCTGCCCGGACGTGCTCTCTAAGCCTAGAGACGAGCACAGACAGAAACGGCAGCTTTTGGAGCAGTCAAGTGCCGCTTCTTGCTTTGCAGCAAGAGCTGGGTCTTGTTATTTGAGCTACAGACAGATGGACTTATATGTCTCTGTGTGATTTTTCCTTTAGAGAGCCAAGGCCCAGAATCCCTATGCATGGCAGAGATGGGACAAAGCTTCTCACATCTAGCGATGGTCCCAGAAAAAGCAGTGGGGACCTGAGTTGGGCTGAGCCGCCTTGTTTTCTGGTCTGCTGCCTCTTATGCACACAGCTGTGGCCATGACCCCAGCCTCAGCTGAAACTTCAGCTGACACTTCCTCAGCTGGACTCCTGGTTTGGGGGTCAGCATCATCCACAGCAGGTCTCACACCAGCGTGTGCCTGTCTTGTACTCCATATCTAACAGCTAGCCCCTTAACCCATCAGACTGGGCCCATCCTAGGACCACAGAAGGACACCATAAGAATACAATCCTGCCTTGCTTCCCTAATGCGTGTGTGCTCAGTTGCTCAGTTGTGTCCTACTCTTTGTGACACCCATGGACTGTGGCACACCAGGCTCCTCTGTCCATGGAATTTTCCAGACAAGAATATTGGAGTGAGTTGCCATTTCCTACTCCAGGGGATCTTCCTGACCCGGGAAGATTGAACCCACATCTCTTGTGTCTCCAGCATTAGCAGGTGGATTCTTTGCCACAGCGCCACCTGGGAAAGCCCTACTTCTCTGATGAGTAATGATCATAATGTATAGCTACTATGTGCCAGGCACTGTTCCAAGGGCTTTACAGGTATCCTGTGACATAGGAACTCTTAGCATTACTCTCATTTTACAGAAGAGAAACCTGATGCACAGAGAGGTTAAGTTATTTGTCTAAGGTAACAGAACTCGTAATTGGCAGAACTGGGATTCAGCCCAGTGTAGAGATCAGATCCATAAGAATATAATCACTGCCCTCCAGGACTGCTACTCTCACCCCATCCTCCTAGTCTTCCCAGGATTGCAGTCAGACCTCCCAACCTCATGCCCTGTGACTCTGCCTCCATGAGGCAGAGACCTATCAGAGTCTCCTTCCCAGATACCACCCACCTGCCTGACTCTAGCCTAGACTCTGACTCGGGGCTTGCTGACCTTCCTGCCTGCTGGTCTGGACCCTGGCTCCTTGCATCAGTTGGGACATTCCTCCATTACCTATCCTGCCCTATCCAAGCATTTCTTCAGAACTGACAGGATGGTTACTGCTGCTGGAGATTTAGCACATTGCTGTCCAATAGAAATATAATGCAAGCCATGTATGAACTGTTCTAGTAGCTAGGTTTAAAAAGTAAAACAAGAAAGTTAAATGAATTTTAATAATGTCCTATTTCACTCACTATATATAAAATACTATCATTTAAACAAGTAATCAATGTAAGAATTATTAATGAGATCTTTTACTTTCTTTTTTCACAGTCAGTCTTCCAAATCCAGCGTGTCTTTTACATTTCCAGCATATCCAACCTGGGTGCTACCAAGCTGAACAGCATATATCTAGAGGCAGACTGTGGATCTGAGGAACCCCTGGGATGGAGGTAACTGAAGTAACCCGGGGTGGGGGTAGATGGTGCACTGTGAGAGGTGGGGCAGAAAGGATGCTGACTTGGGGGTTCAGAGACCCCGGTTCTCCTCTTGGTGCTGATGCCAAGTCACTGGTAAGCTTGAGCAACCCCCTCACCTTCTCTGGAGACTTCAGTGAGAAGGTTTGCCTAAAGACCCTTCGACTTGGAACATTCTACTCCCACACCCTTCCTGTCCCCTCCACACCCATAGTATCTAGTTATCAGTAAAAACAAAAGCCAGTAAGTGATGAGTTCCCTTTCTTAAGAATATACAACTGTGGCCTCGTCTTCCTTTTCTGGAAATAACCCTGGTTACCTGGAGCTTGGCCCTTTATTCCTCATAACAGTGGACTTGGCCTTGGACTATCACTGACAAACTCCTAAACCTGTGCAAATAGATTGGTCTATTGGTCTAGACTGGTCATGTTTCCAATCACAAGAGCAGTTTGAGCAGAGGCAAGCTCAGTGATGTAGTGTGCGATCAGGCTTTGCCTTTCTAGCTTTCTAGAAAACCTGGCCAGCTCAGTTTTGTTTTTTTTTTTTTTGCTTTTTTTTTTGCATACATCCCCCTCCATGATCTATGTATCCCACACCAACCAAAAGGGCTTTGATAGAAGCTTTACTGTATGGATCTTAGACCATGGGAGAAAACTAGGCATATGAAATGTACTTTTACCAACTACACACACTCTTGGGAATTCTGTAATCCACAGCCCCCACGCCCCTGCCTTCCCACCCCATTCAGACTCACTGGCTGAAACTGAAACCGTAGAGCCTCCAGAGAAGTTTTTTAGGCATGGTTCTGATCCTGAGAGTTGAGCAGACAAGGACGTTTCCAAATGGTTTGGACTGGTAACAATCCAACTGGAACAGTGTTGGTGCATTAAAAAAAAATTCTTCTAAAGAAAATATAACCTGTCTAAAATTAGTATTGGAGTAAAGTGACCTTCTTATCAGTTCAGTTCAGTTGAGTCACTCACTCATGTCCGACTCTGCAACCCCATGGACTGCAGCATACCAGGCCTCCCTGTCCATCACCAACTCCTGGAGTTTACTCAAACTCATGTCCATTGAATCAGTGATGCCATCCAACCATCTCATCCTCTGTAATCTCCTTCTCTTCCTGCCTTCAATCTTTCCCAGTATAAGGATCTTTTCCAATGAGTCAGTTCTTCACATCAGACGGCCAAAGTATTGGAGTTTCAGCTTCAGCATCAGTCCTTCCAATGAATATTCAGGACTGATTTCCTTCAGGATTGACTGGTTTGATCTCCTTGCAATCCAAAGGACTCTCAAGAGTCTTCTCCAACACCACAGTTCAAAAGCATCAATTCTTTGGTGCTCAGCTTTCTTTACAGTCCAGCTCTCACATCCATACATGACTACTGGAAAAACCATAGCTTTGACTAGATGGACCGTTGTCGGCAAAGTAATGTCTCTGCTTTTTAATATGCTGTCTAGGTTGGTCATGGCTTTTCTTCCAAAGAGCAAGCATCTTTTAATTTCATGGCTGCAGTCACCATCTGTAGTCATTTTGGAGCCCAAGAAAATAAAGTCTCTCACCATTTCCATTGTTTCCCCATCTATCTGCCATGAAGTGATGGGACCAGATGCCATGATCTTAGTTTTCTGAATGTTGAATTTTAAGCCAACTTTTTCACTCTCCTCTCTCTCACCAAGAGGCTCTTTAGTTCTCCTTTGCTTTCTGCCATAAGGGTGGTGTCATCTGTGTATCTGAGGTTATTGATATTTCTCCTGGAAATCTTGATTCCAGCTTGTGCTTTATCCAGCCCAGCATTTCTCATGATGTACTCTGCATATAAGTTAAACAAGCAGGGTGACAATATACAGCCTTGACGTACTCCTTGCCTGATTTGGAACCAGCCTATTGTTCCATGACCAGTTAGTTCTAACGGCTGCTTCTTGACCTGCATACAGATTTCTCAGAAGGCAGGTATAAGGTGGTCTGGTATTCCCATCTCTTGAAGAATTTTCCATAGTTTGTTGTGATCCACACAGTCAAAGGCTTTGGCATAGTCAATAAAGCAGAAGTATTTGTTTTTCTGGAACTCTCTTGCTTTCTCAATGATCCAGCGAATGTTGGTGATTTGATCTCTGGTTCCTCTGCCTTTTCTAAATCCAGCTTGAACATCTGCATGTTCACCATTCACATACTGCTAAAGCCTGGCTTGGAGAATTTTGAGCACTACTTTGCTAGCGTATGAGATGAGTGCAATTGTGCAGTAGTTTGAACGTTCTTTGGCATTGCCTTTCTTTGGGATTGGAATGAAAACTGACCTTTACAGTCCTGTGGCCACTGCTGAGTTTTCCGAATTTGCTGGCATGTTGAGCACAGCATTTTCATAGCTTCATCTTTTAGGATTTGAAATAGCTCAGCTGGAATTCCATCACTTCCACTAGCTTTGTTTGTAGCGATGCTCCCTAAGACCCACTTGACTTTACATTCTAGGATGTCTGGCTCTAGGTGAGTGATCACACCATCATGGTTATCTGGGTCATGAAGATCTTTTTTGTATAGTTCTTCTGTATTCTTGCCACCTCTTCTTAATATCTTCTGCTTCTGTTAGGTCCCTACCATTTCTGTCCTTTATTGTGCCCATCTTTGCATGAAATGTTCCCTTGGTATCTCTGATTTTCTTGAAGAGATCTCTAGTCTTTCCCATTCTATTATTTTCCTCTATTTCTTTGCATTGATCACTGAGGAAGGCTTTCTTATTGCTCCTTGCTATTCTTTGGAACTCTGCATTCAGATGCTTATATCTTTTCCTTTCCTTTTCTCCTTTGCTGTTAGCTTCTCTTCTTTTCTCTTACCTTGATTCATGGACCTAACATTCCAGATTCCTATGCAATATTGCTCTTTACAGCATTGGACCTTGCTTCTATCACCAGTCACATCTACAGCTGGGTATTGTTTTTGCTTCGGCTCCATCCCTTCATTCTTTCTGGAGTTATTTCTCCACTAATCTCCAGTAGCATATTGGGCACCTACTGACCTGGGGAGTTCCTCTTTCAGTATCCTATCATTTTGCCTTTTCATACTGTTCATGGGGTTCTCAAGGCAAGAATACTGAAGTGGTTTGCCATTCCCTTCTCCAGTGGACCATGTTTTGTCAGAACTCTCCACCATGACCTGTCCATCTTGGGTGGCCCTACACAGCCTGGCTCATAGTTTAATTGAGTTAGAAAAGGCAGTGGTCCATGTGATCAGACCTTCTTATCACCAAGGTCAAATGTCTGTAGAATTAAAATAGGTATTCTACTTCCAGTTCATGAAATTATTTTTCAGTGATGATGCAAGATTTTGTTTATAGAGGTGAAATAGGCCAGGATAAGTTTTTTTAGAGGAGTAGCATTTTGCAGTGGGTACCAGAATACAAAAAAAAGGGTGTTTAGTTTCTGCATTACCCATGAGAGCATTGTTTCAAGACTTGGTCTCAGCTCTTGGCCACGGGAGGTACAGGCAAGTTTCTTCCCCCATCTGCAAGGTGGGACTTAGTGGAGCCTGCCCTGTGCTACTGTGACCCAGAATGGTTGTAAGGGAGGCCCTGGTGCCATAACTAACAACTGCAAACAGAGTCTATAAACTTCCAAGTGTTGAGCTTACCTAGAAAACAGAAGTGCAAATGTGCAAATTCCTGGTGGCCTCTGGCTATCTTCAGCACATTCAGTGTCCAAGTGGAAGCTCAGAAAATGCTTTGTCTACCATGGTCCTGGAGTAGACCAGACACTAGGAAACAACTGGAGCCTAGGAGGGATAACAGGCATTCTGAGTCAGAGGTGAGGCAAGAAGAGGCAAAGGATTTAAAGATCTTAAATAGGGTCTTGAACAGAATTATTAATAATAATTTTAAAACACAAAATGTATATGACATTCTTCCTTTTGGGAAAATACTTGACAAATCTCAGTCTTAATAACAACTCTGGAAAGTGAGAACCATGGTTATCTCCATTTTATTGCTAAGGCCCAGAGAGGGTAAGTCATTTAGCCAAAGTCGCACAGCTAGTAAATGGCAGAGCCAGGATTTGAACCCTAGGCTATCTGATAATAAAACTATTCTCACTATTCTCTGTTCACTCCATGTTGTTCCAGATTTCAGAAGTGTAGACGAGCACAATGAATGCTACCAGGCTCCTATAGTGATGTCCAGGTACTATTCTATGTACTTTACTCATATTAACTCACTAATATTCACTACGACCTTATGAGGCACGTACCCTTATTATTCTCCTCATTGTATAGAAGAGAACACTGAGGCACAAAGTCACTTATCTAAAACCACCCTGCAGAGCCAGGATCTGAACCTAGCATCTGGCTCCAGAGCATTTAACCACTTCTCTATACTGCGTTTTAAGCCAGGCTGTGTCACCACCTAGGAATCCTAGAGTTAGCGGCAACAGGGAAACCACCCAGGACCTCCCCTGCAGACTGAATCCAGCAACCATCACCCAGGAGCATCAAGCCTCCATACCTACCCTTTAAGAAAGCCCAGCTGAGCAGAAGCAAGCTCATTCTGACAGAGGCAAGGTGGTGTAGTGGAAAGAATGTGGCCTCTGGCATGAGACAAACCTGAGTTGAAATCTTGGCTTTAGAACTTACTTTGTGACCTTGGGCAAATCACCGAACTTCTTGGGATGTCAGTGTCCCACCGCTAAGGGCTGTTGTGAGAAGCAAATGAAATGGCTATATAGAAACGTGAATTATATACTCCAAAGTGCTCTTGAAGGTTAGTTGGAATTGTTGTTCTATAGGGCTAAGTTCCTCTGCCCAAGCTGAGCCAAAGCGGGGACCAGAAGTGGGCTTTAGAAATGCTAATGGCCCAGGTTACTAGCAGGCGGAGACAATAGAGGAGGGCGCCTTGAATGGGGCGGCCAAGCCTTGGAGCGGGGCTCCCCACTTGGGAGCAGAGTGAGGGAAGGGGTGGAGGGGTGGCTGTTCCCAGCGGAGGAGATCGGAGACTGGGCTAATTGGAAGGGGCTGGAGCTGCCAGGGGAGGAAAAGGAAGGGGATTACCTGCAGGTTGGCGGCCCATGGGGGCGGGGCTCTCAGGAGTGGGGAGGGGATGGGGGTACAGGAGCCCGGGGCCGGGGCCCGGTGTGCAAACCCACTGAGCTGGACCCCCAGAGATACAGGGTGAGGGAGCAGGAGGCTGGGGGTGGAGATGGAGCCAGGAGATTCTGAGTTGTGCAACTCCAGGCCCAAACCTGGGCTGGAGGTAGGGAAGATGGGATAGCTAGTTTCTAAAGCCAGCTTGGATCCTGACCTCCTTGGGTGACTTGGGGATGAGTCTCTCTAGTGCCAGGACTCTATGAGGGAAGTCTGTGTGTGTGTGTGTTGTGTGATGGGCTCACTGAACGGAGGCAGGAGCTGAGTCTGTAACCTTCTTGTTTTTCCCCTCCTCCTCCCCTCCATGTCTTCCCTCTCTTCCTCTCCCGGAGTCCTCTCCCTTTGCCCTCCCCTCCCCCTGCACCATGAAGGCTGTTTTTGTTCCTCCTCCTGGCCTAGCCCCCCGAGGTGTGCAAACAGGAAGGACTTCTCCCCGGGCAGTGAGTAAGGAGGGAAAAATGAGGTGTTGAAAAGATGACAAGTCGCCCTGTCAGAGCTCACCTTGGCAGGGAACAGGCGGCAGGGGCTGGCGGGTGGTGGGAGGGGGGTCCACTCTGGAAGCCAGCCGACATGTGCCCAGAGCCAGGCAAGCTGATCCTCAACAAGCAGGCACTGTGTATGCGTTTGTTTGGCTTAGAAAAGCACCCCCCCACACACGCCATTCCCACCATCAAAGATTCCTTCCTTTCCTTCCCAGTAGGAAGAGTAAAGGCCGCTGGGGAGGTTTAGAGTGTGATTGAAGGGGGTGGGGCAATGAGAGGGGGCTGGGCAAAGGCCCAAATCCCTCTTCTAAGTTTGGAGCCTTGCATCCAACAGCCTCCTGGACACCCCTGGCATGTCTCAAAGGCACCTCAAACTCAACATCCTAAACTGAATTCATCAATGCCATTCTCCCCACCCCTGCATTCTGTCCCTCCTATAGGGCTCTTATCTTAGTCAATGACCTCATCATCCAGTCACCCAAAAGCCTAAATCTTGGGAGTCATCCAAGACTTCCTCATACCCCGCAATTGGATCAGTTTCCTAATCTGGTCAGTTTTCCCTCTTATCTCTTGAATCAATCTGTCTCTACTCTCACTCCCCAAGACCAGCACTCTCTCATTCATTCATTCATTGAACAATGATTTTGTAAGCATCTATCATGTGCCATGCACTGTGCTATAGCCACTGACTATTCAGCTGTGAACAAATCTGACTGACTCGTGCTCCCATGGAGTTTTGTGCCTGACATGTCTAAGTTCACTGCAGTGGGATGGGGCTCCCTGGATGAACCAATTTCCAAAACTCTTCCCACTGAGCAGAACAGTTAAGAGCAGTGCCTGGGTTTGATTTCTGGCTCTACCACTCGTAGCTGTGAGACCTCAGGCAAATCACTTAATCTGTCTGTGCTTTGGTTTTCTCACATGGAAAATGGGAGTAATGATAGCACCTACCTCGTAGGGCTACTATGAGGATTGATACCCATTTTTTATGTATTTTAATATTTATATATATGTTTAAAGTGCAAGCACAGTGTTCTATTAGCATGCTTAATTTTATTATTTAAAGTATGGAGTGAAGCAGGGCCTGATGATAAACCAAATTATCGGAGCCCAGAAGGAGGCCTGCCTGGGAGGCAGTGGATGCTTGCAAAGGCCCTGCCAAGAAGTCCGCATAAGAAATCTAGCACAGTCCTGATTAGCTAGCAGAGGCCTGGCATAATAAATCCAGGTGGAGAATCCAGAAATCCAAAAGGTAGGAGGCAAAGGGTGGTAGATTTGTTACTATCAGTAAGGTTTGGGCACCAGCCCCAGCTCTGCCGTTTCCTAGCTGTGTGACCTTGAGCAGGTCATTTTCCTGATCGAGCCTTAGTTTCCTAAGGATAGCAGTTAACAGGTTTTGAAAGCTTAATATGCATCAGGCACTGTTTTCAGCACTTTCAACTGCCCCTCAAAGGGAGCTACTATTATGGAACTCTCATTTCACTGATGAGAAAACTGAGGCATGGACAGGTTAAGGCACTTGCCCAAGATCACAGGGTAAGTGAAATGCACACCTGGGACCTGAAAGCAGGTATCTTTGAGACTGGTGATCGGTGCACCTCCTTTGCAGAGCTGTTGTGAAAAGTGTGCAATATATTGAATACTTCTGGAAGTATTTGGTAGCAGGTTGGCAGGCTGCCCAGGGAGGACTGTCTCTAAGCTGTGGGCTCCAGCTGCTGGGCTGAGGCAGGAGGAAGCCTGAGCCTTGAAATCTAATAGGACCAAAGCAATACCTGAGTCTAGGGGATGGGCTAGAATCCCCTGCAGAATCAGGGCTCAAGGTTAAACCTGGACTAGAGGCCAAGGGGACTCAAACCGCTGAAACTGTTGAGGGCAGAGATGGTCTTGGTCTCTCTGCACTCCCCAGTGTTCCACAAAAGGAAGTGCTTAGTAAATATGGGAAAGAAATGCCACTTCTAGAGGGTCTCCTATATATGGCCACCACACTAGTCCCTCATGTCCTCTTCACAGTGGTCCCATGACGTTATTGTCCCATTTTACTGGTGAAAAAAAACTGAGGCCCAGAGTGGTGAAGTGACTCACTCAAGGACCAGACCTAACAAGCAGTTTTAAACGCAGAGAAGAGAAAAAACAAAAACAGAAAAGACAAAGCCCCAGCCCCCCACCCGTGGCCGTGAAGGAAGGTTCTTTTTAACACTCTAATGATACACTTTGATGACCACTGGCCTTACCCCTCTACCTGCCTGCAGCCAATGAAAGAAGCTTTACTTCTATAGAACCCACACAGGATCAGGACTGGGGGTCCATCAGATACACAGGTATATGGTCTAGGCTTTCACTAAGAGCCCCAACAAAGAAGCTCCCACCCTCGCCAGCCTGAACCTGTCACTCTGGAACCCCTTCACTTAGGGACAAAGAGACCAGTGGGAACTTCCGACTCCCACAGACCCAGAAGAGCTTCACTCTTAGCCGGGAGGACTCTGCAAGCCTCAGGCTTTTCTTTCCCGGTGCCCAGCCTGTGAGGGAGGAGTGAGTGCAGCAACCGTGCCTAATCAGGCAGGGCCCCAGGACACAGAAGCTCCTTCATCCAGGCCTGAGGAGGGGTCAGGCCAGGGCTCAGGGAGGGGCCAGGGCAGACACAGAGCCCATCCAGCTGGGACCAGCCCACATTCCTCAGCGGGCCTGGATGGGGTGGGCACGCTCAACAGGAAGCCAAGCCCTTCACGAGAGGGGCTCAGCCGCCATCTGTGCATACAGACAGTGGTTAGCAAAGGGCCTCGGCCAGCAGAGTCAATTGCACAGAAAAAAAATAGCAAACATTTTGCTTCCTCCTCCTCCCCCATCTCGCCACACTCTGCTTCCAAAGGGAATGTTGGACTCCTGCTAAGTATTTTTCTCCAGACCAGGGCCAGGCATCCGGAGTCAGCCTTGCTCAGTTGCTGAAGAGAGAATGATGTATGTGGGGGCATTCTTTCTACCCAGGGAGTAGTGGCTTTTCTTCTGAGCCCCAGGCTCCTGCAGCTCCAAAAAAAAAAAAAAAAAAGCCAGGAGAAATGATAACAACCAATAACAACCATCCCCTTATGCTTATACAGTGTAGTGTATTCTGTCCATCTGTTATTTCCTTTGCTCATTCCAGCCACCCTGTAAGATAGGGATTCTTTTGTCCCATTTTACAAATAAGCAAACCAAGGCTGAGAAAGGGTGTGTGCTGTGCTCACCACTCACAGTGAATTAGCATGAAAATTGTTTCTGACGAAAGCCTGATTCCAAATGCCCCGGTCTCTCGCTAGCCTGAACTGCCCGAAGCCTGCCTGGCCTCCATCAGGAAGAGCCAGCTTTGAGAGGCTTGAGTCAGTGTTCTAGGAACATTCCAGTTTCGTTTTTCCCTTTTTTGCTCTGATCACCTGCTTGCTGAATAGAATTTGAGAAATGCCCTCAAAAGGGAAAGAAAATTACCTGTAATCTTACCACTGTTAACTAACATGACGGCTGAGGTAGATTTCCTGATAGTTCCTCTGTTACGCACATATACAATCTGGACATCTCTTTTACATACCTGAGATGTTAGTGGACATGGTTTAGGTGTTGGGCCACCCTCCAGCCCCACACTGTGTCCTCAGCCGAACTTGCGGTTCTTCTCTCGATAAGGCTTGCTTACGTTGAAGTTTTTGGTTCCTGAGGGGGCCATGCACACACACCTTGCTATGTCACGCCCCTGACTTTGTTCATTCAGTTGCCTTCACCAGAGGTCTCTGCCCTCCTCCCTCCCTCCCTCTTTTCTCTCTATTGTTCATGTATACAAGGGTTTAAAAATATCAAATTAACAAAAACTCCAAAGGGACAAAGGGTATACAGTAAAGGATGGGGCTCCTCGCCCCTGACCTCAGTGCCTGTTTCTTGTGTATCTTTCCAGAGACAGTCTATGTACAGGAAAGCACTAACGTGCATGTATCCTCTGTGAAACCTGCCTGGTAACTGTGCCCACTTCTATGACTCACTTTTAACTTCTTGGTTTTGGGATACTCACACTGCAATAGCTGTACATGTGCCTCATGCTGTCTAGCAAAGCATCCGATAGCTGTGCCATAATTTATTTAACCAGGCCCCTAGTGATGGACATTGACATGCTTTCTGGTTTTTTGCTACTACAAACAATGCAACAATAAATATCCTTGTACAAACAACCTTGTGCTTTTGCTCATGGAGGAGAAATTCTACTAGGGGAGCTGCTGGATCAGAAAGCATGAGGATTTTAAATGTTAATATATTCCACTAAAGTGAAAGTGTTCAGTCGTGTCCTACTCTTTGTGGCCCCATGGACTGTAGCCCCCCTGGCTCCTCTGTCCATGGGATTCTCCAGGCAAGAACACTGGCGTGGGTTGCCATTCCCTTTTCCAGAGGATTTTCCCAACCCAGGGATCAAACTCAGGTCTCCTGCATTGCAGACAGATTCTTTACCATCTGAGCCACCAGGAAAGCCCATATTTCACTAAAGAGGCTTTCAAACAAACCGATTGGCACTCCCACCAATAGAAGACACTGGAAAGGGTCTATCCTTCCCTCCTTCCCTCCTTTCTTCACCTGCTTAATGCCTATTCATGCTTTCAGAGTGGTTTCATCCAGGATGCCTACAAGGACCAGCGCCCCCTGCCCAGGACAGCCAGCACAGCTCTTTGCCTCCATGGGATGACTCCTGCCGGTCACCCATGTTTGCCTCCACACAGTGCTTTGCACGGTAGACTGTAAGCCTCTCTTTACATATCTGTTTCCCAGCCTAGACTATGAGCTTTTTGAGGGAAGGGCTAAGCTTTAGCCTTGGGCTTGCTAGGTCCCTGGACATTTGTCTTCATGTGTTTGGTGCTCAGTCCCTACCTTCCTTCAGACTGGCTCCCAGCCCCTGCTTGGGCCATATTCCTCCAACTCTGTGTAAGCGGTTCCTGGCTTCTAGTCCTTAGCTGCTGTGGAAGAACTCCCCTACAATCTGGGTCTTGTTTCTCCTCTTCCTCCCACCGAAAAGCCTAGTGTCCTCCTGTCTGGGCGCCCCCAGGTTTCTCTTGCCTGATCCCTCACTGAGCTGTTGGGAGGCTGACAGCCTGGATTGCCTGTGGCCAGCATCCCTGAATGGGGTCAAACTGGAACCAGGCTGGACTTTTATGCTGAGGCCAAGACCCCTACCTGCTCCTCGCCACATTGAGACCGGGCCAGGCACAGAAAAGACATCCCAGCCATGCACACGTACTCCTACTCTCCCTTCTGAACCTCGGTCTCCTGACGGTTCACCTCCTGGGGTTGACGGGAGGGTCCAGGGACATCACTGAGTGTAAAGAGGTCTGGAGAAATCTTATCCAAATGGCAGGGATTATAAAGCCTCACTAACATTCTCCATCCCTCTTTGGGATAGTGAGGTCCAGAGGGCAGAAATAGTATAAGAGGCATGCAGGGGTCAGCAGAAACCTGCAGCAAAGTCTCATTCTGCAGATGTCAATGCCAAGGCAGGCTGAAAGTATTGCTCAAGGGTCCCAGAACCTGGCTTGCTCTATACGAGGACAAACAGAAAATGGGACAAAGGGTGTAAGGAGTGGCCAATGGGGATGAAGGGGAGAAGGAGGGGGCAGGGCCTGAAGAGGCTGTGGGTGGGGATGGGGCTGAAGCCAGGTCACATGCACCTGGGGGTCAGCTCACTGAAACACCTCCCCGGTTCTCTGAGCATAGCCCCTGCTCTGAGCCTACCTTGGTGGGGGGATTCATTCATCCTGTCAGCAAAGGTTTTTGGTAGTGAGTGCCAGGACTATGGAAATGAGTCAGACACAGAGAGCTCCTGACCACGAGGACTCACCGGGATAGAACGCAGAGAGGAAAGGAGCTAGAGCTATCAAAAAATAATCTTTTCAGGAACTGGCACGTGAACAGGGCTTGTTAGAGAGTGGATGGAATGGACAGGGCTGGGAAGGACATTTCAGGTCAGAGATCCAGACACAAATGAATTAATAGAAGTATCTAGCTGGAACAGAGGGTGAGAGAAGGTTGTGCCTTAAGAGCAAGGAAAACCCTTATGATGGCTCAGCAATAGCGCCAGTTGTGGGGACCACCTCAGGAAGCTGAGGTGCTCTCTTACAAGATGAAGTGGTTTCTGCTCCAAATTAGTGACCAAAATGGGAGGCTATTTATTTCACATCCAGGAAATCAAGATGTCCAGTGTGATGGGTGGCACATTTGATGAATACACCAAATAATTTACCCTCAAAAATAACTGCTTTGTGTATAGTGGTCCCCAAAGCCTACTGTTCTAGAACCACAGCAGGAAGTGCCAATAAGGGGTTCACTGACCTGTAAACAAGGGCTTCCCAGGTGGCTCAGTGGTAAAGAATCCACCTGCCAAGCAGGAGATGAGCATTCAGTCTCTGGGTTGGGAAGATCTCCTGGAGAAGGAAATGGCAACCCACTCCAGTATTATTGCCTGGAGAACCCCAAGGACAGAGGAGCCTGGAGGGCTACAGTCCACAGGGTCACAAAGAGTCAGGCATGATTAGTGACTCAAGAACAGCAGCAGCAGCACTGTAAATTGAAATCACCTGACCCTTGGTCATTTGGGGTATCTTGTATGACTAGGAAAACAGGCCCAAAAGTGGGCTATGGTGTTGGTAAGTGTGCCATTTGAGGTTCTTAGTTACAAACAACAGAAACCAACTTTAGTTAATTTAAGCAGAACGGTTTTATTGGAAAGCTATGGGGAAGCTTGGGGAATTGTCAGAGAGGATAGAGGGTTAGAAACTGGCAAGAACAAGGGAAATGGGCAGCCAAGGGCAGGGCGAATCCTGCCCCCTGGGCCACCACCACCCTCAGCACCACAGGAGCAAATGCTCCAAGACCTGGGCTCCTCTGCTTTCGTCCCTCCAAACAGGCATAAGGGTCTTTTGTGCTGAGACTGAGGCATCAGCTCACACTGTGTGGGCCCTGGGCCTGTGTCTCGGGCCTTGTTGGTGTTTCCAGTTGGGAGAGTCTCACCTCTGGCATGACCCTCCACAGTGATAGGCTCCTCACACAGGCCCTGGGGAGAGGTCCCTTTCCATGGATGTACCAAGGCTGACTAAGGAAAACTGGGGCTGCCGCTCCACAAGGAGCAGGGAGGAAGGCAATCAGGACCTAAGGGGGTTCTTAACACATCTTCTTGTGTGGTGCCAGTCAGGACACCACAAAGGTTAATGTTAGGCCAACTACCACAACCCCACCCTATGGGGGCCCCCAGGGTCACAGACTTCTGAGACATCATGACAGCTGAGGTGCTGGCTGAAGGCCAAGGGGGAACACAGAATGACTGGGAGACGAAGTTATAAATAGCAGCTTGACCAGTTACAGGAAAAAAGGACTGTGGCTTCCACCACAGGTTTCTGTGCTTACAGTGAGAGAAAAATCCTTTATTTTTTATCAATTGGAAACTTTTTTGATTTGACTTATTTTGTTAACAGTCATGGAAAAACACTGACACAAAAAAATATCAAGCAGAATTAACTTAAAAAAAAAAAAAGCCCCATTCCTTACTACTTTCTTCCAAGTCCCTTTTCCTCCCCAGAGGCAACCACTGCCATCAGTTAGGTTTGCAGCCTTCCAGACACTTTTATGCATTTTCATATATAGTTTGGTTTTATAAGGTTTTATTTTATCAATACATCAAGATTATACATATTGCTCCACAATATGCTTTTTTTACTTAACATTATGTCTTGGAGATCTTTCCATATCAGTGCATACCATTTTTAACTGCTGCATAGTATTAACTCCATACAACTAAAATATCTAACTTGCTCTCAGGGACATGCATCACTTTACATTTTGAAACCAAGCTACTCCCCAAACTGCCCTGAAAAGGCTGCTATTGTTACATTCACACCCACAGCACGAGTGCTGCCATTTCTTCTCTTTGTAGTCCAAACTAGATATTATCATAAAGAAAAACTATCACTTTCTGATGGACACAATCAGTTTCATTGTCGCATTAATTCACACAGCACTGATTGCCAGTGAGGTTGATCGTTAGGGACACAATCAGTTTCATTGTCGAGTTAATTTACACAGCACTGATTGCCAGTGAGGTTGATCGTTAGCAATAGCCAAGCTGTTGATGCTGAAAACAGCTCTCCAACTGTTGGGAGGAGTCTGAATTAGTACAATCACTTAGGACAGCAGTTTGGCAATATCTAGTTAGAATGAAGATGCTCTAACCCTAAGATGCCCAAATTTTACCTCCATGTACTTACCCCTAAAGAAATTCACACATGTGTACAGAGGAACATCTTTTAATTCTGTTCACTGTTGCAAAACACTGGGAAGAAACTAAATACCCACCAGTGAGAGAATAGATAAATAACTTGTGGTAAGTGTACAATGGGATATTTAGTATACAGCAGTTAAAAGGCATGTATCAAAATGACGAAATCTCAGAAACAATGCTGAGTGAAAAAAATAAAGCTGCAAAATGATACATTTTAGCAATTATGTCCATTTAAAAAACTCTATATTGGTTATGGAGATACATACAGGCATATACATATATATGTACACAAATACACATGCACACACACACTTCAAAAAAGGTAGACGAGAAGTAAACACACCATTTCCTGGATAGTGCTTACCTCTGTGGAAGAAGGTCAAAATAACAGGTGAAGTTCTTCACCTGTACCTGAAAATGTATGTTCACTGGAGAGAGAGAGATCTGAAGCCAATACGGCCAGAGGTTCAAACCTGTTCACTTTGTGTGGGTGGGCACCTCTGTTTTTCATAGTACTTGTCTGGCATATATTTCTCTCTTCCTTTTGTGTCACTGTGTTAATGTATACAATCAGCATACAGTTTGAGTTTTTACCCATTCCCTCTGAGACTTGCTATTTTCTAAAAGAGAATTGTAACTCCTTCACCTCTACAGTCTGTTTGGATGTGTTCCTACCATCATTATTTTTACTAGGCTTTTTCACTGTTTCTTTCCTTCTCATAGACTGACAGAATATTTTTTACTCAAACTTTTCCCCTTTAGTAGTTCAACAGCCATACACTTTACTCCTACTTTTAGAAATAATTACCCTTACTTTTGTTGTTGTTGGAGTCAGTATTTCCAATGAAACTAATTTTTTTTTCCTAGTGGGAACACCAAAAAACCCTATTTTGGAGGCAAATGCAAGAGATCAATTATAAAGTCACTTAGTACCACGGTTTTAGACGAAACCAAACAATTCCACTATACCGTGTAAAACCAAAAGGAGAACTTTAATAAGCTTTTACGGCACTGCAATTACAGGAACATTAACCCATAACATGCAACAGAAATGATGATGCCTCTTGGACAAATTTAACAGATAAACTTGACATTACAATCAACAGCAACATGTTCTACTGAAAAAAAAAATGCAACATTTCACTGCTCAGGTTAGAAAATGCATCTTCTTGCTGCAATCTCAAGTAGCACTTAGAAAATTTGGTTTTCCCTTTCTAACCTCTAAAACACAGTATGATTTTTGTAATGCAATCATACACAACCATTTTCACACTGGAAATAATCACAAGGAATCAACAGGTGGAGATTAATCGACTGATTGGTTTCATTGCAATGGTTAATTTGGAGAGGGCTCCTGCAGTATTGTGGATTTCAGATGGGGAAAATCATCAGACCAGGAGTAAAGAGCCTTGGTCTTAAAGTGGGGGAGGGAACATGCAGCGGCACACAGGGCAGGTGCCTGACTTCTGAAGCCAGATGGACACGCAAGGCTTGTGGAAATAGTGGTGGCATGGCAGCTCCGTCGCCACCTCCCCCTTCGCATATTCACTGCAACAGATGGGGCAACACATCTCCTGCCCCACCGCACTGTGATCTTCCGTGATCAGGATCTCAGGAAGAGTGTCGATGCTTTCCTTGCTGGCTGGTGGATTGGCCACCTCCACATCCACCGCCAGAGACTCCAAGTGTGCCAAGGCAGTTTCCATTGCCTGGGCCAGGCGTTCTTCAAGTGCCATGTATGTGAGGAACTGAGGATCCACGTAGGAAATGGCTTCAGCTACCCCCAACCCATCCGCAAACCCATCGAAGAGGCTCCAATCCACTTCGAGGTCTTCACTGACACTAGAGTCATCTTCAAGGTTGTTGTTGCCATCCAGCATGAAGACACCAGGCTGCAGAAACTCCTGACCAGAATCATTATCCCCCTCACTGCTGCTCTCGTTTTCATTGTATTGGAGCCAAGGAACTTCTCCTTCTTCGGGGGATGCCCTTTCCTCTTCCTGGAGAGATGGCCCTCGAACTTCTTCAAGTTCATTGTTGCCACTGGTGCCAGCACTGGCACCAGCACTGGCATTCACTCTGGCTTGCTCGGCTTCAAGCTCTTCTTTTCCCGGCAGAGTCTCCCAGCTCTCGCCGCTGGACGACAGATTTTGCTCCCGACCACGATACTTGCGACGCAGAGCCGCAGTCCACTCTTTGTCACTGTCAGAGTCTTCTTCAAAGTATTTGTAGTAGTCATCGCTGTATGTCCAGAAGTCAGGGTCGGCCATGGTTCGTCGCCGTCTAGGCACCTTTTCGGGCTTCACTTGGTCACTCCTGGCTTCCCTCTTGTCTTCGGGGTACTTCGGCTCAGGGTAGCCACTTGAGCCCTCACCTCCGCTCCTTCTTGCCAGGCCATCCAAGTGGCCTTCATCAGCGCTGGCAGTCTCCCTCCACCTGGAAGTGCTATGTGGCATATCATCATCATCATCGGTATCAAAAAAGATTTTTGGTTTCACGCAGTTGGGACTTGCCAGATTTCTGATTTTGGGCCTCACCACCGGTTCCTCTGCGCTCTTGGGAGTGTTTTCCCCACCACAAATACTCACAGGAGCCCTGCTGGGACATGCAGGTAAATTCGGCTCCTGTCTCTCCCTCTCCAGGTTGTTGCTGTTTGTGACCACCTTGCCTTCAGCAGAAGACGGCTGAGAGGCCATGCTATTTGACTGCAAGAACTCAGCTCTGCTAGCAGAGGACCGTGCTGCAGGGGCTGGGTCTAACTTGTCAAGCTCCTCTCTCACATCATGGTTAAAACTAGAGAACTGTGAGGCCACCCCAGCCAGAGACCTTGCCCCCTTCTCCGGGTCATACAGCTTATCATCTTTAAACTTGCCAGTTTTCCCTCTCACTGACACTCGCTCAACAGGCCCAGCCCCCTCCTCCTCACTATCATCTGCCCCAAAACAGTCAACATGTCCATAAGCCATTCCTCTTCTGCTCCCCGAAGCCCTGTACTCTCTGGGCGGGTACCTGGAGTAGTCCTCATTATCAGCGTTCAGGCTGGTTCCTGAGCTCTCGCTGTCATCCCAACTACGACGAGTGGTGGAAAACGGTGATCGGCTCCTCTTGGTGGTTTGACTGGGGGCTGATCTGTGCATTGGGACTTCGGATGGCGTCTTTGTCTGCCTGGAAATCCTTTCTTGCTGGCTTGTGGATGGCCTGAAACTGACATAAGCATGCCTTCTTCCATACCTCCTGCCTGTATTGGACTGACACCCTCCTGCTGGCTTGGGCCAGATAGGCTTGCTAGATTCCTGACCCATTTGCTCTATTTAGGAGGGTTTCCAATATGGCTGGGGATTGAGTGGGAAGGCTCCTGCTCCCTGCACACGCTTTGGAGATGGAGAGGTCAAATCAGTTCAGTATAAAGGAGCAGGGAGATTTATTTTCACTTCAGCAGGTACAGAAAAAAAAAAGAATAAGGGGCCTTTAAAATTAGTTTCACTTTCTTCTAAGGCCTGGAATAGCATTCAAGTGACTGTCAGGTGTAGAACTGGAACACATTTGTAATGTTGGCAAAATGATTACAAAACTGGGTTTGTAGGAAAGCCAGACTTATGGGAGAATCTGATGGAAGATGGAGGGTGACTGGACATTCAGAAGGTGGGTGAAACACTGGAATTGTGCCAACATGGGAAGAGGAAAGATGGCTGTGGTTTTTTTATGGGGTGCCTGCATTTTTCTGAGCCCTGTAGACATACAGGAGAAATGCAAACTGGAATAGAGTGGAAAATATAGATCACCATCACTATGTATGTGAGAGTGCCTGGTGTCTGTCAGGAGGAGCAGGACAGGTGGAAGGGGGACCAGCAATCATGAAGAGGAAAGACTCCTGTGTTTGTAAAGGGAAAGGGCTGGTGACAGCAGCATGCGATAAGGCATGACTGTTGGGCAGAATGAGACCCATTGTGGATGTGGGTATGAAATGACAGGCATGGTGTGGCTTCAGAGGAGAGGGGCATGTGAACGTATGATAGAAAGAGAATGTGCATGTGGTTCTGATGTGTGATGGCTGGAGCTCTAGGGAGGGATGCCTATGTTTATGTGTCTGTGGCAGGCCAGGAGAAGTATAGTGGCATTGAATGGAGTGTCCTCCAGTTTGTGTGTGTGTTCATCAAAATGGGAGGCAACAATCGAGAAGTGTCAGTGTGAACAAATGCATCAATGGGGAGACATCACTGGAGAGGGACATGCATGTGGCAGGTGGGTGGGCACCAGCAATCAAAGAACATCTGTATTCATGGATGTGGCGACAGGAAGGGGGGATGTTCCAAGGGATTTACGTGAGTGTGAGTGTGTGCATGGCAGGGACCAGCGAAGGAGGCTGTCTAGACATATGTAGCAGACAGGGAGCACCTGAGAGGGGTATGTGAAAGAGCGTGTGGGTGAGTACGCGTGTAAGTGGTGTAGGAAAAAGGAGCCAGCAATCCAAGGATATCCTTACGTGTGTCAGTGGCAGGCAAGGGGTAAGGCCTCACAGAGGGTGTGGGTGTGTGTGTGTGTTGTGTTGTATGCTCACCAGAGCATGCAGAGGCACAGGGAGGAGGGGAGGTATGTTTGTGGAAGGGGGTGAGAGGCAGGAAAGGCACCGGAGGGTGGGAGGCTGTGTGTGTGTCAGTCATTCTGTGTCTCTCTCAGGGGAAGGCACTGGGGAGTGTGACAATGTCTGAGAGGGTGTCTGTACATGTGTGTCCAAGCATGTGGGGGGGAGGGGACACTCAGGAACCTTGAGTATGGGGGGCAGCGGTAAGGCAGCTGCATTGGAAGGTTTTGGGCATGCGTGAGTGCGTGTGTGTGTGCGCACGCAAGCACGCGTGCATGTGTGCCCGGGTGCACACACCCATGTATGTGCGGGCATGTGCGTGTGTGTGTCCCTGTGCGTGCACGCAAGACACTAGGATGGGAGGGGGTCCGCAATGTCATAATGAGAGAGGGGAACGTTTATCAGCTCAAATAGTAGATCCAAACCAATGTGGCAGGGAAGGGGGAGAAAAGAAAGGGAGTGTGAGGATACAATTTTCCCTGGGAATGATTTGTTTTTCTGACAGCATTTCTTTTCCTGGAACAATATATTTGCCTAAAAATCTTCATCCTTTACCATTCATTAAAACAACTGCAAAATGGGGAAAGGCCACGGATCGCTTCACACAGGAGCCAAGAAGGGAGGCAGGAGGAGAGGGGAGGACAGGCATAGAGGGCCGCGACCACCACTCCCCTCTTGAACAGCGACTCAAGCCACCAGAGCGGGAGCCGGGCCATACGGGAGCCAGGGATGGAGAATGAGTCGTAAATCGGGCCAATGGAGGACACAGGCCTCCCTCTTTGGTCAGGTCCCGCGTCCGCCCCACCCCTTCCCGAGGGGTAAGCCCGAAAATCTGTTCGCTAGAGCCCCCCACCCCCACATCCTTACCCCGGTGCCCGGCCACTCGCCCTCACGCTCGGCCACTGGCCCCACCGTCACGTCTGAAGAGGTCGAGGAAATAAAGTCTTTCACTCACCCAGTCGCGACCCCGCACGTTCTCGGGAAGAACAGATCTCCGGGACCTCCAACCGCCACAACCGCCAGAGCCGCTGCTCCCGGGGCTCCAGCTCCTCCCCCTCCAGACAGCAGTGGGGCAGGCGCGGCTGCGGCGGCGGAAGTGATTGTGGCGTCGCGGCGGCCCGCCCCCTTGATGTGGCGGGGGCGGCAGCTGCTCTCAACAAATCAGGGTGGGCCCGAAAGCATTATTTCATTTGAAATGATGAAATCGTCAAGGATACAGAAAAGGACAGCGAAAACTGTAACCAACAGCCAGCTGTAACAAATGTTAAACATTTAGTCATATACCCTTCTGTTCTGGGGTTTGCATGGCTGCTGTCCTTGCTGTCTGATATAAAGTGAAATCTGCAAATTCCTTCTGATTCATTCCGATATGAAAGTAATCATATTAATATACCCTATCCTATGTTCTATGTTATGATTTGTAGTGGAAGTATCACTGTATTTAGGGTTGTGGTCAGCAGAAAATTTTTTAACCTGGTGGTTGAAGCAAACTGAACTGTTTATCATACAAATTGTTGCTGTTAATCGAGCTTCTCTATCCAGAAGAAATGATCAGTCATTGCAGCACAACATAGCTTCACATTCTTATAATTGCATTGCCCTTTAAAATATTATAGCTATGCCTTTTGGATTTACACAATTTTACCGAACTCCAAAGTCTTTTTTATATATTGTGCTTTACATGTATCTCTAATACTTGAATCAAATGTAAGACTTACCTTTGTTCACGACAATAGCAAAGCTTTGTTCTTTACTGGGAATAAAGTACATAATAGAAGAACAAGGAGTTTTAGGGGTAATAACAGAATAGAAATAGGATGTATAACTTTCAAACCATTGAAGAAATAGCATGTAGAACAAAGAAAAAAATTCATTCTTACAAAATGCAGAAATGGGATGAGAGGCAACAAGAAAGTATGTTAAAAAGGGAGGGGGGTCAGAAATAAATCCAGATATATCAGTATGTACTATGGGTTAATGTCTCCCATAAAAAATGTAAAAGCAAACTCTCAATTTAAGCGTTTAGTTTTTAGAAATCCAATTATATGCTGTTTATATGTTTCACCTAAGACAGAAAGAAAGGAAAGAAAAAGGTAGAGAAGAAAAGATGGAGGAAGGGGAAAGAAGAAATTTTAGAAAGAAAAAAGAGAAGGAAAGAAGGAAGGAAAGAGACATGTAGCAATGTTAATATCAGAAAAATTAAGAACTCAAAGTAAAAAGCATTAAAAAAAATCATGTTGTTTCATTCACCAAGAAGATATACCCACTAAAATTTATACACCAAATAATGTAATTTTAAAATGCATGCATTAAATATTGTTAGAAATATAGAAATCAGAAAGTCTGCAGTTATAGTGGTTTTGGTATAGATAGAGTGAATAGACTGCAAAATAAACAGGAATATAGAGAGATTCCACAACCCAATTAATACGCTTCATCTAATGTATATGTACTTTTGTACTCAAGAAATAATGTATTTTTGTTAAAATATTTCAAATATAAAGTACAGAGAATAAAATGTACATTTGCCCACATGTACTTGTTACACAGACCAAGCACATTTTATTTTGTTTGGATCCTCAGATTCTTCTGTTTTTTAAACAAAATATTACAGTTGAATCTCTCACTTTATCCTATTCATCTTACCTCTTTTTCCCAAAAAAGAACCATTTGGAAGTCTCTTTCTTGTGCATGCTTTTTCTTTTTTTATATGTATGTATTTATTTCTTACCAATATACATTATTGTTTCATGTATTTTACATTATGTGAATAGCATAATAAATACATCCTCTGGGAACAAATTTTCATTTAATATTTTTGGAAGTTAGCAATTTGATTCATTGAGATCTAGGTCATACATTTTAACTAATGAATATGATTGTATCAATTTTCCAACATGATATTACTATAATATATCATTGTATGGACTTCTGTTACGTGGATTATCTAATTTCTTTATCTTTTTGCCTGCTGATGGACTTGGATTGTTCCTGTTTTGTGCAATTATAAGTGAAGATTTAATGAACATCTTGGCTATGTCTCCTTGTGCCCGTATTGAAGAGTTTCTCTGAGGCAGTCCTTCGCAACCGAGTAATGGGGGTTCTGATATATTGATTCCCTTAGCCCTCTAGAAAGATGGGCCTGGCTTTACCCAGCTGCTGCCCTGGGGCTGTTCCCTATGGCTAAGAGTAGGCTGTCTCTTCATTCCAGTGAGCTGGTAGACATAGTAGCATTTTTAACATGCTCTGATGTGGAAAGGATTGGAAAAAGCTACTCTAGTGTATGTATTTTGAAGTAGAATTTCTGGGTCAAAAGATATGTAGTAGTTAACTAATGCTGTGTAACAAATTGCCTCAAAACTTAGAAGTTTAAGACAACAGACAATTATTATAGTTTCACAGGTCACGAACCTATACATGCCTTAGCTGGATGCCTCTGGCTCTAAATCTCTCATGAAGTTGCACTCAAGCTGTCATCTGTGCTGCAGTCGCATTCGCAGGCAAAATTGTTGTAGGAGGTCGACATCCAAGCTCTTTACATGGCTGTTGGAAGGCCTCAGAAGATCCACTGCCAAGGTCACTCATGTGGTTGCTGTGTGGCTTCAATTCCTTGTCATGTGGGCCTAGCCATAGGCTTCCTGAGTCTCCTCACAACCTGGCAGTTGGTGAGAGAGAGCCAGAGAGCAACTAAGATGGAAGACACAGTTCTTTTATGACTTAAAGTCAAAAGTGACATCGCAACACTTTTGCCATATCCTATTTATTAAAAGTAAGCCAGAGAATTTGTCCACCTAAGATATCAAATTTGTAGGCATGTAATTATTCATAATTAATGTCTTTATTATCCTTGTAGTGTCTACAGGATCAGTAGTGATAGCTCCTCTTTCATTTCTTCTGCTGCTGCTGCTAAGTCACTTCAGTCATGTTTCTAATATTAGTAATTTTGTCTTCTCTCCCTTTTTCTTGGTCACCCTGGCTAGAGACTTACCAATATTGTTGATCTTTTCAAAAAATCAGCTTTTGGTTTAATTGATATTCTATATTGCTCTATTTTTTCAATTTCATTTATTTCTGCTACTTTATTATTTCTTTTCTTCTGCTTACTTTGGGTATAATATGCTCTCTTTTTGTAGTTTCTTAACAGTGGAAACTTACACTATCAATTTTAGATCTTTCTCCATTTCTAATGTATTCTTTCAATATTATAAGTTTCTCTCTAAGCACTGCTTTTACTGTATCCCACAAATTTTGGTAAATTCTAGTTTCATTTTTATTTACTTCAAACTTAAAAAAAATTTCTCTTGAGACTTCTTCTGAACCCATGTGTTATTTAGAAGTGTGTTGTTTAATCTTCAAATATTTTGAGATTTTCCAGCTATCTTTCTGTTATTGATTTGTAATTTAATTCTGCTGTGGTCTGAGAACACACTGTGTATGATGTCTAATGTTTTAAATTTGTTAAGATGTGTTTTATCACCCAGGATGTGGTCTATCTTGGTGAATGTTCCATGTGAGCTTGAGAAGAATGTGTATTCTGCTGTTGTTGGATGAAGTAGTCTATAAATGTCAATTAGATCCAGGTGATTGATGATGCAATTCAGTTCAACTATGTCCTTACTGATTTTCTGCCTGCTGGTTCTGTCAATTACTGATAGAGGGGTGTTGAAGTCTTCAACTGTAATAGTGGATTCATCTATTTTTCGCTGTGGTCCTACCAGTTTTTGCCTCACATATTTTGATGCTCTGTTGTCAGGTGCATACACATTAAGGATTGTTACATCTCTTTGGTGAATTGACCCCCTTTATCATTATATAATGTCCATATTTATCCCTGATAATTTTTCTTGTCCTGAAATCTGCTCTGTCTGGAATTAACATAGCTACTCCAGTCTTCTTATTAATGTAAGCATGTAAATCTCTCTTTCATTTACTTCTAATTTGTGTCTTTATATTTCAAATTGGTTTCTGACCTTAAAAAAAATAATCTATTCTGTAGTCTCTGCCTTTTAATTGGTATAGTTAGACCACTCACATTTAGAGTAATTGTTGGTGTAGTTGGATTAATATGTGCCATATTTGTGACTGTTTCCTATTTATTGCCACTGTTTTTTCTCCCTTTTGTGTGTGTGGGGGTCTTTCATTCTCTCTTTTTTTTTAACTTTTGGTTGTTCTGGGCCTTCATTGCTGTGCAAGGGCTTTCTCTAGTTGCAGCTAGTGGGGGCTACTCTCTAGTAGTGTGTGTGGGCTTCTTACTGCAGTGGCTTCTCTTGTTGTGGAGCACAGGCTCTAGGCACACAGGTTTCAGTAGTTTCAGCTCCTGGGCTCTAGAGCATAGGCTCAGTAGTTGTGGCACATAGGCTTTGTTGGTCCACGGCTTGTGCGTTCTGGACCAGGGATCAAACCTGTGTCCCCTGCATTGGCAGGCAGATTCTTATCCACTGTGCCACCAGGGAAATCCAGTCTCCCGTTCTTTTCATGCCTTTTCTGATTTTAATTGAGAATTTTATATGATTCTCTTTTCTCTCTTCTCTTAGAATTTCAACCATAATTCTTGTTTTTGCATTTTTAGTGGTTAGCCTAGAGTTGCTGCTAAGTCACTTCAGTCGTGTCCGACTCTGTGCGACCCCATAGACAGCAGCCCACCAGGCTCCCCCGTCCCTGGGATTCTCCAGGCAAGAACACTGGAGTGGGTTGCCATTTCCTTCTCCAGCTTTTCTTCTTCTGCTAGCCTAGAGTTAGCAGTATACATTTACAACTGATCCAAACCCACTTTCAAATGACACTGTACCTCTTCATACGTAGTGCAGGCACCTTGCAACAGAATATTTCCAATTCCTTTCTCCTATCCTTCATTGCTATCATTCATTTCCCTTATCCATAATCATCTAATACCTTGTTATTATTTTTTAATGAAACTGCTATTCATTGGATCAGTTAGAGCAAGGAAAAGATTTTTATTTATACCTTAATTTATTCCTTCTCAAAATTTCTTCCTTTTTTTAAAATGCAAATCCAAATTTCTGACCCATATCATTTTTCTTCTCTCTTAAGAAGTTTGAACATTTCTTCAAGGCAGATCTCAGAAGTGATATCCAACACTTTCACCATATTGTATTGATTAAAAGTGAATTACTAAGTCTAGCCCACACTCAAGGGGAGGGGATTATATAAGGGCAGGAGTTACAGGAGGTGGAGGTCATTGGGGCAGAAGGGTACAGGAGCATTTCAGCTTCAATAGATGTTGCCAGTCTGTCTTCCAAAGTGGTTTTTTACCAATTTTTTGTCCCACCTGCAGTTTATTCACATCAGTGTTTTCCCACATTCTACCATGCTTGATATCTTCACAATTTAAAATTGTTGTCAATCTTATGAGTATAGAATATTGTTGTTTGACATTGCTTTTTCCTGAAATAGCAGAGAGGTTAAATATCTTTTCCATTTGTTAGCCACTTAGATTTCTTCCTCTCGGAGTTGTTTGTTCATATATTTTGTCCATTTTTCTATTGGGGTTGTTTTTCTTATTATTGATTTCTAGGAATTTATATGTTCTGGATACCGGATATCAGTTATATTTGTACAGTTGCAAATATCTTCTTCTACTGGTGTTTGTTTTTAAATGTAAATATGAAATTATAAAAGTACTTAAAATAAACCACAGGAGAATGTTTTTTATAAGCCTGAAGTAGAGAAGAGCTCTATAAGTTGACAAAATGTATAAGAGAAAGAAAGGAAAAGTTTCAACTTCACAAAAACAAAATGTTCTGGCAGGCAAAAAGAGTATATAAACAATTCTAAGGATATCTAAAAATAAATGAAAACACAGGAGAAATATTTTCTGCTGATTGTGCCCAAATACGTGAAGAGCTCCTATAAATCAATAAAATGACCAACAAACCAATGTTACGATGAACAAAGTGTACAAATAGAAATGTTATTGGAAAGGAAATACAAATGCCATTGCAACACTTAAGAGGATGTTCATTCATAAAAATAAAATGAGATACCATTTCGCCTGTGAGACTGACCAATATAAGAAAGCTTGAAAACACTGTGTGATGGAGGATGTGGAGCCTCGGGCACCTTCAAATATTGCTGGGGTGGGGGTAGGTAAACTGGTAGAGCCCTTGTTGGCAAGTTGGCAATATCTATCAAAATCACTAATGTGTATAGTTTTTGACCCAGGAAATCTACTTCTAGGAATTCAGTTACAAATATACTTGCACATGATTGAAATGAAATACATACAATTCTATTCATTGCACCATTGCTTTTAATAGTAAAAGAACAGAAAGAACCTAAATCTTTATCAAAAGAGAAATGAATAATTATTCTGATGGAATACTTACTGTAGAGCAACTAAGATGCAGAATCTAAATCTACATGTATCACAATGTATACATCTGATAAACAATACTGAATGAAAAAAAAAAAAAGATGTCAGAAGATATTCACTGTATAATGCACTGTGTGTGCTAAGTTGTGTCCAACTCCTTGTGACCCAGGGACTGTAACCCACCAGGCTCCTCTGTCCATGGAATTTTCCAGGCAAGAATACTGGAGTGGGTTGCCATTTCCTACTCCAGGGGATCTTCCTGACCCAGGGAGTGAACCTGCATCTCTTGAGTCTCCTGCATTGTCAGGTGGGTTCTTTACCACAAGCACCACCTGGGAAGCATATATAATAGCGTTTACATATGTTTGTAAAACACATAGAGGGCACGTAGGTTAAGAATTGCTCTGTCTTTCAGAGAATTGTTCATTTTATCACTAAGAAATGATCCTCCTTGATTCTAATATTTTTGGTATTACAGTCAATCTTGTCAATGATCCTGCTACCCAGTTTTCTTTTGATAATAATTTTTCAGTATATTTTTACTCATCCTTTCTTTAAAATATTTTAAGGTAATATCTTTATAACTATATATAAATATATATGCAATTTTAGATATAAAGGAAATCCTATGTGCATGTTTCGTAAAATTATACCTTCTTTCTAATTTTACTTCTTTCCCTTCTCTGTCTATATCACCACTCCCCACAACCTATATCAATAACCTATATCAATAATTCATTATTTCACTTTTTCATACCTGTATAATCATATACAGATATATATTACATATATATATATATTTATACATGTGCAGTACATGTGTGGGTTTTATTTGTCCTTTTTTTATTAAAATGAGATTATATATATATATATCATCACCTCTTGCTGCTCTCACTCAATAACACTCCCTGAATCAATTGGTATAACTCTAATTACTAACCTTCAATGGCTGCCTGGTATTTCATGATATGGATGTACCATAATCTATTCAGCCATCAACCTATCAATAGGTCATTTTTATTTCCAAGGTTTTTTAATGCTGCAACAAGGCTGGATTAATGCTGCAACAAACGTCTATGGACGATAGGTCCTTACATGCCAGGGTTTTTATTTCTATAGAATGATATCCCAGAAGTAGAATTGCTAGGTCAAATTTATATACATACATACACACACACACACACAAATATATACATATATATGTATATATATATATATATGTATATATATATATATATATATATTAGTAGTTGGCACTGGATTGTTTTTCCCAAAGACTATAGCCCTCCCTGTTTCCACCAGCAACGTGTGACCTGCTGCATGGCTAACTTGACTGATTGTGAAGCAGAGATTCCTGACCCATGCTGAGCCAACTGAACTTTCTTCCTATGGATATGAAACTCAAAAGAGACACACAGACTGGGAAGATGGAAGTGGAGTCATGTTCACATCAATCAATTCTGAAAACCACCCCAGTATTTCTCAAATACAGTCTTACTTTTTGCCCAAGTTAGCCATAGTGGAGTTCTGTTGCTTACAACCAAAAGAAACTTATAAACCCCTAAACCTGGTCCAAAACTCAGCCCTGATCCCAGATACAGATTCAGTTCTGACCCAGGCCACAGACTCAGTTCTTACCCCAGTCAGAAACAGAGGGCCATTCCTGGCCCCAGACTTCACTGACTCTGCTTGGCCTCTCTCTGAGGGGTGTTCCTCACTGCAAGGGTGAGCTAGTAGGTACATTTCATCTAGAGCCTGGAACCCAAAAGTTAAGGCCTCTCTGTGGCAACGAATATGCTGATCACTTTGGAGACAGAGGGGAATTTCTGGTGAAGAATAATTGTAAAATCTAAGTCAGAGATATTTTGGGGGCCTCTGGGTTGCAGGGAATAAGGGATCAAAAGGGAACTCAGTGGGAGATGGGATCGGGGGTTTGGTTTGTGGAGGCAGAGAATGAGGGCACTGAATTCTGGGCCTAGCTTAAGAAAGTCAGGACAGAGCAGGGATGTAGGGAGGACCAGGCATCTGGAGCTGGATGTGGCTGGACTGAGTTGCTTGCTAGAGCTTGGGGGGAGGGGGTCCCAAGGAGAAATAGATCCTGTGCCCTGGGATGAGCAAAAGGAGTTGCCATCAAAAGACGTCGAAGCAGCCTACAGCCCGGCAGCCTCCTCCTTTGTCTGTCCCAACCATCTGGCACTGCCTAGGCCAGTGGCTGGGCCCCTATGCCACCTGGCCCTCTCCCCCATGTCCTGACTTCCCACAGGCCCCCAAAGCCACCTGCCTCCTCCTTTTTTCCCTCCAACCACCCCCCTCCCCTTCATCTTTTCCCCTGGGTCAGCTTCCCTTTGCATGCCTCCTGCTGAGTTTCAGGGATTAGGGCTGTCTACTATGGGACATGGCTCCCATCTCTTCTCTCCAGAGCCCAGAAGCTCTTGCCAAGATCTGGTCCCAGCCTTACCCCAAGGATCTCTGGCAGGAAACATGGCAGAGCTTGCTGGGAGTGTGGCTGGAGAGGCAAGCCTGCATCGGGAGAGGACTAACATTTGTCAGGACACCAGGTACTTTACTTATACTCTCTCATTGTATCTTCAGAGCAAGCTGGTAAGGTCACAGTTCTTATGTTCAGATGGGGAAGCTGCAGCTCAGCGATTATAAGGGCTTTTGTCCAAGGCTAAAGGCAGCCCAGCTGGAATTTGAAACTGGCACTGTTGACTCCAAGGCCAGCTACTTCCAGGCCTAAGGTGAGAGGAATGAGGAGGTCTTGCTGCTGCTGCTGCTGCTAAGTCGCTTCAGTTGTGTCCGACTCTGTGCGACCCCATAGACGGCAGCCCACCAGGATCCCCCATCCCTGGGATTCTCCAGGCAAGAACACTGGAGTGGGTTGCCATTTCCTTCTCCAACGCATGAAAGTGAAAAGTGAAAGTGAAGTCTCTCAGTCGTGTCCGACTCTTCGCGACCCCATGGACTGCAGCCCACCAGGCTCCTCCATCCATGGGATTTTCCAGGCAAGAGTACTGGAGTGGGGTGCCATTGCCTTCTCCGGAGGAGGTCTTAGTTCCTGACTAAAAGGGAAGCCTACCAGGTAGGGAGTGGAGGCTTAGAGCTGCTTATCGGATCCATGGCTGGGATCCCGGTACTGAGCTGCAGGCTCAGTGGGCCAGGATGCTGGCCTACCTAGAGAAGCAGAGAACAGGTTCCCCTCATCCCTACTCTACAGCCTTGACTCAGGCAGTGCTGGGCCACTGTCTTTCCATAGCATTTCCCCTCAACTCTGGGTGCCTTTGTGCTTCCATCTACAAGGACAGAAGGGAGCAGCTTGTGATGGTGGGAGATGGCTGAAGTGGGGGGAGAGTTGGAGGGAGGACCGGGCAGACTCAAAAGGCCAGAATACAGTCAGTTCAGGCAAGAACTCCAAATTTCCCCTCCCCTGGCCTCACTCTTTCCATCTTGGCAATGGAGAGATTGTATTAGCTGACGGCTGAAACCCATGGCAACTCTGCCAGTGTGTGTGTGTGGTGGGGTCTGCCTAGACAGGAAAGTGCTGTGGCCATGTCTGCAGGGAGAGCTTGCCCACAGAACATGACTAGGGGAGTGGCAAGGGGGAGTCAGGGGGAGCCTGGAAGATGCATCAGTGGCTGGCACAGGAAGAGCTCCTTTGGGGCCTGCCTGAGATCCTAGCCCTGCCTCTGGCTGCCCTCTTCACAGTAGAGGGGTGGGGGATAAGCAAATTGAGAGCCAAAGTTATGGAAAATGTGTCTTTGAAAATGATACTAGGGGAAGTGCCTAAAAGGGCTGTAAATACTTCTGATTGCCCTGAGAGGGAGAGAAAATGGCACCTCCAAAATACAAGTGAAAAAGCCCACCCTCAGGTTTCCACAGAGGCACAAAGCATAAACTGGTCTCTTAAACCAGGCTCTAATTCCAGGCTTGATAATCCTGCTTGCCACACAACTTTGAACAATCTTATTCCTCTATGAGCCTCTGTGTTTCCATCTACATGATGACAGTTTAGGCCTAAATACTCTCCAAGAGCTCTGACAGCTCTCATATTCCAGAATCTTCTACAAGTCAGCTCTGAGTCAAGCCCCTTGAGCTCAGTTTGCCTGACAGGTGAGTTGATCAACTGTGGGGGTCAGAGTAACACTGGGACTTGGGGGTCATCCTAGGGCTCAATGCAAACTCCTCACCATGGCCTAGAGGCTTGGCTTACCTGGTGTCTTTCCTATTTTCCAGCCTCCCCTCTTCCTATCTGTGTTGTGTCTCCCTACCCCCATGTTCCACTGACCCCCTTTCCTGACCTAGATCATACCAGACTCCCTATTGCTTCCACACCTGCACAGTTGCTATTTACCACACTCAGAATGCAGTTTCCTATCTCTTTGCTGACTAACTCTTCCTTTTGACTTGAGCTGAAATGTCACCTCTTCCAGGAAGCCTTTCTTCCTGGCCACCTATCACAGGCCAGCTCCTACTCTGAACCACCCTTGTAACATGACAATACCTATCACAATAGTTACTTGTGCCACTTTTTTTATAATTGTCTTTCGTCTCAAATTCCTATGAGTTCTGCAAGCACAGAGGCCTTGTTTATCTTGTTCTGAGTTCTACCTCTAGTGTCTAGTAGCCTAGGAAATTTTCAACCCACAAATATTTCTTAAAAAAATTTCCCAGCAGCTACCTTATTTGTAGACCTACTGGGGGCCAGGCATAGACATACAGGGTCTCATGTGGCCTTGGTATCACACTCCCCCTTCTCATTTCTTAAGTGAGGTGATGGAGGGGCAGAGAGGTGACAGATTTTGTCTTGTCCAATTTTGTCCTGGGCTAGGCAGCTGGGCTGTGCAGAGTTGGGCCTGGCAAGCAGATCTGCCTGCTTCACGCCTCCTTTTTCGCTTGCCACCACTCTTCAGAGAGGAGCAGCAGCTGTGGCCTCTCCTCATGTTCCCATAGCAACCAGTGCTTACCTCCTGCTCACACTGGTTCCTAATTGCCTGATTACGCATCTTCTCCCCCGCCAGCTCTGGAGCTTCTTGAGAGCGGGGTCCATGGCGGGCTTCGCTCACCATTACATGCTCTAGGCTCAGTGAGTATTAGTTAAATGAACAAAAATGAATGCATGGCCATCCATGCCCATGGGTTTTTAAAAGCTTTCATCACAAACAAGATACCTGACAGCCTGTAGTGGCTGGAGGGAGGGGCACTAGAGGACTCCTCAGCTCACCTCTGCTGGCCCCCCTTCTCCTCTCTCCCCTGCTGCCTGGGGAAGCTCTTTAGAAAAAAACAGGCCAGGCAGCCTGTGCAGTTGCGGGCAGGAGGGGTTGCCGCAGCCAGTGCAACACCCTCCCCTAACAATCCCCCATGCACTCGCACACGCGCGCACACATGCTCCCCCACCACCTCCTTCTGAGGGAAGCCATCTCAAGTGGCTTTTGCTGTGAGAATTACCAGCAACAATTGAGCTTCGTATTCACTTCTAATGTTCAGTTCACGTCTCACCAGTCAGCCTCTTCCTCTCCTTTCACACTGCAAACATCGTAATCTGCTCATCTTCCACCTGAGCGGCTCCAGCCGCCACCTCCCTGCTACTGCCCTGTTTCCCTTCCTTCTCCCTCCCCACCCCCCATGGAACAGCCAGAATGAGGGTCCCAAACAGAAATCAGCCCACGTTATTATCAGCCAGCCTCACAAGGGAGTCATCATTTGTGTGGCAGTGTAAGCACTGAGGCCACTAGATGGAGGGAAGACAGAGCTATCAGTCCATTCCTTTAGTCTTAAAATGTTTGACTCCAGACCAGGTACTGAGCTACACCCCTGAGCTCACAAGGATGGGACCAAAATGAGTTCCTACCCTGGTCGAAGGGACAGAAAAGAAACCCTGGTGTGAGCTGTACTTTGTACAGAATGCCATAGGAACATACAGAAGAGTATGCTTGCACAGGACTAGGGAACGCTCCACTGAGAAAGGAACATTTGATCTGGGCTTTCCATCAGTAACTTTGGTTGCCAACAACAGACATCATCCCTGACTAACTGAAGAGAAAAGTCAATTTGTGGGGTTTTGGGGTAACCTATAGGGAGCTTATAATATCAAGGGAAAGGCTGGAGAACTGGATTTGAAAATAGATGTAAGCAAAAGCAGCTTTGGGGATTGGGAGGGGTTGGGAAGTTGCGGGAAGCAGGAATAGTTTGATCAGGATGCTGCTGCTGAAATGATTGAAGGGTGTTTCCTCTATTCTTATACTCCTGGCTCCAGATTCAAAGAGAGTCTCCAGTGGCCAACCTTAGTACCATTCTTGCTCCTGGCTAGCCTGGGCTGGGGAGAGGAAGACTTGACTTCCATGGCAGGAGGCAGACACATGGATTTACTGTTCCATCAGCCTAACCCCTAATGAGGTAGGGACAATTCACATTAAAAAAAAAAAATAGGAGTCTAAGGAAGGAAGAGGAATGGATGCCAGAAAACCATAAACTAATGAATGGTCACTCCTTCCATGATGATAGAAAAAGAAAAGGAGGGTCCAGCCAGAGAGAAAGAAATGGACAAAGAACCAAAGCCTGCTGTGCTTGAGGCAGGTGGGCGGCACTGTGTGACTGGAGTGTCAGGGGGAAGGTGAAGTCCCCTCAAGAGATGAGACCGGAGTTGGGGGAAGATGGACTACAGCCTGCCCCGTGGAGTTGGTGATTACAGCCAGCCTTCAGAGGAGAAAGGATAGGCTGACCAGATGACATTTTAGGACCTTCACTGTGGAGGTGTCAAGAATGGATCAGAGATGGCAAAACTGGAGATGGGGAGACCAGCAAGGAACTCTTCCAAGCAAGAGATGGTGAGGCCTGAATTCTAGCATTGGTCATGGACAGAGAGGAGAGGATTGACGAGCAATTCAGGACCTAGAATCCACTGAAGTGTGAGGGGTGAGGAGTGGGAGTGAGGAGTAGGAGGTAACTGTGAAGGGGTACAAGAGGGAGGAACAAGGTTGAGAGAAAGAGTTTGTACCTTCCTCTTGGGCTTCAGAATGCCCAGCTAACTCTCCCAATACCCACTCATTCAGTAATGTCAGCTTAGCCTGGTTCATATGTGTCAGGCACTGTGTTATATGAGAGACAGAGAGAGAGAGAAAGAAAGAGATAGAAATACAGACCCAGACCCTTAATGGCCCCTCTCTTGGTCTTCCAGTCAGAGTATTAACTGACTGTTTAGTTGCTAAGTCGTGTCCAATTCTTTTGCCACCTTATGGATAGACTCACCTTTCAGAGACCTGCTCAACATGATGCAGAGGCAGAAGGTGTGGAGTGAAGTGAACCAAGCTGTCCTGGATTACGGGAATCGTGAATCAACACCTAAGCTGGCAAAGTTGCTGAAACTACTCCTTTGGGCTCAGAATGAGCTGGACCAGAAGAAAGTAAAATACCCCAAAATGACAGACCTCAGACTACTTGGGCTCCTCTGTCCATGGCATTCTCCAGGCAAGAATAGTGGAGTGGGTTGCCATTTCCTGGTTCATATAATCGCTATGGGGAACAGTCTGGAAATATGTTATACTCTTAAATATGCATACCTTGGCACTTGAATTTTCTAGAAATTTATCCTAAAGACATAAGTATGTACAGCTAGACATAGGTACAAGAGTAAAAAATGGGAAACAACCTCAATGCCCATCAATAAAAAACTGGTTAAAGAAATCATGGTACTCCCTTACAGGGGCTTACCAGTGGGAGGGAGAAGAGAGGACCCCACCCCCTTCACCTGTAGCAGCATTACTTCTGGGCCTGACAGACCCAGAGGAGGAGAGGGGAAAAGCTTCAATTTCTATTGAAGTTTGGACTTTTGTCTCTAACACTGGACTGGATATGTTAATTCCTGAGAGTAATTGGAGGAGGGTTTTTTGGTGTGTTTTTTTTAATTCTATGAAAATGACAAAAATATATAGATCATCAGGAGATTTCACCCAAGAAGCAGAGGAGAAATAGGTCATAGAGAGAGTTGAGGGAGAAAATGAAGTTGTTTTCTGCTTGTGCAGTTCCAGCTGTGCACTAAAAGTTATAGTAACAATGATTATCTCTGGGGAGTTAAGATAGAGGGAGGAAGCATGGCTTTTACTTAATACTTTAAACACTTGGGCATTGTTGGAATGGTTTACAATGTGCACAAATCACAGAAATCAAAAGTCAGTAGAAACAATGAAGACACTTGCATTTACAGAGGAAAGTGGGAGAGGTGTTGACAAGTTGCCTGGTCCCCTGAACTCCTGAAGTAGGAGGAATGTGTGTCAGCACCATGGCATGCTAGGCCCCGTACTCCTTTGTGCCCTGAAGGACATCTAGCAGCTTCCGGGACTCTAGTAACTAACTGCCAGTAGCAACCTCCCACCCCAGGTTGTGACAACCAAAACGTCTCTGAGACATTGCCAAATGTTCCCAGGGGTTGGGGGCAAATCGCCCCCTGGGTGAGAACCTCTGCTCTAGAGGGATCTTCAGACTACACAGGTCTGAGCTTCTGGGCCTGATTGCTTCACTAATCCCATCTTTTAAATGGCTCCCTGCCAGGCCCTCCCCATGGCTCCATCAGTCTAGGAGTCAGATGTGGCTTGATTTGGGTTCTGCCACTTACTAGCTGTATGACTGTGAGCTTTCCCCAGCCTCATTTTGTTCAACTCTAAAGTGGGACTTATAGTAGTAACATGGCAGCCAGGACTGCTGTGAAGGCAAGATATCTGGGAAGCAGTGAGTGAAAGTCTTGGACTCAGAAGGCACTTGGTCAATATTAGGGCCCAGTGGACCACTGGGTGGGGGTGATGTGGCTCCCCTTTAGGCCAAAGGCTGAAGCCAGATGGGCTCCTACTAGTATTCTCTCCCTGGCTACTCACCTCTGATTAAAATAGAGGAACTTTCTTTTATGGACACCAAACTTCTATTTGTACTTTGGATCTCCTGTCATTCTACCTCTTCTGGAGAATCTGACCCCACCTGTGATCCCTCTTCAAGATAGCAAAGCTCTCCCTTTCAACTGGACTTTTCCCTATTGCTTTGAAAGGGCTCAGGTCTCTTTCACGGAAACAAACTACCACTTTCCCTGATCCTACTTCCTTCTCCAGCTACGGCCCTGGCTCTCTCTTCATCTCACTCCTTAAAGGTACTTCACACTCAGCCTGTTCCAAACTGATCATGCCATTTCCCTCCGTAAACCTGCTGTCTCCTGTCCCTTCTCACACCTAGAAAAGGTCACCCTTCACATCTCATGCACAGTCCTTCAGCCTAGGAGCCACTGTCAATCTTTCCTGAATCACCAACCCATAGCCAACCCTAATCATTTTACTTCCTAAGTCACTTTGACTTGGAAAATTATTTGTTTCTAATAGGAAGTGCATTCAAAAATCAAAATAACAGAAGGGATGGTGTGAGTAGTCTCACTCCACCTCCATCAACCTCAAGCCCCCCACCTACCCCCCAGACACACAGATGAGCCATATGTATTATTGGTGGGTAGCCTTCTCATGTGAGCTTCCCTGGTGGCTCAGTGGTAAAGAATCCGCCTGCAGTGCAGGAGACACAGGAGACAAGGGTCCAGTCCCTGGGTTGGGAAGTTTCCCCTGGAGGAGGGCATGGCAACATACTCCAGCATTCTTGTCTGGGGAATCCCAGGGACAGAGGAGCCTGGCAGGCTACAGTCCATGGGATCACAAAGAGTCAGACACGACTGAAGAGACTGAACACGCAGCACTTCCCATGCGCCTTTATGGAAAAGTGAATATAATGTATATTCTTATTTTCCCCTTTCTTCCACAAATGTACTGAGCTCTACACATTTTCTATACCCTGCATCTTTCACTTAGCAATGTACCTTGTCACTCTTTCTCTTCAATACTTAGAAATGTTGTTCACTGTTTACCCGTTCTATTCTAAGTGGAGATACCATCATTTATTTCACCAGTCCCTTCTTTATGAGCACCAGTTATATGTAATCTTTTGCTGTTGCAGATAATACCTAAACATATTTTTTAATCCAACCACTTGTTTCAGACTCCTTTGTCTCCATGCTAAGCTACCACTAGCTTTTATTCACCTCTGCTAAATAGCTTCCTAAATGCTTGACCCAAATCATCTCTTGCCCTCTCTTTTCACAGCAGCCAGAGTGCATTTCCAAATCATGACTTTGGTCATGTCATTTCCCTGTTTAAATCCCTCCTGTGCTTTTTGGGTAAAGACAAACCCCTCATGATTGCATGAAGCCTTTTCCAGCCTCCCCTGCCCACCATCCATCCTCATTTTCACCCACTCTGCCTTCCCCTTTGCCACTCCACCCTTCTGGCTGCCTTCAGAGTTCTTTTTTTGTATATGTTGTTCCCTCGAAGTAAAATATTCTCCCCTCCTCTGTTCACCTCGTTTATTTTTACGTGTCCTTCAGATCTCGGCCTACTGCCCTGCTCTTCTCTACTCCCCTGATCTCCGTGCAGGTCAGAGCTCAGGATTATATGTTCTCACTTAGTACCATATGCCTCTTCTGCATCACCCTTGTCCCAGTTGTGGTTTCATATTTGTTTGATTCTTTGATTCATATCTGATTCCTATTCCCCCTTCATGAGATCCATGAAGGCAGAGGTCTTACCTGTCTTTGCTTATCACAAAGTCCCTGCAGCTAGGAAAATTATTGACTGGATTGATGAAAGAATGAGGCATATAGGGGGCCAAGCAGAGGACCTGACATGTAGTAGGTGATCAATAAATGTCACTCTCCTTGCCATCACTGTTTCCTCTGAAATGTTAGACATTTTCTGGTTCCATCTCAAGTCCCTTTGCTTTTTACCCTATACACGCTCTCTTCAGCTGTCTCATCCATGCTCATAGCTTCCACCACCATGTACGTGCAAACAGAGGGTTTCCTGCCCCAGTTTCTGATGTGCCTCAGGCCCCTGTATTAATGCCACCTCTTCCTCCAGAATGTAAATAGAGGCAAAGAGTAGACTGTGTCTGTATTTGCTTACAATGATCTCCCCAGCCCCTAAAGCACACAATACTCACCTAATTAAGTGCACGAATAAAGGGCCCCATGCTAGGATGGAGAGCTGCCTCCTCCAGATGGGGCCTCTTTCTAGGCAGAGAGAAGGGCTGTGTGCCAGGTGCCAGGTCCTATTTGTGCTGGACCCTACCAGATCCCTCATACTCAGAGTAAGAGGGTGAAGATGGAATTCCAGGCAACACTTAAAGCCAGGAACCAGTCGTCCACAAACCAGCCAACCTCTCCTGGGGGTTGGTTCACCCCATCTGCAAACCACAAGGCAGTCTTTGGCCAGAGAGGGCAGCTCGTGAGAACACATGCCAGTATTTAATCGCCATGTCACCCACCCTTAAGGGGATCACACAGCCAGCCATGGCCAGTGGTAAAGCATCAGAGGGGATGAAATGAAGAACCCCAGGGTTAGTAGAAGGAAAGAAATCTTAAAAATTAGAGCAGAAATAAATGCAAAAGAAACAAAAGAGAAACAAAAGGAGAAAAATCAAATCAACAAAATTAGAAACGAAAATGGGGATGAAGGCCCAGGCTGAGGCCCCATGAGCCAGGACAGGGAGCTGGAGTTGAAAACTCTCACCACTGAAGGGGGACCAGGCCACCCTGCTCCCAAGCTCAGGGCCTTCCTAACAAAGGTCAGGGATTGGGAGGCTCAGTTGAAGGGTAGAGAGATTCTACTTGCAGCCCTGACACGGCCTGTGGCACAGGCTCCTACAATATGCAAGTCTGAGTGAAGTCCAGGCCCCTGCTCTGTGTGCCATGAAAACTCTCACAGGGCACAGTGTTCTAAGTCAGAGCTGAGCAGGTCCTTTGAGACCATTAGTTCCACCCACCTGGTGCTTCTAATGGGACAATTGAGGCTTAGATTAAGGCAGAGACTGTCCTGTAGCTATTAACCAGGAGGTTGAACTATCTGGCTTATCTCTTGGCCAGTTGCCTTGGGCCTACTTGGCCCCACAGAGCTGATAGTCTCTTCTTGCTTGCATTCTACAGAGGAGAGGCAGTCCATGATTTTTTTTGAATTAAGTAAAATATGTAACATGAAAGATGGAGAAAGAGAAAGTAGCGAAGGAGGAGAGAGAGTGCTAGGGATTTAGGATTTTAGGTGGAGTGGTCAGGGAAGGTCTCCTTGAAAAGGGGTCATTTGAGCCAAGCTCTCTATGCTGTGCTGAGGGCGTGCCTGGGAAGGACCCTCAAACTCAGAATGGTTTCCCCCAGGGCCACAGTGAGAGGGCTTCCTGAGACATTGACATTTGGATTTTGGCCTCGTCACAGGGTCAAGAATTGGCATATCTTCCAAAACTGAACCTGGGCACAAAACCAAAGGCCTGTAACACCTTAATTCAGGTAATGATAATAACAATAGTAAATACACACTACTACATATAAAATAGATACACAAGGACCTACTGTATAGCATAGGGAACTATGCTCAATATTCTGTGATAACCTATATGGAAAAAGAATATATATATATAACTGAGTCGGTTCACTGTTCCTTGAAACATTGTAAATCAAGTATACTTCACTAAAAAATAAACTTTAAAAAATAGCAGTGATAATAACAATACCATTGAACTGGCACTGAGCACCTGCCATATGCCAGACACTGTTTCAAGTATGCTATATGTGTTATTTCATCCTCACAATGACCTTATGAGGTAGGTGCTATTCTTATGCCCATTTGATAGATGAGAAAACAGAGGCTTAGGGCAGTTACTGGACTTGTCCAAGGTCAAAAAGCTAATGAACAGCAGAATGAGGCTTGGATCCTAGGCTGTGGGCTTTGTAGACAGCTGCAGATTTTAGCTGCCTGGGCTGGGGTTGTCTGGAGGCAGAAGACAGTTCCATGTTCTCTTGGGCTCTCTGCTGTGCCCCAGAGCCAGGCAACTCAGCAGGAGCTGAAATTCCATGTCTAATGTGGCAGCTGACCGGGGGGTAGGACTGTGTTGGGGGCCTCCACTGGGGAAGTGGACTTCTCCTCTACTAAAACATGAAAAAGACAGAAAGTGAAGTCGCTCAGTCGTGTCTGACTGTTTGCGACCCCATGGACTGTATACCTCCAGGCTCCTCTGTCCATGGGATTTTCCGGCCAAGAATACTGGAGCGGGTTGCCATTTCCTTCTCCAGGATATCTTCCTGACCCAGGGATTGAACCCAGGCCTCCAGCATTGTAGGCAGACGCTTTACCGTCTAAGCCACCAGGGAAGTCACTGAAACATGAGCTCTGTGAATTCAGAGTTCTTGTCTCTTTGGCCCACTGTTCCCTTACCAGTGCCTAGAAGAGTGCCTGGCACATAGTAGGTGATCAATTAATATGGGAATCAGTGAGCAAATAACAGAATGAATGAACACTCCATCCTCCTCTACCAAAGGCTGGCCATTTTTCAAAACAGCCAGGAAATCTGGATTTCTGCCTCCTTAAGAATGTGAGGCAAGAAAAGGCATGGAGGAACAAGGAGCAAGGGAGACTCAGTTGGGGCAGAGCCAAGAGTTAAGGACTGGGAAGGTGATGGGAAGGGGTCCAGAGAGGCCCCTCAATGTGAGCACTGGCCTGTGTGCTGTACATACACCACACAGCTCCAGGAGGCAAGGATTGCTGTAATCCTTAACAGAAAGACTAGGAAACTGAGATGCAGAGAGCTAAATGATTTGCCCTAGATCAGGGTCCTAAACCTCTGGGATCTAACACCTGATGATACAAGGTGGAAATGATGTCATAATAATAGAAATAAAGTACACAATAAATGTAACAAGCTTGAATCATCCTGAAACCATCCCCCACCCCACAACCCTTGGGAAAAATTGTCTCCCTGGTGCCAAAAAGTTAGGGACTGCCCTAGATGGCAGGGGCATTGTAGAGAGGAGATGGGATTGGCAAGGCAGGCCACTTTCTTGCTGTGGTCCCCAGCTGGAGTGCAGTCAGAAGCGCCCCCTACTTTTTGCTGTCTGCCCTCACCCACCTCAACCTCCTGAGTGCCTCTGCTCGCAGTTGTCCCCAAACTCTGCCTGGGAGCTGGCCCTGCCGCTTCAGTCTCCCTGAGAAATAGGGGCTCCAACACACCAGCCCCTCTCTTCCATTGCTAAGTCACTTCAGTCGTGTCCGACTCTGTGCGACCCCATAGACGGCAGCCCACCAGGCTCCCCCGTCCCTGGGATTCTCCAGGCAAGAACACTGGAGTGGGTTGCCATTTCCTTCTCCAATGCATGAAAGTGAAAAGTAAAAGTGAAGTCACTCAGTCGTGTCCGACTCTTCGCTACCCCATGGACTGCAGCCCACCAGGCTCCTCCGTCCATGGGATTTTCCAGGCAAGAGTGCTGGAGTGGGTGCCATCGCCTTCTCCTTCTCTTCCATTACTCATCTATAAATTCATGCCCAGGCCAGGCCCAGCATGAAAGAACAGGCTGGGAATGAGACATACCCAGGTTCAGGTCCTGGCTCCTCCACTGAGTACTCAGAGAGGCAAATCTTCTACCTCACGGACCCTTAGTTTCCTCCTCTGTAAACAGGGGATACTGTCCCATAAGGCTGTTGTGAGGATTAACTGAAATCACTCCGGGGGAGAAGCTGGGTTCCAGGCAATCTAGGAACTGGGAGAGGTGGTCATAGTAATCCACCACATTACAGCTTACCCACTCATTTTTAGGGTCCCCTTTATTCTATACAACCATCCCACTGGGATGAGTATTATACCCAGTTTCACAAATGAGAAAATAATTTGCCCAATCAAAGGCATGTCATCTGGAAGTCACAATGCAGGGATGCAAAGCTGAGTGCATGTGACTCCCAAGTGTATGGGATGCCCTCTTCATCACAGGGCCAGCCCTCTTTTACTGTCACCTGTCAGGTCTGGGGGAGATGGTGGTAGTCTTATATAAGTGCTTCTCTATCCTGATCACCTGCTCCAAAGCAAGGCTCAGTGTACTGTGTGACTCTTTTTGAGGCCAAAGCTTTACGAAGAGTTTTCCTCCCAGCCCTGTCCTCCACCCAACTCCTTGATGGCAGCAACAAATAAAGGAAAATGGCTGTTTGGTCACAAAGACAGGAAAAGGGGAGACAGGTCAGCAGGAATACCATGCTGGGGAGGTGCAGTTCAAAGCCATCAATACTGTGTCTATGGTCATCCTTAGAGGTGGCCTACCAGAGTCCTCAACAACAGCCTATCCATCATGGAGTCACAATAGCTACTTACCATGCAAGTCTCAGCCTCATGTCTCTAGCTGTGCAGCACAGGAGGTGGAATGGTTCTCCTGGACAGAACACGTCTCTTTTTTGCTATTGCCTGTAAGGTCTTCTCTTTACCTTTAATGGCCTGTTAATTTTCTATACATGGCCTGTCCATATATAGATTTATTTTTATTTTTTTCTGCTCAGTCCTTAGAGCAAATGCCCCTTCTCCTTGAGAACTCATACCTTCTTTCAATTCTGAAAAATTCTCAGCTACTGTCTCTCAAGTGTTGCCTTTTCCTCATTTGTTCCCCATTATCTGTATGGACTTTCTGTGAGGCTTAGTCTGGAGCCTCTTAGTATGTGCCTTCATACCTTTTAACTGCTTGTTCAAAGGTTGTGTCTATGCTGGTGTGACTCACTCGGTACTAGCCTTCAATTCATTAATTTTCCCATGACTGGGTCCTGGCTATAGCTACTCCATTTACGGCAGTTTTCTTTTTTATTTTAATGATGACATTTTTTTTCAAATGTTTGTAATTGATTTTCTTTTCCTATCTCACTTCTTGCTGTTGTGCAATCATATCTCATCCTTTTAAGGACTATCATGCCTTCATTTATCTCTGCGAACACCCTAGACATGCTTATTTTCAAAATCTGTCAGCTTGCTCTCCAAAACCTCATCTGGAATAAATTTATGTACTGATTGTAAACTTTGTTGGCTCTCTCCAAGCATTAGATTTCTTTATATGTTTTGGAATTTGGGGTTGCAGCCTCATTTGGAGAGGAAGAGATGGTGCTGCTTTTGTTTGTGTTAATGTTCTATTGTCTGTCTCTCTCCCTTAGTGCTACCACACCCTCCCCATCCAGGGCTTTCATGGTTGCCTACACTGGTCCCTCATACCCCCCAGGCCACAGTCAGGTCTTCCCTAGTGGATGTTAGGGGTCTTTGGCTCCAATGAGTACTTATGGCTCACTTCACTCCCTGGTCATGAGTCAGGGTCTGGCCCCTCCAGCTCCGCATGCCCAACAAGGTCCACACTGGCTTGTAGGCAGAACTCTCAGCAGCAGCAGGCATTTCCAGGTCTTCCTGGGAGGGCCCTCTCCCTCCTCCCTCTGACTTCCATAGTGAGCCTGGTTCCAGCCTCCCACCCTGTGGTGGAGACCTTGTAGCTCCTCAAGAGCTGAATTCTGGGCACCCCACCCCCTGTGCTCCAACCTAGGGGCTGGTAGGCTGCTGCAGCACCTGCTGCTATGTGCTTCTGTGCATACCAGGTGTCTATCAGTTTTTGAGCCAGGCTGTCTTTGGGGTTTTCTCTTTTTACAGTATGTTGGTGATCCATCACTCTGAGTTTGGTGCAAAGAGATCTGCAACTACCTTACCTGGAAGTTCACTGTGATTCTATTGTGTGTGCTGTATGTACCGTCATTATAGATCAGTTAACCAACTCCCTAACATTTTGCTTTTAGGTTGTTTTCCATTTTTGACTAATACAAACATGAAGGCAATAAACTTCCTTCACATACTTGTCTAATTACTAGCGCAAATTTGGGGATGAAGGATGCAGCCATGTTTCAGTTGGATATGTGTTGCATTCATATGTACCACCCCAATCATCACTACCGCCATCACCAATACCCCGTCCCCAACATCTGGTCTGTGGAACAGAACCAATGAGGCCCTAGAAAATGAACAATACTGTGCTTTTGTGATCTCTACCTTGGTGTTCAGGGGTGAGGCATTCTCAGACCACTTCTTCCCTGTTTCTGGCTCGTCTGGAACCCCAGCCCCTCCCAAGGGTTGTTTCAGTTAATCTACATGACATCCCAGCAGGATAGGGTAACATTACCCTCACTTCACCAAGGACAAAGCCGAGCCTCGGAGAGGCGAGAGGACCACCTAGGCTGTCACTGGTAGGAAGGAGACTACAAGACGCTAAGGAGGAGCACAGATGTTTCCAGTCCACTGAACTGCGGAGAGACGGCCTCGAGCCAGGTGTTCAGGAACTTGGTGCCCTCCATGGGGCTGTGGCCTTCATGGATTGTGGGCAGCGCCTAGATGTCTGGGTTTAGGAGGCTCTAGGGCAGCCTCCGCCCCATGTGGGACAAGTGCCAGCTTTGCCACTTGAGCTCAGCCACTCACTAGTCAAGCAGACACGGGCTCTGCTTCCTCTGCTTTCTCAACCAGAGGCAGCTAGATACAGGGGAGAGCACACAGACCTGTGATTCAGACAGACCTAGGGTTTCTTCTTTCTTTTTATATCAAATACTTTTTAAAACTTGAAGTAGAGTTGACTTACAATGCTGTGTTAGTTTCTGATGTATAGCAAAGTGATTCAGTTAACATACACATATATTCTTTTTCATATTCTTTTCCATTATATTAACAGTTTATTATAAGGTAATAAATATAGTTCCCTGTGCTACACAGTTGTTTACAGACCTGGATTTCAATACAAGCTCTGCCACTTTTCTGCTGTTTGAGCTTGGGGAAGTCACTTCGCCTTTCTGGGCCTTAGTTGCCACATCTGTAAAATGGCTTAATAAGGCCTCTCTTGGAGAAGCATTGTTAAGATGAAAGGAAATCCTATATGTTTGGCAAGTAAAAGAGATTCAAAGTCTGTTTCTGACAAGAAGGGTGAAAGGTCACTTTTCTAAGCTTGCCCAGCCAATCAGCTGGGGCTCGCTCAGTCCTGACTCCACATCATTTATTCTTCCCAGTGCAAGACCCTGGCCTCCCTCAGTCCTCCATTTCACTGTTCTTCTGTCCCACTGTGTTCGCTCCTGCCAGAGAAGGAATGAACCCAAGGAGCCTGAAGCTCCAACCCCTGCACACCCTTCGTTAGCCCCTGCTTGCCTCTGTGGCGATGCTTTGCAGAGCTGGGCTGCCTGACACAGGCATGGGCAGCCTGTGGATGCCCAAGAGGCTCCACCTGTGTCCCTGGACCCAACCCAGGTGTGAGCGTGATGCCCAGTTTGGCCAGCTGTGGCACATGGGATGGGACTGGGGACTACAAGGCTTTGATCACCAGAGAATATGAAGTTGCAATCACTGAGGCCTGAGCCTCCAGGCTGCTCAGAACCTGGGGCTGGAGCCTGCAAATAGGTCTGTCTGCTGTCTCAGGGGGCATCAGCAGCCTCTTAGAAGCCAGGGGAGGCCTTCCTATTCTAGCAGCACCTGCACTTGCAATGACTCTGAGGGCCAGTTAGGGCTTGGGCAGGCCTTGGGAATTTCTGAGGATGCACAAAGCATGTCAAAGCCATGAGCTCATCCACCCCGCCTGCCCTGGAGAGAGTGGCAAGGGGGCCAGAGCCCAACCACTCCACAGATGGGCATCTGAGGAGGCCAGTTTCAGGACCATGGTGGCTCAGGATAGAAGCTGTGCCCATGTGGAGATTGCCTTTGTGCAGGGTTGTGAGCTTCCTTAGTGGCTCAGATGGTAAAGAATCTGCCTGCAATGCAGGAGACCTGGATTCAATGCCTGATTCAAGAAGATCCCCTGGAGAAGGGCATGGCAACTCACTCCAGTATTCTTGCCTGGAGAATCCCATGGACAGAGGAGCCTAGCGGGCTACAGTCCATAGGGTCACAAAGAGTCAGACATGACTGAAGCAACTGAGCATGCACACACGTGGCATATGGAAATATTTGATTCTGAGCTCAGTGTATGGGAATGGGATGCTGTAAGCAGAGGTGAGGCCGGGACCCTGGGAGCCCCAGCTGCCCACAGCTCTCACGGATTGAAACCTGCATCTCAAAACAGGCAGAAAGACTCTGTCTTGGTGCCTAGCAAGATGATAGTTGAAGACCCAGGCCCTCCCAGCCTGGGTCACGGACATACTCTTGAGTTTCTCTGGCCCCATTTCATAGCACACTGCCAAGGCTTGTTCAACTACAACCTAACCCCTGGAGGCTTTCTACCCTTTCATTTTCCTCCCAGCCCAGCACTCAGTGGCCCTGAGGAATCCCCAAGAGAGGAAAGCTCTGGTGGGGAACCCTCTTGCTAGAGAGTATCAGTTTGGTTCATGATATACAGGTTTTGCCCAGTCATAACAAGCAAGGCCTGTGTTGTTGCTTCATGCTTTGCACAGGTGATGGTGGTGGTTCCTGGCTCCACTGGGCATGAGGGCCTCCGGGAGTAGGACAGACGAGCCTGGGAGTTCACCCACAAGCCTCCATACTTCATTGGCTTGGGAGGTCATGGGGGGTGGTCTTCTCTCCCACGAAAGGGCACTTTGCCTGAGTATCACCAGGCTCTGGGAGCAAGCGAACTCCGGACCCAGAAAACCTGTTCTTAGAGAAGGTCTGCATACATTTTTCCTGGATTTATCAATCATCAGGCTTCTTGGCTTTGTCCCCTGGGTGACGGGTCCAAGGACAGATGGGGCTTTGGGGGTTCGAACACACAATCTGTTCTTCCCTCTACTATTCTCCTCTCCCAGCCTCAAAGGTTGCCCTGGGACCTGACTTCTCTGTTCCTTTACCACTGGGTTCAGGGGCATGGCCAGGGGCTAGCGTGCTGAGATAAGCCACCCAAGCCCAACAGGACAGAAAACTAGTGACCCTTAGATGTGAATGGGTCTTCATCAGTCACAAATCACATTTCCTGATTCAGAGACTCACCAAGTAGCAAAGTCAAGACAGTTTCAGCTGCCTCAGCCCCCTTGCATTGCAACTAAGTTGCCTGAGGTCCAGAGAGGGCAAGAGATCACATAGCAAGACAGTGACAAACCCCAGGTCTCCAGACTCTCAGTTCAAGGCTCCTTCTGCCATACTCATGACCTTTCCTGAAGAAGTGGTAAGTGGGAGAAGCTGGGGGTGGGGGATTCACAAGACAGGGAGTCAAGAGGAAGAATGTGAGAATGGAAAGTTGCTGGGAAGCAAAGCCCCCAGCGCTGAGTGGCAGCCCACCCTGGAGACATCAGCCTAGCTATCAAGCTGCTTCCATTGCTAAGGATTAGCACAAACATCCCCCAGCTGGGGGCCTCCCTGCTGGCCAGCTGTGCAGGCTTTGGGTGGCGTGCCCCAGATGTGGGAGGCCCCAGGCTGGAGGCTGGACTTTCTCTCTAGTGACGTTGTGTGCTCTCCCGGCATTCAGAGGGCATGGGCCAGACTCTGGCTCATCTCTGCTGTCAGGCCCGGTGAAGGACAGTCAACACTCCTGGCTGATCAAAGGCACTCCCACCCTCTAGCCCCAGGAGTGCTGGAGGCGAAGGGGAGTGGGGAGAGCCCAGATGCCATCCTGCCATGCTTTGAAGTCCCAGTGAAGCCTGGGAAGTAACTGACTTTGGAGTGGGACCTCTGGAGTACAAACTAAACAAAAATCCCTGCCATGTGTTACAGTGGAGGCAGGAGAGCTGAGTCCTAACACCTTTGGCCAGTATCTTCACCTCTCAGGACAGTGGCCTCCCCAACTGGGTCATTTGGGTTCTACAAGTAAGGGCCAAACCAGTTCTGCCATTTCATGACTCTGATTTTCTCTTCCTTCTCCCTGAGCTCAGGTGGGCACAGAGGCCCAGGGCAGGCTGGTGCTCAGGGGTAGATGGAGTCTGGCACCGAGGGCAGGATGGATGGGATAACTGGAAGTAGAGTCAATTCATTCACTAATTTATTCATTCATCCATCACTGAGTATGTATCATGTACCTTAATCTGACAGCTTCGAAATAGGACACAGTAATGTGTTGCTCCATGACCCAAGAGACCTAGATTCTGAATTGGCCCAACCCCTTATTGTGCATCACATCTGTTCTAGAGCTAGGATGACTATGCCTGTTCTTAACTTTCAGCTGGCAGGGGCCATATCCAGCAGGGGTTTTTGTTGAATCTGTCTCCAGCTAATTTAAACTGGAAAAGAATCTCCTGGAAGACTTTGGGATGGCTCAGAGTCTGCTTTGGGACGGTGGAGAACCAACCTCGGAGAAAGGGCGGGCACCCAGCAATGCAGGGAAGAATGTTACAGGGCCAAGGGACACTCAGGCTAGTTTACTATGTTTGGCACTGCTCTTCCTCCATCCCTTACTAGATGACAATGAAATTGGGAACCATTTCTTAAATGCCTGTGTTTCTTTACATGGGAAGGAAATGATTGGATGTTAGGGACAGGGCTTCCCAGGTGGCACTAGTGGTAAAGAACCTGCCTGCCAATGCAGGAGACATAATGAGACGTGGGTTCAATTCCTGGGTCGGGAAGAGCCCCTGGAGAAGGAAATGGCTACCCATTCCAGTACTCTTGCCTGGGAAACCCAATGGACAGAGGAGCCTGGTGGGCTATAGTCCATGGGGTCACAAAGAGTCAGACACAACTTAGCACACAGGTGAGGGACCTAGGGGAGGGGACTCTGAGCTTCTGACCTTCTCCCCTCACAAATTCCTTTCTCTCCTGCCATTTCACCAGCTACTGTAGCTTGGACTCAAACTGACTTTGTTTTGGACCCAAAAACCCTGGACCCAACACCCTCAAGAACCCCCAGGCTTTCTGAACTTGCCATATAGCCAAACAACTTCTTTTCCTCCTCACATGTGTCCTTCAGAGTCACATCTGGAGGGGCCATCCTAGCCATTCCCCTTACTAGTCCGGATCACCTGGCCCAAGGTGAATTCAAAGCCCTGTGATCTAGAACATGATGTCACCTCAGGGTCAACAATGAAAGTGGGGTGCCAAAAGCCTTTGCCACCTGCTGAGGAAGGCATCTGCAGGAGGAACAGGATGGCCCAAACCCGTGATTGCCCTCAGGAGACTCAGTCAGAGCGGAACCAGTTTGCTCAAAGCTCCAGGGGCTGAAAGAGCCTTGTGTCAGCTTGCCAAGGAGCCCGCTATGCAGGGGACCAGGCCAGGCTGAGTATGGGAACCATGCTGCGGAATTACTGATACCAAGCTCCTCTCATAGCTGTTCCAAGAACCCTCCAATCAGAGACAAAGGGCATCTCCTGTCCTCCCTGTAGCCCACTAAGATTCTATCAAGGTAAAGGCCATGGGAGAAAAGTAAAGCTTTTCTTCAGGCTTCACGCCTCGGGACATTAGGAACATTACGTAGCTTGCTCAAGGTTATGTAGATGATAACAAGCAGACTTGGAACACCTAGGTCCTTGAGGAGGCAACAATGTATTCTAGCAAGGACTGCATCATACCCCAGATAGCTTTCAGGACTCTCTTTTCCCCTGGGCCTCCTGCCTCAGGCCTTAATTCACTTGCTGAGAACCACAGCGTGTCAGGACTTGAGGAGATCTGAGACATTAGTTGTCCACCCCAGCCCACATACCCATGTACACACATACACACACACTCAAACACACACAGAACACCGATGGGAAATGTGAGGCTTAGGGAGGACAAAGAGAATGAATGCCAAAGATGGACAATGATTCAGTAGGCTTAGAAGCCAGATTTCTGGACTTCTCCAGCAGTTTTCTCTGTGTCCAGGCCTGGCTGCATCCTTGTCCTACCAACGTTGCAAGCAAGCCCAAGCAGCTATGACTCCCAGCTTCCCTGTCCACCCTGTCCTAAGCTCTGTGGTCAGGGCCCAGCCTACAATCAGAGAAGACCCCAGCCTCCACAGGAGCACAGAGCACAGCAGGGTCAATGACTGCTCCCAAGCCCCACCCAGTGGAAGAGCCACCCAGTTCTGGCCCACATCCTGTCCTTTCAACAGCAGATACAAAGAAGCCGTTGGTAGCAGAAAGAATCCATGGGAAAAGGTAGGTTCCGGTGAGGCAGCCCAGACTGCTAATGGAAGAGGCAGCTCCTACCCCTTCCATCAAAGCCTTGGAATCCAGAACTGCAAGGGCCCCAGGGAGGAAGTAAAAGGAAACTAAGTTGCTAAGTGGCCTGCCCCCAGCCCCTGCTGCAGATGCCTTGCTGGCTGGAAAGAGGGGAGGCCAGCAAAGGAATGATAATAACCATCCCTCACATCTGGACAGGCTTTTTACACACCACTAGCTGGCTCTCCACCCCTTCTCTTATCTCAGCCACACAAAAGGGTCATTATCCCCATTGGACAGATGGAGGCTCAGAGAGGACCAGACACCTGCATCAAGTTCCCAGCAAGTCAGTGGTGATGGTAGATGCCATTCTGCACTCCAAGATTCCACATCTTGGGCATATGTCCTTTGCTTTCTGCCTTGCCTATCGGCCCAGGCCCCAGGTACTGAGTGCTGCCCCTGCAAGGGGGCAAAGGGCATGGCTGTCCAGATTGGGAGGGACTGTGAGAGAGGACTAGGGTCTGGGGTGGGGAGGGTGATGAGGACCAACATGACAAAATAAATGTCTACCCCTTTCCCGAGTTTCCCTCACTGCCCTCTCATCTGAAGAACTGTCTTTAGCCCTTCTTTTAGAAGAGATCTGCTGGCCACACATTCTCTTAGTTTTCCTTCATTTGAGAATATCTTTACTCCCACTTCATTCTTGCAGGATATTTTCACTGGAGGTTGAATTTGGGATTGACAGTTCTTCTGGGATTTTAGTAATGTGGTGGCATTTCCTTCTGGCCTCCATGGTTTTGGATGACAACTCCACCATCATCTATGCCCAGGTCTCTTCTGACTTCAGGGAGCTGCTTGAAAGGTGATTTTGTAAGCAGAAGAATAATGTCTGGGGACTGGGAGTTGAATCACAGCTCCACCACCTCTGAGCTAAGGGGCAGTGGATGAGTTTCCCTACCACTGTGAACCTCAGCTTTGGCCCTGTTACCATGAGAAAGTGCCAGGAGGACAGATGTCACACTACAGGCCTCTCTTGTGGTCCTGGCATTCTCTGTGTCTCTAAGAATGATCAAATTCCCCAAGAGGGGGAGTTCTTGGTGAAGAGGAAAGACAGAGACGCTGAAGAGATGCCCTTTGGTCCTGTCTGCCTGTGGGAGAGGTGGCCTGAGTCCTACACCTTTTGTCTCCTACCTGCTGAGGCAAGAAGGGTTCTTAGGATGTTTCTGGCTTACCTGCACAGCTCTCAAATCCTAATCAACTAGGTAGAGTCCCTCATTTCCTCTCACTCAGGACATTGCAAGTCTACCTTCTGTGGGGATGGAGCAACTTCCAGGAGCACCTGCCGTCTATCCCCCTACACCCTACAATACACTCCAACTGCCAGGTCTCCCCACAGGCTTCCACGCTCTTTCAGGCCTCCATTTTGTTTCCTCTGCCTGGCAAGTCTTTTTGTCCTTGTCCACTCGAAAAGGCCTTACAAAAGCGATGCTGTCTCTTACTTCCCCTCTCTTTGCCTCGGTTTTCTCATCTGTATGTTGAGGATAATAATACCTACCTCATCAAGTTGTTATGAGGATTAAACAGCTACTCCTTGCAAAAAGCTTTGAACAATGTTTGGCCCATAATAAGTATTCCATAAGCATTAACTCATTCTTATAATTATCAGTGACACGATTATAGTATAGTGATTAAGTACACAGACCCTAGAACTAGACTGCCTGTGTTCAAATCCCAGCTCCAATGCTAGCTGTGTCAATCATGTCATTAAATCTTAATGTGCTTCAGTTTTCTCACCTTTAAAAGTGGGGAGGGGGGGATGATAAGGTTGTCACAAGGATCAAATAAGACAACATATATGAGCACTTATCATAAAGCCTGGCACATGGTAAGCTCTTAATAAATATTCACTATTAGTTTCATGACAATTATCATCGTTTCAGTTTCCTTCTTTCTTAGAGAGGGAGCAGCTACTCCTGGGGTAGGTCCATCCATGAACACATGCAGTTCTTGGCTCCCACGTCAGGCTCCCAGTTCTGGTCAGGAGACACTCTCGTGAGATTTCCCACATCTGTGACTTGGCAGACCTGTTCTCTATGCCTAAACTGCCCTCTGCCCTATCTTTAGGAAGCCTCCCCCAGTTCTTGCATGTCAGTGTGAATGCCAGGGATCCTCCAGGGCACCCCTGATGTGCCCTCTGAAGCTCAAGCAGCAGTTGCCCTGGGCCTGCCTTAGATGGAATTAGTTCTGCTCTAGAGCCCTAGGTTCGAGTCCTAGTTCTGCCCCCTGACTTGCTGCGTGACCTCAAGACAGTCCTTTTTCCTTGATGGACCTCCTTTTTCCATTGTAGTATAAGAAGTGTGGCCAAGAGGGTCTCTAAGGCATCTCCCAGATGGGTAAGTCCTAATATGACTCCCCAGGGTCATCCCAGGGCTGAGCTAGCCTCATGCCTGACACTGAGCATGAGATGAGTTGAATCAGATGGAACTTAAGTGCCGTGATTATAGAAACAAGGACAAATGCCCTGACTTGGTGCCCACCCCTCTGCTGCCTGCCTGCTCTGACCACCCAGCTCCCCGACCTTTGTAACTGTGGGACTGAGGGAAAAGCCTGGCTTCTGCCTGGAGCCTGGAGTGCTGGGGCCCAAGCAGGAATGTTCCAGGGTTTATTTTGGTGCTCTAAATTGGAAGGCTGGAGGCTCTAATTTAGCCTTCCCTGCCTGGAGCAGGAGCCCAGGCTGGGGTGGCCTGCCTTGCTGCCAAACATGAGCCCCCCACCAGACCACAGCCCAACCTCAGAGCTGCCTGTGGCCGGCCCTGCATAGCAACACTCCAGACAACAAAGGCCCCTTAACCCTCCTCCTCTAGCAGCAACCCTGGTGGTGGCTGCCGTTGCTCTGGGGCTAGGCGGGCTGGGGCCCAGAACAGGACGTGGGGTGGCTGACAGAACATCAGAAGGCTCAGACAGTCCCTGTGCCCACTCTGGGCACCCTCCCTCAGGGAACCTTGGCAGGGCCACGTGATCTGCCCGCTCCAAGCTGGGCCAGACTGAGAAGTGTGGCCAGTGGAAATTAAGGCTGAGAGACCAGAGGGCCACTGGGCTTTAAGGGAAGGGCCAGCTGTTTTCCATCTTCACTGAGGGCTGAGGGAGAGGAAACAGCTAGGGAAAACAGTGAGGAGGCCTGAGGGTTCAAAAGACTAGCCTTCCATCCTAGGCAACTGTGGAGAGGTGACTAGATCCCCAGCCGTACTGCTACAACCCACCCTCCGTGCTGCCAGGAGAGCCATTTTGCCTGCAAAGACTTGATCAGATTCTTTCTTTAATTAAAACACTTTGATGGCTTCCTACCACCTACAAGAGAAAGTTCAACCCTCCATTAAAAAGCTAAGGCCCTGCATACTGTGGCCCCAGCCTACTTTTCTACATTAGTCCCCACGCCTCTCCCCACCCCACCCCTCTACAATATGGCCACTCCAGCTGCTGGGCTTTCCCCAGTTGCTCCCATGTTCTCTCAGGCCTCCATTTTGTTCCCTTTGCTGGGGAATCCTTTCTCTCTTGTCCACTGGGCATATTCTGCCTTATCATGGAAATTCCAGCTCAAATGTTTCCTACTCTGTTACACAGTTACACTGTTTCCTCTTCTGTGCTTCCACAGCAGTACCATCAGACACTCATTCATTCAACCAGGCTTTACTGAGCGTCTGCTGCTGCTGCTGCTGCTGCTGCTAAGTCGCTTCAGTCGTGTCCCACTCTGTGCGACCCCAGAGATGGCAGTCCACCAGGCCCCGCCGTCCCTGGGATTCTCCAGGCAAGAACACTGGAGTGGGTTGCCATTTCCTTTTCCAATGCATGAAAGTGAAAAGTGAAAGTGAAGTCACTCAGTCGTGTCCGACTCTTCGCAACCCCATGGACTGCAGCCCACCGGGCTCCTCCGTCCATGGGATTTTCCAGGCAAGAGTACTGGAGTGGGGTGCCATTGCTTTCTCCGGAGCATCTACTAGATGCCAAACATTATTCTAGGCACTGGGGATACAACAATTAAAAGTGGTAAGTCACAGACCCTACCCTTGTGGAGCTTACATTCCAAAGAGACAGCAAATAAGTAATCAAATGTATAAGATAATTTCAGATATTGAGATTTACAGAGGGTGCTGGTAAATGTTTAACAGCCAGCTCTGGAGAGGGAGAGTCTTGACCTGCAATGTCTACTGATTTCTGTCATGTAAATTCTCCTATCATGGCTGAGTCCAAGTGACCAATGAGAAGTCACTGAACACTGGGTTGGGAAAGGTCAGTGACAGACAGCTTCAGCACACTGGTGGTGCATGCCAAAAATAAAAGGAAACAAAGTAACAAAAGAGAGAGTAACTGAGGCACAGAGGGCCAGGTGTTAACTAGATTAGATTAGGTGAGGGGGTAAATCCTGGAAGGTCTCTCTGAAGAGGTGACATTTAGGGGATGACCTGAATGACCAGGAGCCAGCCACACAGAGATCTGGCACATTGGATTTTTAAAAATACTTTTTCTAAATGCCCAATATAGCTCATTATTAGAGAAATGCTAATCAAAACTACAATGAAGTATCACCTCACTCTGGTCAGAATGGCCATTATCAAAAAATCTACAAACAATAAATGCTGGGGAGGATGTGGACAAAAAGGAACGCTCTTGTACTATTGGTAGGAATCTAAATTGATACAGCCACTATGGAAAACAGTATGGAGAGATTTTTTTTCCTTAAAAAAAAAAACAAAAAAAACTAAGAATAAAACTACCATATGACCCAATAATCCCACTACTGGGCATATACCCTGAAAAAGTCATAATTCAAAAACACACATGTACCCCAATTTTCATAACAGAACTATTTACAATAGCCAGGACATGGAATCAACCTAGATGTCCATTGACAGGTGAATGGATAAAGAAGTTGTGGTACATATATACAATGGAATGTTACTAAGCTATAAAAAGGAATGCATTTGAATCAGTTCTAGTGAGGTGGATAAACCTAGAGCTTGTTATACAGAGCGAAGTCAGAAAGAGAAAAATATCGTATATTAATGCATATATATGGAATCTAGAAAAATGGTACTGATGAATCTATTTGCAGGACAGGAATAGAGATACAGATGTATAGAATGGACTTGTGGGCACAGGGAGGGGAAGAGAGGATGGGACAAATTGAGAGTAACATTGACATATATACACTATCATGTGTAAAATAGGTAGGTAGTGGAAAGCAGCTGTACAGCACAGGGAACTCAGCTTGGTGCTCCGTGATTCACATTGTTGTACAGCAGAAACCAATACAACATTGTAAAGCATTATCCTCCAGTTAAAAATAAATAGAAAAAATAAAGATATACAATGAAAAAAATACCTTTTCTATTGAGGCATAATTTACATACAGTCAAATGCACTGATCTTAAGTGTTACAGCTCCATGAATTTATATATATATATATCAATGTAGATAGCCAACACCTAGATGGAGAGGTAGAACTTTCCAGCACCCCAGAAGGCTCTCTCTGGCCTTCTCCCCATCAGCAATTCCCCCTCCTGCCCCAAGAGTAACTATTATTTTGATGTCTATCCCCATGGATCAGTTCCATCAGTTCTTGAAGTTCGGATACATGGAATATAAATGTGGCATTCTACAGCATGTTCCTTTTTGCATTGGACTTCTTTCACTCAACACAATGTCCAGGAGATTCATCCAGTAGACTGTTCTTTCTTTATTGCTGTGCAATGTTCCATCATATGAATATATCCCAATAATGGGATATCAGTTGTAATGATCTGTGTCCCTGCCAATCTCCTCCTCAAGTGTGAGAGATAGCTATGTAGAATGGCTGAAACGTGCTGGGCTTTAGAGTCTGCATGAAATGGGCTCAGAAATTCTGGAGATGGGGGACTCGCAGTAAGAAAGTCCTATCTAGATACATGTACCCCAATGTTCATTGCAGCACTGTTTATAATACCCAACACGTGGAAGCAACATAAATGTCCATCAACAGATGAATGGATAAATATGATGTGGTATATGTATGTGTGTGTGTGTGTGCGCACACACACGTGCTAAGTCGTTTCAGTCATATCCGACTCTTTGCGACCCTATGGACTGTAGCCTGCCAGTCTCCTCTGTCCATGGGATTCTCCAGGCAAGAATACTGGAATGGGTTGCCATGACCTCCTTCAGGGAATCTTTCCAACCCAGGGATCAAACCTGCATCTCTTACATCTCCTGCATTGGCAGGTGGGTTCCTTACCACTAGCATCACCTGGGAAGCCAGGTGGAATACTACTGGAATAGTACGGACTACTACTCAGCAATGAAAAAGAATAAAATAATGCCACTTGCAGCAACATGATTAGACCTATAGATGATAATACTAAATGAAATAAGTCAGAGAAAGATAAATATCATATGCTATCACTTAAATGTGGAAGCCGGAAAAAATTATGCAAATGATCTTATTTACATAACAGAAATACAGTCTTATAAAAACAAACTTGTGGTTACCAAAGGGGAAAGTAAGGGGAGGGGTAAACTAGGAGTTTGGGATTAACAGATAAAAACTACTATATATAAAGTAGATAAAGAATAAGGACTTACTGTATAGTATGAAAGTGAATTCACTCAGTCGTGTCTGACTCCTTGCGTTCCCATGGGCTGTAGCCCACCAGGCTCCTCCATCCATGGAATTTTCTAGACAAGAGCACTGGAGTGGGTTGCCATTTCTTTCTCCACTGTACAGTATAGGAAACTATATTCAGTATCTTGTAATAACCTATAATGGAAAATATTTTGTAAAAGAATATATATATAATATACATAACAATCACTTTGCTGTATACCAGAAACTAACATAACTTTGTAAATCAACTATACTTCAATTTTAAAAAATCCTTTGTTTGTACCTGCTAAATGGAGAGGATAATGGTAACTCCTCCTACGAGTGTGGCTAAGAGTTGAAGAAATGATACATGGAAAGCACTTAGTGAAGGCCCTGCTATTGGCAGCTCTGCTTGAGGACTCTCTGGGTGCCTTCCCTTCCTTAGACTGTGTGTGTGTTTGTGTGTAGAGGGTGAGTGTGTGGCTATGTTTTGTGCTCTGAAAAGGCTTCTGAGATTGCTTTTAGGATGGCTGCTTTAAGGGGAGATTTTGAGGGGTCAGAGGTACCTCCACTGCATAGAGGACCTGAGATTTGAGTTGCCTCCCCACCAGGCAGGGCCAGGATGGGTTGGGGAAAAGAAAGAGGTGAGGGACTCCTGACCCCACCAGCACCCATGGACAGACAGGAGCTCAGGGGACTCAGTGTGTGGTTTCAGCTCCTCTCCACTCTGCATGGGGAGGGAGGCCAGCAAGGATCATTTCCTCCACTTCACAGCTGCAGGAACCAAGGCTATGAGAAGTAAGTTAACCAAGGTCACACAGCCTGGCAAGTGTTGGAAGACAGATTCAAACTTGGATGTGTTTGACTCAAAGCCAGTGGATTGAGGGCATCTCATGCATGTCCCGGCCAAGGACCTTGAGGCTGCTGAGTCAGCACCAAGAAGACAGACAAGTTGGGCAAGCTGGTTGGGGCTTTGGCCCAGAGGAGGGCCTTGCGCCTGGAGCCTCGGATTACCCAGGGAGCTCCTGCCAACAAGTCCCGTATGACGGGGCTCACCTACACATCACAGCGTTTATTCTCCCTCTGTGGCTTCCCAGGGGAGAGAGTAGGTGGGAGAGGAGGAGGGCCTAATGGGAAACACGTGTCCTCAACATTCCAGCAGCAGCTTCCTGCCTGTGCTACCCTTGCTTCCCCATCAGCTCATGCCTATGTATGGCCTTGTCCTTGGCACTGCCACCTTGGACCCTCCCTCCACTCCCAATTTGCACCCCCTAGGGCTCGAGGGCCAGTCTTTCTGTGTGACAAACCTTTTTCTTCCATTCACAAGGTATTCCTTTCTTTCCCTGAGCCATGGGAGTCCCAGTCAGGCAAGTGCAGGGACAGGTGGAGGGCCCTATCCAAAGCACAAGAACCTATGGCTACCTGTTCCAGTCACACGGTGGGTTCCCTGAATTTTGCAGTTCCAGGCCCTTCCCTTTGGCTCTTCTGCTATCTGTACAGTGGGCTCATCTCTGAGAGCCTTGTCAGTTCTGGGATTCTCACTGGAACTGTGGAGTGGGTGCAGAGTGGTGGAGCATCTCCAAGGACCCGTTTCCCTGATGGAGAGCAGCATCACTGACTCCAGCTTGGGGTTGACAGAAGAGCCCTGCAGAGAGAGAGGAGATTGCTTGAATTCTGCTGAGGATGGAGGGATTCTGGGCATGAGGGTGGGGGGTGGGGAGGGTGGGATCTGATCACTCTGGACCCTTTTGCTGAGACTCCTCACTAAACATTCATTCAACAAGGTATTTTGGAGCAGCAGCTCCAGCCCAGGTGATGGACTGGGTGCTGGGTACACAGCTTTTGGTTCCTGCCCTGGAGAAATTGCAACAGGCTCCTGGGTCCCCAATTACAGATTGGAATCCCATCCATAGCATCACCTTTCATCACTGAAGAAACCTGGGGCCCAACTGTCCAAAGCTATTTGATGTTATTCAGTCACTAAGCCGTGTCTGACTCTTCGTGACCCCATGGACTGCGGCACCCCAAGCTTCCCTGGAGTCCAAGGCTATGTGTGTGCTTAGTCTCTCAGTCGTGTCCAACTCTTTGCAACCCCATGGACTGTAGCCTGCCAGGTTCCTCTGTCCATGGGGATTCTCCGGGCAAGAATACTGGAGTGGGTGGCCATGGCCTCCTCCAAGGGATCTTCCTAACCCAGGGACTGAACCCAGGTCTCCCACATTGCAGGTGGATTCTTTACCAGCTGAACTACCAGGGAAGCCCTAAAACCTAAGACAGGGGCTCAAATCCAGGGCACCTGACCACCACCACCTCACCCCTCTTGCCAATATTCTTCTCCCTCAAATCTTAGCCTCACTGGCTGATCTGGAAGGCACTGTAATCATGCCTAAGAGCCTGGAGATTAACAAAAGAAGCCTTAACTGGGCACAACCCAACCACTGGAAAGCTGCCTTAGCATAGAAATATCCTGACTGGCTGCAGGCAGAATTCCTGGCTCTTCTCCTCTGTGCCCCCATGGCATTGTGTTTGCCCTTGCTGGCACACCGGGGATCGCAGACAGTCTTCCTTCATCATTTATTTGGATATCTGTCTCCTACAGTGGACTGAGGGGTGACTTGAAGGCAGAGCCTGTGACTTGCCTATCTCTGGATCTCCAGGGCCTGGACCAGGCAGAGAGAGAAGAAATTCAGTGGGTGCGTGTGGTATGGAATCAACTATTTTGCTCACTAAGTATGGATTCTTCTAGGTACTATGCCCTTGATGCATGAGTTCTAGAGGCAGGGGCCTTGGGTTTGCATTATGATCCCATTAATCACTCCCCACAACTTTGGGCCAATGACTTAACCTTGCCTTGCCTTTGTTCGTTGGTAAAATGGGGATGTTTGTAGAACTGACTTCATGGGGTTGCTGTGATACACCCTAAATATCTGGTACATACATAGCAAGTGTTTAATACATGTTCACTACTGCAACTATTACTATTACTATTTGAAGTTAAGGATGTAAAAGGCTATTTCTTGTACAGGCTACCAGAAATGCATATTCCTCATATATGACCAGCTAAAGATTGGGCACAAGCCTAGCTCTTCCTAAACTTTCTCCTGCTTAGGAATCACCTTTGGATCTTATGAAAATTCAGATTCCGACTTAGCAGGTCTGGGGTGTGAGGCCAGAGACCACATTTCTAACAAACTCCCAGGTAGTGCTGACTCTGCTGATCCAGGGACCACACTTTGAGGAGGCCTCGCCAATATTAACTAGCAGGGAGATCTACCATCTACTGGGAAAGTCAGTGTCAGGCCCTGTGCTAAGTGCTACATATGGATTATCTTATTGAATCCTTGCAACAGCCTTGGTAGGTATGTATTGATGTCCCTACTTTACAGATGAGAAAGCTGAAGTTCAGAAAAGTCAAGTGACTTCCCAAAGGTCGCACAGCTTAGAAGTGGCAGAAGCAGGATTTTAACTCAGGCCAGGCTGACATTTCAAGCCCCATTGTTTCTCATTCTGGCAAACAGCTTCCCTGTGGCCTGGAGGATGTCTGTCCCACTGAAAGAGGACTGCAACACAGAACTCAAACCAAGTGACAGCAAAAGCCTGGGCACAACTCACCCTTCTTCATGGTCCAGCTTTCACATCCGTACATGATTACTGGAAAAACCATAGCTTTGACTATACAGACCTTTGTCAGCAAAGTGATGTCTCTGCTTTTTAATATGCTGTCTAATTTTGTCATAGCTTTCTTCCAAGAAGCAAGCGTCTTTTAATTTCATGGCTGCAGTTACCATCCACACTGATTTTGGAGCCCAAAAAAATAAAATTTGCCACTGTTTCCATTATTTCTCCATCTATTTGCCATGAAGTAATGGAACCAAATGTCATGATCTTTCGAGTGTTGAGTTTTAAGCCAGCTATTTCACTCTCCTCTTTCACCCTCATCAAGAAGCTCTTTAGTTCCTCTTCACTTCCTGCCACTAGAGTAGTATTATGTGCATATCTGAGATTGTTAATACTTCTCCAGCTTGTGCTTCCTCCAGCCCAGCATTTTGCATGATGTACTCTGCATATAAGTTAAATAAGCAGGGTGACAATATATAGCCTTGATGTACTCCTTTCCAAATTTGGAACCAGTCCATTCTTCCATGTCTGGTTCTAACTTTGCTTCTTGACCTGCACACAGGTTTCTCAGGAGGCAGGTAAGGTGGTCTAGTATTCCCATCTCTTTAAGAATTTTCCACAGTTTCTTGTGATCCACTCAGTCAAAGGGCTTCTCTGGGGGCTCAGACAGTAAAGAATCCGCTAACAATGTGGGAGACCTGGGTTCAGTCCCTGGGTTGGGAAGATCCCCTGGAGGGCATGGCAACCTACTTCATTGTTCTTGCCTGGAAAATCCCCATGGACAGAGGAACCTGGCAGGCTACAGTCCATGAGGTCGCAAAGAGTCGGACTCGACTGAGCGACTAAGCACAAAGTATTTGCCTGTCCCCCACGAGCCTGATAAGCAGGCAGGGCAGGGACTGGGACTCCAGTTAAGGCTGGTAAGGACTGAGAGAGCTGTCAGAGTGGATGTGAGGGCAGGCGGGAGGCTATCGGATAGCCCACTGGCTGCCCAGGCCTAGCTTTCTCTTGGTGAGATCCCATGACCCAGGAGCTGTTCCTCATTCCTGAAGGCTCAGGACTCTATCAAGTTTGCCAGAATGGGGGCAACTGACTGCCACTGGTCCTAAGCCTAAGATTCTGAGGTCTCAAGCAGAGGATCTGTTTATGTGCTTGGGGTAAAGCATCAAACCATCAAGGAGGCACTGTGTTCTGCTTGGCCTTGTATCATAAGGTAAGGCCACAGCTGAGGCAGAGGGAGTCTTGCACTTCTTATAGCTCCATGGCTCAGGGCCACCCTGTCCCAGCCAAGCCTAGAGACATTCTCATACCTTCTGACTCCTTAATCACCCCTGTTCTCATCCCCAAACAGGCCCACAGAAGCCTTTTGTTCACATGGGGCATAATACCGTCTGGGGTCTTTCCTAGGTTTCCTAAACTGTGGTCCTGTAGCATGTCTGAGAGATGGGTTTATAGGGTCTGAGACTGTGCTAGATGTGCTAGAATTGTAGGCCAGAATGTGTGCGGATGTATTTTCTGGGGTGGCTATCTATCCAGCCTTTACCACTCTTTTCCTCATGCAGCAAATATTGATTGAAAACCCTCTCTGTGCAGGGCATTGAGTTAGGTACTAGAGACACAGTGATGAGTGGGACAGATGCCTGCCTCCAGAGAGCTTCCAGTCCAGGGGGAGTCAGTGAATGAGTAAGCAAACCAAAAATATCTCCACATGAGAACAGCTGGGACCTGGCCTCTGCCTAGTCCAATGTCATTCATGCCATAAATTGGCAGTGCTCACAGTTTTGAAGGTATGCCTGAGTGAGGCCCAGAGCAGGAGGCATGGGAGCAGGGAAGGGCTTGTCCAAGGTCATACATAAAGTCAGTGGCACTACCAGAAACAGACTCCTGGGTTTCAGGGCTCTTGGTGCAGGGCACTGACTGCCACGTGCATGTAGTATTTAAGTGGGCACATGGCACATGGAGTTGCTTTGGGCTTGACACATTTTTTACGGCCAATAAAGTCACTCCCACCTCTATCTCCGTTCTTAGTTCATCCATTTCCAAGGCAGATTGCCTATGGAGGAACCTCACCCCGCACCCCTCTCAGCCCACAGGCAGCTGTTCTCCTTCTAGCCTGCTGGGTGGGCTCTGGACCTTCCTGAGGCCTCACTCCCTGAGAAGGTCCAGCTGGCAGGCCCAGCTGGGGGTTTGAGGGAGGATGGGGCCCATCTGGAGGGGCCTTGGAGTGAGCCAGAGGGGCCAGCAGGGAGGGAGAGCCCCTTGGGAACAGAGCCTGCACTGGGAGAACTCTCTCAGAAGGACACAAAGAAAAAAAGAAAATGCCAGGGTATCTGAGTTGGCACTCATGACAGTCTTCTGAGGCCTGAAAGAATATTGAGGGTTCCCATTCACCCTCCCTGGGATATATTTCCTATATTTGAATCTGTGTGAATCTGTTCAGTTTCCCAAGTCTCTGGGCTGGGAATGGACCATTCTCCTGCCCACCACTCCCTGGCACCATTCTCTTTCTTCTCTGGTGGCCACGGTGGCCCAGGCACTGGGCAATGTCTAGGGAGAAGGGAAGAGTGAACCTGTAGTTGAAGAAATCCCCTCTCTGTGGAAGGCCTTCAGTCTCATGGAGGAGATAAGGCCTAAATGATTTGCTCCAATATGCCATGGTCAGTGCTTTGGGTCTTTTGAGGAGGAAGAGAGTAAGTCTGTGGATGGCAGGGCTGGGAGAGAAAGGACTCCCAAAGGAGACATTGATCAGAGGAGAAAGGGTGTATGGGCAGAAGGCCCTCCCTGGCCTCCAAGGGTTAGTCTGAGCTGCTTAAATCCCCATGTGATGTTCATCCCATTCTACCATATTCCATCCAAATTCTTGACCTGCCTCTGCTTTCCTGGTTCCTGAGGCAGGAAGCTCATTCACTACCAAGAAAGAAATCATCTCAAAATAGCCCTTACTCTAGGAAAGCTCTTTCTTGAGTTGGGCTGAACTTCATCTCTTTATGGCTTCTGTGCAAGGGTCACAGCACTGTTACCTGAGGCCACCTACATTCTGTCTTCTCCCTCTGCCCTTCAGAGGTCTGGAACTCCGGAGTCTTCTCCAAGCCAAACAGCTCTTTCCATTCTCCCTCCTGAGGTCAGAGTTCCAGCTTCCTCCCCAGTCTGCTTTTGCTTCCCTACCCATGCTCCAGCATGTCTATGGCACCCTAAATATGCGGGTCCACAGCTGACAGCATATTCCAGGGCAGTCTTTCACTTCCTTGTTCTAGAAATGTCTGTGCTCCTTACAGATGCAGCCTACAGCTTCTTGGATTTATTTAGGAACAGATCTCTTTACTCTGTTTCCAGCCCTCTTGCCTATCCCCTCTGGTCAGCCTCATCTGAGGACTGGGTTTTAGGATCCAAGAGTAAAAGATCTGACTTTTCTCCGTGACATAATTACTTTGTACACTTCAGCGCCTCCTTCTTGTCTATCAGGACAAGACTGAAGGCTGATGAGTTTAGGTCTCCACCTATAGTTGGACCCATGCTCTTAACCTTACCAATGAGCAGCTCTGACTGTGCATGTCCTGCCAGGCACTCATCTCTGTGAATTCATCCTGAAAGGCCTTGTCAGATGCCTGGAGGTGAGAAGACAGCTCCCCTCACACTGCCCTGTGACCCCAGGAGCCTGAAGGAGTATGTCCAGGAGTTGATGGTAGATCCATGGACAGAAGAGGCAGGATGCCAACTACTCTGCCTGGCCTGCCATCAGCCAGCCAACTTTTCCAGAGGCTTGTTGTAGCCTCTGAGTGTGATGGGGGTGCTACAGAGAATATTCAGAGACACCAGACACTGCCTCCGCCCCCTGGGACCTTCCAGTCTCACAAAAAGAAACCCAGGTGGGCACCTAATGTAGGCTGAATCAGGTCCCCCAAAGGTATCAGGTCCTAATCACTGAACTTGTGAATGTTCCCTTATTTGGAAAAAGGATCTTTGCAGATGCTGTTAAGGATTTCGAGATAAGGAGATTATCCTGAATCATCTGGGTGGACCCCAAATGCAATTATACCCTGAGAAGGAGGTATCCATATAAGAGGTAAAGTGGAGGGAGATTTGACACAGAAAAAGAAGAGGTCTTTTGACCACAGAGGCAGAGATTAGAGTAGTTCAGCCTCAAGCAACAAATGCTGAGGACCACAAAAAGCTGGAAGAGACCAGAAACAGTCTCCTCTAGAGCCTCCAGGGGGAGTCTGGCCCTGCTGACACCCTGATACTGAATTTGGACTTTTGGCCTTGAGATTTAGAGAATACATTTGCACTGTTTTAAATTTGTAGTAGTGGGTTAGAGCAGCCACAGGAAACTAAGACAGTCAATGAGGGAGACAAACGAGCAAGTGAGGAGGCCCAGACCAAGATCAGAGAAAGTCGGGAAACTGGTGGCTGCAAATCTCAGGCAAGGCTTCCTGGAAGAGGTGGGCCTGGAGCTGGAACCACAAGAGCAGAGGCGGGAGGAAATGAGTGGAGGAGGGAGACAGGATGGCTCAGACCTGCTAAGACCAGAGACACTGTAGCTGCAGAAGGGAAAGGGGTGTGGGGCGGGGGGAGCGGTGAAAAGGATAAATCCTGCAAAGTTGCTGTTTTACCTTCCTCCTAGGGAGAGATGAACAGTGCCCTGTATCACCATGAGGCTGGCCCCTGCCAGGCTCGCAGAACCCTAGAGTGGGGTTTCAGGCCCAGCAGCACCACAGACCAGTGCCTGCTGCCTCCCTGGGCCTCAGTCTCACCGTTGATATATTGGGAATGTTAATATTGGCGACACAAGGACATTTTCCCCTTTTCCAGTTTCCCTTTGTTGTCTGAATTTTTCTACAAGATGTTAACAGGCAAGAATGGGCTGCTTCTCTTTACACGAAAGGATCCAAGGGGGGTGGGAGTAATACTAAGACCCTCTCCCTGCTTTGGGATGCAGTGAGGTTTGTGTAAGATAGCCACCCTGATTCTGAGCTCCACGAAGGCCAGTGCCCTCCAGGCTTGCTTCCCAGAGCCCCGCAGCCAGAGCAGGTGCCCTCCCTCTCCGGAGGGCCTGTTTTCCCTCTGCAGCTCCTCTCTCCTGACCCCTGCCAGCCCAGCTCCCAGGCAGCCGCCACAGGAAGGCATGGAGGAAAGCCGAGCATGGCTATTTATAACAGGGGATGTGATAAACACTTCGAAGAGATATTTCCCAATAGACCAAATTCAACGGAGATTACATAAGCAATTAGATCTTCTGAGCTCCCTGCCATCTTCTTGCACTGAGGCTGTCCAAAACGTGTGTGAACAAGTCTTTCTTTATAGTCAGACATTTATACTTTACAAGGATGTAAACTGAAATGTTTCAGGTGGGCAAGCCAATCCCGACCCACCCCCCATTCCCACCATCCCCCTCCAGCCACCCTGAGTGGTGGTGGAAGAGTCCTCAGGGCCTCTACTTCTTGCAGTCAGGTGATCCTGGGCAAGTTCCGGCATGTCTCTGGCTCCCTCTGTGCCTCAGTTTCCCCTGCTGAACAATGGAACAAAAGTGCCCAGCCCTCAGGCTGCCATGAGAATCCTGTGAGAAACTGTCTGAAAGCTCTCAGGCTGGCCCCGTGGTGGGTACTCAAGCTATCTTGGATCCCAGAGTCCCCTTCTCCTTTCAGGCCTACAGAGGGGAGGGAGTTTGGCTCCTGGTTCATCTGGCCTCCCCTCCCTCCACCACCTCCCTCTCCCCCAAGTGCTAATGCTTTCTTTCTAATTTATTAGGCTGTTAATGGGCCTGAACAGTGGTAATTGTCTCTTGCCAAGGGTGAAAGCTATCTGCCCTCGACAAAGGCTCACGCCTCTCCCTTCTTCCTGGTCCAAGTGCCAAGACCTGCTGATCCCCAGCACTGGCCCTTCCCACCACAGCAGAATCTCTTGTCTGTAAAAATGCCCAGGACCAACTCCCCCCAAAGCCATAGAGCTGGCAGCCCCTGGATCCTGGCCCTCACGCTTCTGGCTGTCATAACCTGGCACACATAGTCCCAGGGGAACTGGGCAGAAAGAATGGCTGGCAGAGCTGGACGTAGCTGGGGAGGGGAGGGGAGGCCCGGTCGCAATTGTCCCTCTACCAACTCCAGCGGCTCTCTCCACACACCCAAAGCTCCTGCCGCCCCCAGCCACTCACCCAACTCTTCCCATCTCCAGGCTTCTGCCTGCGCTGTCCCTTCCCCCTCTGCCCCATCTCCTGGTCATAGATCCCTCCTGGTAATAGATTCAGTCCAAGGATTTCCGACTCTGTGAAGGAAACCCTCACTAAGGCCTGCACTCCCAGGGACTCATGGGCCACGCCTTCCTGGTGTAAGAGTGAGCCCTAGGTCTGGGCTTTCTCTGGTCCCCTGTGGCCAGCCTGGAGCCTAGCCCAGAGGAGATGCCCTGGGGCTTTTTGCCCAGTGTGATGGAATGAAACCGTAGCAGCAGAGTGGTCATTACAAGGGATAGTGAGACAGGTGACATCTCCTCCCCAACACCAAGCAGAGACTGACCAGGGGATGGGGGCACCTTCCAGCAGAGGAGACAGGCAGCAAGGAGCAGGAGTCAGATGCTATCAGAGGATGCTTGCAAAAGAGACAGCTAATGGGCAACTCTAAGGGTATTCAGCAAGCACTTAAAGAGTCTTGTCAGGGGCTCCAGGAATACTTCTGCTGTGTATGTGACATGGTATCTGTTCTAGTGTGGGGGATAGAAAAACAAGCCCTGGAATCAGGAAGCTATTGCACAAGAAGCTGTGTGATCTTGGCCAAGTCACCTGTCCTCTCTGAGCCTCGGTTTCTTCATCTGTACAGTCGAGATAGGAATCCCTACCTCACAGGACTGTTGAAAGAAGTAAACCATATGACATGAGGACCAGGTGAGAGCACCTGTGCACAAACGCTTGGCGTTCCTTAGGCACCCTAATAAACTACCATTTTCTTCTCCTGCCAGTACCGCTGGGAACTCACAGTCTGTCTGAGGGCTTTATCCAGCAGAACCCCAGCCGTAGTAAGTGTTGAGAGTCTCAGAGTTGAGTGATGAGTTCTTAAAAGGACATCGTATGTGAAGGCAGAGCACAAAGGAACAAGGTAAAATGATATAGCACAGCTGTAGGTTAGACATTAGCAAGAATTCCCAGATGACAAGAACTTAGAACTAAGAAAGCTTTCAAGAAGAAGAATCCTCTAAAAACCTAACATCTGAACTGAGACCTGGAGGGCATGAAGAAATCAGCCTTGAGAAGAACTGGGGGGAAAGCAGATAGAGGGAACAGCAAGTGCAAAGACCCTGAGGCAGAAATCAGCTTTGTGGGGTCAAGTTACAGAAGAGGTAAGTTCAATTAGAACAAAGTAGGAAGAAAGTGATCCCAGATGGAACCAGAGGGCCCAGACTATGAAGAGCCTTACAGGCCATGGATAAGGACTTTGCCTTTTACTTTGAGTGACATGGGAAGCCCTGGGAGGATTTTGAGCAGCAAAACGACATGAGTGACTTAGGACTAAAACAGATCACTCAGCTTTTGTGTGAAAAACAGTTGGTAAGGGACAAAAATAGAAGTAGGGAAACCACGAGGAGGTTTCTGCAGTGATCTGGGCAAGAGATGATAGTGGCCTGGAGGGGGGCGGTAGCAGTGGAGGCATGAAGAAGTGGTCAGATCTGGGATTTACTTAGAGATGAAGACGGCAGGACTTGCTAATGAATTGGAATAAGAAAGGACACTTATTTGGCATCTATTATTAGTGCAGCCAGCACCTCAATGAATCCTTTTGACTGCCCTGTCAGGTCAAGCTGATTTATCTCCATTAGACTAAGGAGAAAACCTAGGCTCTGAATGGCGTGTGGCTTGCTCAAAGTCACACAGCCATGAAGTGGTAGACAAACTAGGAGCCAGGTCTGGGTGATTCCAAACTTGATGTGCTTTCCCTGCCACCATGATCCAGGCCTGTGCTAGGCCCAGCCTTTGGAGCATGGGTTCCCAGTTCAGTTCAGTCGCTCAGTCGTGTCCAACTCTTTGCAACCCCATGAATCGCAGCACACCAGGCCTCCCTGTCCATCACCAACTCCCGGAGGTCACTCAGACTCACGTCCATCGAGTCAGTGATGCCATTCAGCCATCTCATCCTCTGTCGTCCCCTTCTCCTCCTGCCCCCAATCCCTCCCAGCATCAGAGTCTTTTCCAATGAGTCAACTCTTCGCATGAGGTGGCCAAAGTACTGGAGTTTCAGCTTTAGCATCATTCCTTCCAAAGAAATCCCAGGGCTGATCTTCAGAATGGACTGGTTGGATCTCCTTGCAGTCCAAGGGACTCTCAAGAGTGTTCCCAGAGAACAGTTGTCTAAAGAGGAGTCTCCTACCACTGCTTTGTTCTAAACCTGCCTTGAGCTCTGCTCTCCCTGCTTCATCCTCCACTCCACCCCACCTCACTCCTCACACCAACCACTTCTGCAGCTGAAGAGGAGCAGCCCTAGCGTGTTCATGAGTGAAATGCAGGAGCAGTCCATTGCCTCTCTGGTGACATGAGGACTAAATGAGACATGAGATGGGGTGGCCAAAGCCCCCCTGCCCAGGGCCTGGCATTCAGCCTTCCCTCTTCCCTCTTGGCCATGGGTGCCACCTGGCCCAGATACCCAGCAGGCTGCCCTGGTGTCCCTCCCCCCAGCAACCCCCACATAGAAGCCAGCATCTCTAGGCAGAGTCCTGTCAGGCTCTCTCTCTCTGTCACTTTTACTGTCCATTCCTTGGGGCCCAGGCACATGGGATGAGTCCAACCATGCAAAAAGGATGCAGGATAAAGAAGAAAAGTTCACTTCTTCTGGCATGATGCTTTTTATCCCCACCAAAACCAAACATAACTGACCCTCACCATGTGTGGGGCCCTGCAAGCCCCTCTGTGGAGACAGAGAGGCAGCAAAACACTCACCCTTGTCTCTCCTTCCACATCCCAAGCCCCCAGGTCTCCTCCCACAGAAGCTCAGGAACACTCCGCAATGAAAGGAAGTATTGCTGGCTCTGGCATACCACTCTTATAGTACACCTGGGAACTCAGGCACAGAGAGAAGGGACTTGGCCAAGGGCACACAGCAGAAATGAAATCCAGGACTTCAATCCCAGAAGTATGCTTTTGCCTCCAGAGAATGACTGTGCCCAGGCTGGCACACGCCTGGCATGTGCACAAGTGTGCCCCCGATAGCTGCCACTATTTTATGCAAGGGCCCAGGCAAGGGGACATGGGAGTGTGTATGTCCAGAATCTCTCATAAGCATCTGCACCCAGGACATGAGGCTCCAGCCTGGGTCACCCCCAAGGAGAGGATTGTTCCCTTGAGCTGGGTGGGCCCACAGCCAAGAAATGCATGCCTGGCTGCCGACCTCTTTCATCAGCCACCCACCTCCCTCCCTGGTGCCTGATGTCTCCCCAGGTCACCTGGCATCCGCATCCTGCCCTCTCCTGGCAGCCCCACGGTTGACCCCAAATGAGGCCCCCTCCCACTGCAGCCAGGAAGAGCAGGAGGGCACACAGAGGCCACGAGGAAACTCGTGCTGAGCCGGCCCTTAGGGACCTCACATCGGCGAGCAAGAAAGGGGCCATGGCCTCTGGGGGCAAGGGAGCCAGTGCGGGATTATGGGCTCCTCGCTCGGAAATGATTGGTCGTGACAAGCTCACTGCAGGAACAAAGCCATGTGAAATTGACCTCATCACCAGTGATCAGATCAGATTGTTTAGTGTGAGGGGAATGCGAGGGGGATGTTCATCTGGGCGATGACCTAGTTAGGGCCTTAAAGAGGCAGAGCAGCTGCCCCACTCTGGGGAGGAGGAGGCACGAGGCCTCTCAGGGGGAGGCCCCTGCTGAGCCACAGGTGGAGGAAGACCCGTTCCCAGGCAGGCTTCGGCCTGGCCACTACAGGCTCCCTGATCCCTCCAGCATCCCCAGGGACCATCTCACGGTAGTAGGGCCTAGCCTTAGGTGCCTGAGGGCTAGTGTACAGAGGTGGACAAGGCAGGAGCCAAGGGCAGAGTTTCCATACCTGTCTGAGGAGAGCAACCAGGTAGATCAGAAACTTGGGAAACCCTGAGGCAGATCTTAGGGAAGAGGAATGGAATTTATTCAACGATTTATTTCCTTGTTTGTTTGCTCTGTCTCAGGCACTATTTGAAAGATGTGTATTAACTGAAGTAACCCTCAAAACAACTCTATGAGGTGGATGCTATTATGATGCCCATTCGACAGATGAGCACATTGAGAGTCAGAGGTGACATCACTTGCCCAAGTTTACAAAAGTGTTATGTGACCACCTGATCATGGAGGCTGGGCTTGTTCACAGCAACATTCCACTGCTTCTCCTGTGATGACAGGGTCAGCCAAATAAGATGCAACTAGGAAAAGGTGGCCTGTGCCACACAGCAGAGGCCTTTCTTTCCTGTCAGGCCCTCAGGGTGCCAGGGGGCCCAGGGGCTGGGGTGAGGACGAGGGGGCCTGTCAGGAACTCCAGGAACAGGTGCCTGCTTTCTCCTTGGATCCTGTTTCCTGACACTTGCCTGAGGACCGGAGGGGGAGGGGGAGGGAAGGGACATGTGGCCAGCCGGAGCTGGCCCCTTTCTGCCAAGCACCGCCTTAGGGAATATGACTCCTGCTGCCTGAGGGGTACTGGGGGGGGGGGATGCCAGAATGGGGGCGGGACTTCTGGTGGGGCACATGGTGTTAACCCTTCATCAGCAATATGTGTGCAAAAGGCAGCATCAGGCCTGGCACACAGGAAGAAGGCACCCACAAATGTGCAGCAAATAGCCAACCCGCTAAGGGTAGGCCAGGGCAACAGCTGCAGTGTGAAGGATCCTGGTCGGTTGCTGGGAAGCATTCCAGGGAGACTGGTAATCTCTTGAGAGCTGGAGGCATAGAAGGAACCCCTGTCATCCTCAAAGGGTTTAGAAGCACCCGAGGCCAGTTACTGAGGAGAACCTTATACTGGGGGCTCCAAGGATGCCAGCTCTGATGGAAACTGAGGGGTCGGTGTGGAACTGGTCTGCCACCCAGGCCCTTGCCGAGTACCATGCAGGCTGACGCATCTAGGCTGGCAGGACCTGGGGGTATGTAGCTTAAAGGAACTCTGCTGTTCCCCAGTGCCTGGGATGAGGGGGCAACTGAATGCTCTGTGCTGACCTTTAGGGCAACCAGCCCTGAATATGCCCCCAGGGCAGGCCTCTCAGTTCTCTGGCTCCCTTCCACCCAATTCTGTTGGTGTCTGGGAACTCTTGTGAAGGCCTCTGGGCCTCAGGCAGGGATGAGCCAGCCTGCCTACAGCCCAGCCTGCTTTCCAGCTCCTTCCTTTCTTCCCTATTTCCTCAGGTTGGGCCAGTTTCCATTCTACATTCCTCCCCCCACCCTGCCTTATCTCACACTGAATTTCTCAGATGCAACCTGGTGTGGCTTCATTTAACTAGTGGCCCCTCTTTCCCTCCCCAATTTGGTTTGTGTGGGGCTTGCTTCTCCCACAATGCAGTGCGACTGCTCTGGGCTACAGGGCATCTCATTCTTTCCTGAGAACCCACACTGAGAGGTTGCAGACCCCCAAGGACTTTACTTCTTTGGGGGAGACTTCTGAAGAACTGTCCAAGGGCAGAGGGATTCTGAGGACCACATTTAAGATCTGTGGGTGGCAGCCATAGCGTTAGAGATTTCTGTTCACTTCAGAGAAGGATTTCCTGTTATGGTGAGCTGTTCTGTAAAACAGCTGTCTCAGATCCTTAGTGAGACCCTCGTCCCCAGAGGTGTGTAAGTAGAGGCTGGATGGACAACCATGAAAGATGCGATTGAGGGCCAGTAAAAGAAGGGTAGGGCTCTTCCGTCCCTGGGTCTCTCTCTATGTTAATTTTTTTGTTGCTGTGATCACCACAGACCCATGGAGTTGTTTGCCTTCTGGTCAGCTCTCCTCACTGCAACATCTGTGCAAGTTCTTGAGGTTCAAGACAGACACAACAAGGCTAAGAGCAAATCCAAGCCAGAGGCAGGGAGAAAGTTGAGACAGCAAACTGCTCCTGGCTTCATGCTCCCTTGTCTCTCTCATTAGCTCCAGGGGTTCTGGAGAAGCCTTATTCCTCAGCTAACCCTGTAACCCTTCCATGCCTTCAAAGGCAAGGGAGTGCCCCCCCAGCAGCAGCTGTCCTAGCTGCAGGGGTCAGGGCCTCGGAACACACCTGAGGTTGGAAGACCCCTGGGTGAGACCTGGCCCAGGCCACCAGGCAGCTCCCTGCCGTGCCTTTGGGCAAAGAGAGGATTCCAGTGGGGCCCCAGTGGCTCCAGGACCCAGACAGCCAGGAAAAGACTCTGGGGTATGCGGTCTCTGCCTTCACAGGTTGGCCACCTGGCAGAAGGAATAGACTGGGGTTCTGGTGGCCCTGGGGAGCATAGCTGAGCCCCCAGGGTGGGAGCTGCCTCTGGGTGCAGCCAGCTCAACTGTGCGAAGAACTTTAGAGCTAGCAGAGCCCTTCACAGGAGCCAGTGTGCAGAGCTGTGCACAGAGGCTAGTTGGCCACCCTTAGTGGGGGTGGTGCTGGGAGCCTTGGCAGTGAGTGAGAACAGAGAAGTTCAAAGAGAGAGAGAGAAAGTGACTGATTCTGTGATTCCCATGTCCTCAAGCCATGTAACTATATATCTATAATATCTATGTATTTATGGATTTCTATATCTATCTGTTATCTCTATATTTATCTCTGCATTTCCATATGTCTATCTAAGTAATTGTGTATCTGTGTATTGATCTCTTTGCTATGTATCTACATAGCTCTGTATCCATCTATGTCTCTCCCCTTTTAGAAGAATGGCTGATGGAGATCCCAGAGAGTTTAAGGCCCTCTTCTTCCTGAGCTGCCCCTCTTCATGGTCACTGCCTGCCCTCCCACCCCCTTTCCCACTGGATGGTGGCCATTCTGGGCCTGGGTCAAGGGGTTACCATGAGGAAATAGGCCAAAGTCCGGAAAGCCATCCCCCGAACCCAGTAGCAGCTGCTTTGCTTGCATCTGTTGGGGGTGAGGAAGATGAGAGAGCAGGAAGAGTCATGGGGGAGTGGAGGTGGTGGTGTGGGAGCACAGGGAATGTGACAGTGGCTGAGCAGTCGTGAGTTTTAATTCTGGGAGGCAGGACATCACACTAGTAGCCTGCGCTGGCATTCTCCTGCTGTGTGATCTTGGACAACATTCTGTCCCTCTCAGGCCTTCGATGTGCCCATCTATACCATCAGCCTCTTGAAGGGCCCTTCCAGAGCTGACACCCTTAGCAGGGTAGCAGTCACCACAGATTCCTATCACTAGAGCATTTTGAACACAGCAACTCAAGATATCTATGAAAGTGCTAGCTTCTCAGTCATGTCTGACTCTTTGTGACCCCATGGACATGTTCGCCAGGCTCTTCTGTCTGTGGAATTATCCAGGCAAGAACACTGGAGTGGGTTGCCATTCCCTTCTCCAGGGGATGTTCCTGATCCAGGGATCAAACCTGGGTCTCCTGCATAGCAGGTGGATTCTTTACCATCTGAGCCACCAGGGATTTATTAATACATAATACAAGGATTTATTAATACATGCTGCTGCTGCTGCTAAGTCGCGTCAGTCATGTCTGACTCTGTGCGACCCCATAGACGGCACCCCACCAGGCTTCCCCGTCCCTGGGATTCTCCAGGCAAGAACACTGAAGTGGGTTGCCATTTCCTTCTCCAATGCATGAAAGTGAAAAGTGAAAGTGAAGTCACTCAGTCGTGTCTGACTCTAGCGACCCCATGGACTACAGCCTACCAGGCTCCTCCATCCATGGGATTTTCGAGGCAAAAGTACTGGAGTGGGGTGCCATTGCCTTCTCCGTCATTAATACATAATGTAGTAGTAAAGAACACAGACTCTGGGGTCAAGTTTGTGAATGTGAATCCTGGTTCTTCTACTGGGTGAGTGGCTTGATGTCTCCGGGCCTTAGTGGTCCCTGTAGAAAGAGGAGACAGGAGCTCTACTCACTGCCATCAAGTGATTGTGGGGGTCTGGGACAGAAAGAATGCATAGATGCTGTTTTTACTATACATGTATTACTTTACTAATTGATGATGTAAGTCACAAATTGCATGTCCAATGTCAAAACTGTTAAAGAATGAGGTAAAAAGAAATAAAATACTCTCTATATTGCAATATTTTCTTCTCACTCCCCAGTGGGTTACTTAGGGCACTTGGCATTGTAACTCTTCCAGAGTTTGCTTGCGATCCCTTCTCTGCTTTTCCACCAGAGAAGTTTGAGTCTGGGCCTCCTAAGGCGACAAGCATGCCAGTCTGGACTTGGGCCTGCCTGGCACCATGCAACCACTCCTGGATACACTGCGTTCTTCCAGGAGTCCTCTCCCTCAGAGGGGCTAAAGGCCCGGAGGCGCCCCATTTCCCCAGACCTGGAGGACCAGCATGGTCTGGGGGCCTTACTTGTGGCCCACAGGCTCTGCTGCCCACACCCCAGGGTGTCTGCTGTCCCTGTTCTCCTCAGCCCAGGGCCTGGGGTCAAGGTGTAGCCCCTTCCTCTCTCCCTCACCACAGCCAACCTCTCCGTCACAGAGCAAGCAAGCCAAGTCCGGGGCTCACAGCCCGCCCTGAATCTCTATTTCTCGGATGGATAATGACAGTGCGCCATTACTGAGCACTCTTGCACTTTCTTAAGTACTTTACCTGCATCTTCTCTTTGAATCTTCCCAGGGATCCTATGAAACAAATACTCTTCTTCCACTTTGACATATGCGAGCATCACCAATCAGTGACAGAGCAGGGAAACCAATGGCCAGCAGCCTGACTGGAGAGCAGCCTCTTCATCACCTTGTGAGGGTGAATGAACAAGGGACGGAATAGTTTCCCTGTTCCTCTTCACTCTTCCCCAAGGCCCCTGCTGTGCCCTTCCTGAATTCTGGGTTTGCTCTGACCCCCAGGCCCCGGCTCCCCCCACCCTGTATCTCTGGGGGTCCAGCTCAGTGGGTCTGCACACCCGGCCCCAGGCCCCGGGCTCCTGTACCCCCATCCCCTCTCCCCTCCTGACAGCCCGGCCCCCGGTGGACCGCGGACCTGCAGGTAATCCCCTCCCCCTTCCTCCCCCCGCAGCTCCAGCGCCTTCCGATTAGCCCAGTCTCAGATCTCTTCGGCTGGGAACAGCCACCCCCACCCCCTCCCCCACTCTGCTCCCTCGTGGGGAGCCCAGCTCCCAGGCCGGGCCGTCCCATTCAAGGCGCCTTCCTCCATTGTCCCCGCCTGCCACTAACGCGGGCCATTAGCATTTCTAAAGCCCACTTCTCCTGGTCTCCACTTTGGTCTCAGCCAAAAAGGGTATCACTTTGAAACAGGATTTTGGGAAAAGGGTACTCCCTAGGTTGCTAAAACAGCTTCCCTTTATGCCCTCAACGCTCCAGGCCTCAGTCTGTTTGCCTATAAAATGGGGAGAATTGCAATCCCACATTTCAGGCTTAGGACACCTGGAATTTCTCAGCTCGACAGTGTTTGAGAAATGAAGCAGCCTCCTGGGACCGCAGTACAACTGCCTGTTCCCCTGGGTTTTTCTGGCCCTACCAGTCTGGACCCTCCATTTCCCAGCCACGTCCCAGGGGAGATACAGAGTTTGGTTAAAACTGGTTTTCCCTGCCCTAACCCAAGCGGCCTTTGTTAAGGCCCTGGCAGGATGGGGCATGAATGAGGGTGACTTCGTTTGCCCTGGCATCTGAAACCTGCCTAAGTAACTTGGGTGGAGAGACAGCGCCACCCAGTGGCTCCATGGGCTCTAAGCTAGTCTTCTTGGGAGTGGGTCCTCATATACCTAGCTTCACGGACCCCAGGAGGCATCTCACCAGAGAAACCCTCTCTACTTGTAAGATTTCATTTGCATTGGTTTAGCTGCTTCAGATCCAAGGCTAAATAAAGAACCAGAGGTTAGAGTCCCAACCTGCTCAGCTCAGCTGCGGCCCCTCCCCCATCATTCCCCTGGGCTGGCAATGGCCCTTACTCTAGACTCTCTGGCCAACGACCAGTACTTTCCCCTGCCTGGTCCTCACTTTTCTCTATCTGGAAAATGGCAGAATATTCCCTAGCCACCTTCTGCTTTTCCTGGTTGGCTGGGGAAATTTGTGGGATAGGGGAGGCTGTGGGTCTGACAGCCAGTCCTCCAAGACAGTTGGCCACTTGGACCCCAAGAATAGGCTCTGGCCCCATCCATATTTCCCTGACCAAATCCCTAGCCTCAGTGTCTTCCTGGAGATCCAGAACTGCTGACCAACCCCCTAATAATACCAGGAAAATGGGACCCACTCCTCCCCAAAGCCTACCTTCTTTGGTTCTTACTTGCTGTTTCTACCCTCTTCCTGCTTCCTCTCTTCTCCCCTTGCTTGTTCCCCTGTGGCTACAGGATGCCTGTGTTTCTCTTCAAGCTTGGTAGGGAGCAAAATGAGGCAAGAGTAACCCCTGTCTCCAATTAAAGCCCACCACCCATCCCATTCCCCTCTAGGGTCCCTTCTGAAGCTGGTCTGGCTGAAGCAGGCGATGAAGGCAGAGGGGACCAACAATCAGCCCCAGAGACCTGGGGTGCTCTGTCTCCATCCTTCCTCCTGGCCTCCTCCCATGAGTCCTCCCTCTGTGCAGATAAGGCAATGGGCTCCAAAGTCCCTCTGATTTGGGGAGAGAGAGTAGGTGGATTGGGCCCCTAGTGTGTTGTGTCTGGAGTTGCTAAAGCTTCTGGAAGAACCAGACTGATGGAGAGAGCAGGAGATAGGAGGAAGCTTGGTCAAGAATGACGGAGCAAAGGGTGATCAGCTCCAGTATACAGTGTGGCCTCTAAGCATGGTTTAACCTGGACTTTCTCCCAGTCAGGAGGAGATGGAAAGAGCTGAGAGTAGTCCCAGACACATGGATCAGCAATACAGACGGCAGGGTTCTTCTGGTTTGGGCCTTTTTAGCTCTTCTCTGAGGAATTGTAGGGGTTTCTAGGACCAGTGGCTATGAGTGTGCTGTGCTGTGTTCAAGGGGCAAGGGCAACCCTCATCCCAAAACAGTTCTACTTGATCTGTTATTTTTTGTTATAGTTCCAGATGAGATTTTGTTCAGAAAAATTATTCTGCCACTGGAAATAAAAAGTTTAAAAAACCCTGACTTGATGCAGCTTTACAATTTACAAAGGGGGAAATTGAGGCCCAGAAGGGTAAACTGAGCATAGGACCCTATACCCAGAAAGTCTCCAATAAATATTTTAGAAAGAGCTATTGAATATCATGACATTTTCAAATAATTTTAAAGCATAACCAAGTTCACTTTCATGCTCCAAGACCTGCCACCTTTTCAAACGATCTAAAAAAGTTGTTGCATGAGCAGAAACAAAGTTGGGAATTTCTCAAATGTTAAGAATTACTTAAAAGCATAGCAAACTCGCAAATTTAAGTGTAAGCAAAGGGGAATTCATACAATTGTCCTTACCTGCTGTCTAAGCCAGGAAGTATGCATGTTCTTGAGTAAATTTTAGTTAATTTCTGTCATGGGTTTAACATTAGCTGCTGATGTTTGACATGAAGAAAAAGTGAAAAAGGAAAAACTTCTTCTTGCTTTGAGGTTGAAATGTGAAAGGTGCTGTCATGAACACAAAGGTACATTCACACCTCCAGGGGTGGTTTGGTTCTGGGGGGGAGCCCTTATTGTCTCTGAGCCATGACTGGGGTATTTGAGGCCCTCGCTCAGCCTTCTGTGGACCATTATGCACCACAGAGCAAAGCCTGCTATGCACAGTGGCACAGATTCTGGGTCGTCCTCTAGATGATCCTCAGGCATGTTGTAAACCCAAGCCACTTTCTCTCTCTAAGTGTGGATGGGCTGGCTATCAGGAAAGTAATGAAATGTTAGGAGCTGGTTGACCAGGACGTAATGATCAGGAGACACCATCTACCAAAACTGGGATTGTGTGTTCCAGAGGCAAATAGAAACAATTGGTAGGCTAGGTCTGGGTTTGAATTATCCATATCACTGCTTTGGCCCACCCTCCTAGCCGACCTCCCTACATACTCAGTCAGTATGGATAAATAAAAAGAGCTTTCTGCTATTGACTCATTGAATGTGACTTCAGGTAACCTCTTTCCTCTCTGACACCCAGTCTCTTCATTTCTCTTGTAAAAAGAAGTTTCAGAGTAAACCATCTATTGAGAAAGTTAAAAGACTGCCCAAAGAATGGGAGAAAATATTTTCTAATCATATATTTGATAAGAGTCTGTGCTATGCTCAGTCTTGTCTGACTCTTTGCAACCCTATGGGGTATAGCCTGCCAGGCTCCTCTGTCCATGGGATTTTCCCGGCAAGATCACTGGAGTGCCATTTCTGCCTCCAAGGGATCTTTCTGACCCAGGTATCGAAACTGTGTCTCCTACGTCTCCTGTACTGCAGGCAAATTCTTTACCACTGAGCCACTGGGGAAGCCCAATAAGAGTCTAGCATCCAGAATGTATAAAGAAGTCTTAAAAACTCAAGAAATAAAGAGATAAATCACCCAGTCAAAAAACGGGCAAGTTGGAAGAAGTAGATATTTTTCCAAAAAAAGATATACAAATGACCATTAACCCTTGAAGAGATGTGTGCATGCTGTCGCTTCAGTTGTGTCCAACTGTTAGCGACCCAATGGACTGTAGCCCCCCAGGCTCCTCTGTCCATGGGATTCTCCAGGCAAGAATACTGGAGTGGGTTGCTATGCCCTTTTCCAGAGGATCTTCCTGACCCAGAGATCGAACCCATGGCTCTTACATCTCCTGCATTGGCAAGAGGGTTCTTTACCACCAGCACCACCTGGGAAGCCCCTGTAGTCATGAAGGGAATACAAATCAAAACTACAAGATGTCACTTCATATCAACTAAGATGGCTAGAATTAAAAATAAAATAACTGGGGAAATAACAAGTGTTGGTGAGGATGTGTGAAAATTGGAATGTTTGTTCTTTGCTGGTGGGAATGTGAAATGGTACACTCACTATAGAAAACAGTCTATCAGCTCCTGAAAAAGTTAGACATAGAGTTACCATGTGACCAAGCAATTCCACTCCTAGGTACATACCCAAGAGAAATGAAAATACATGTCCACCCAAAAACTTGTACATGAAGGTTAATAGCAAAGGTATTCACAATACCCCAAAATGTGGACGTGACCCAAAAGTCTATCAGCTGGTGAATAGCTTGACAAAATGCTATATATCCAGACAATGGAATACCATTTGGGAATAGAAAGGAATGAAGCATGATACATAGGCTGCAACATCGATGAACATTGAAAACCTAAGTAAAAGGCCAAATACAAAAGGGCACATTTTGTATGATTCCATTTATTTGAAGTGTCCAAAATAGGCCTATCGACTGAGACAGAAGACAGGTTAGTGACTGATGGGGCTGAGGGTAAGGCATGTTGGGGAGTGACTGCTAGTGGGTACAAGGTTTCTTTGGGGGTGATGAAAATGCTCTGGAATTAGTGGTGATGGTGGCACATACTAAAAACCACTGAACTGTACATTTTAAAAGGGTGAATTTTATGGTATGTGAATTATATCTCAATTTTTTAAAAAAAGAATGAACTATAGCAGTAGTTTACAAATTTGGCTAAATCACAACTACTCCAGAAGCAACCCACCTTCTGGTGATTCCAGGCCTGAAAGTCTGTATGTTTTATATGCTCCTGGGATGGTTCAGATGTAGCCAGGTTTGGGAACCACTCTCCTAGCTCTAACATTCTGGGTCCCTGCCTGTGTCTCTAATGCGAGGTACCTGTAAACAGTTGCACACAGCCCCTTTCTCTGTGGGAGCTGGCCCCTTCTCGGGTTCTGCACACCCTGAGACAGCCAGACCTCACACCCCAAGAAGGACCTGTTGCATTAGCCCCAGAAACAGACCCTTCTTGTGCTCCTGGGGCTGCAGGGTGGTTTCTGACCTCCGAGTCAGGGCTGCTGGTGTTGGCCTTCCCAGGTGTGGGAGCCTCCTTGCCCCTCCTCCGCCTCTCCCTCCAGGGCCTCCTTCAGCAAGGCCTTAGAGCCATTGCTCTCTGCTCCAGTGGTGCCAACACCAGGCCTGCCTGACTGGCCATGTGGTAAAAGAACTCAAACCCCACTGGGGAGTCTGGTAGGGGAGGCAGCCACAAGGATGACCCTCAGGTGCCTGGGAAACCACATGCCTAGGGCATTTTGGCTCTGGTGCCTGGACCAGATTCTGAGGAGAGGGCTCTTAGAGAGGCAGTCCAGGCCCAGTCTTCAGCAGATGAGTGGTTCTGGTCCCCTTCAGGGTGTGTAAAGACCAGAGGGTATGTGAAGACAGGAGCATGTGCACAGGCCTAGTAAGGCGCTAGGCTCAGCTGTGACCCAAGATACTAGGGTCTTGCTCATAGTTTCTCCTTGCCTACCTTTTCTCCTCCAAGCTCATATTCTCTCCTCACAGTATCTGTAACAAAATAATGTTCCTCCCCACCCCACCGATTGAGGGCTGACCTTATGTTGGGCCCAATGCAAAATGCTTTGAGAAACTTGCCTTCATTCCATCCTCACAACAACCTTTTACAGTAGGAAGTACTCTTCTCACTTTACATGAGGAACAAGGAATTCAAAGTTAGTTATTCACTTGATTAGAATTTTGGGGGCACTTGTTATATGCCAGGCACTATGCCAAGTGCTGGGTCTACAGAAAAGAATGAGGTCCAGCCCCTCCTGGAGACTACACTCTATCTCCAAGCAGGCAAGGAGATTTCTAGAAAGAAGTCAAGCTGGGATAGCAAACCAGGTCCACTTGAGTCTATAAGCCCTCCTCTTGCAGGTTGCCCAGCCTTGGCCAGATGTTCCCTCCATGCATTGCAAGACTTCCCAGGGCTGCCCTGTGGCTGCATCTTTCCAGGCATGTGATAAGGGAGCATACAAAATTTAACAAATATTAGTTGTTCACATGCGACCATCATGACTTTTGCTATCATCCCACCCCACCTGTTTCATTACTTACTTGCTATTTTTCCTTAAGTGGACTCACTTCTGAAACAGGAACTTTAGTATTTTCCTCAGTGTCATACTAAGCAATGCTATGTATGAAATCATTTGTGGTATGCTAGTTACATATTCTCCTGCTGCTGCTGCTGCTGCTAAGTCGCCTCAGTCGTGTCCGACTCAGTGCAACCCCATAGGCGGCAGCCCACCAGGCTCCGCCGTCCCTGGGATTCTCCAGGCAAGAACACTGGAGTGGGTTGCCATTTCCTTCTCCAATGCATGAAAGTGGAAAGTGAAAGTGAAGTCACTCAGTTGTGTCCAATCCTAGGGACCCCATGGACTGCAGCCCACCAGGCTCCTCCATCCATGGGATTTTCTAGGCAAGAGTACTGGAGTGGGTTGCCATTGCCTTCTCCGATATATTCTCCTAAAAAACGTTAAAATTAATATATCACTTCAGTTCAGTCACTCAGTTGTGTCTGACTGTTTGTGACCCCATGGACTGCAGCACGCCAGGCCTCCCTGTGCATCACCAACTCCCAGAGTTTACTCAAACTCATGTCCTTTGAGTTGGTTATGCCATCCAACCATCTCATCCTCTGTCATCCCCTTCTCCTCCTGCCTTCAATCTTTCCCAGCATCATGGTCTCTTCAAATGAGTCAGCTCTTTGCATCAGGTGGCCAAAATATTGGAGTTTCAGCTTCAACATCAGTCCTTCCAATGAACACCCAGGACTGATCTCCTTTACAATGGACTGGTTGGATCTCCTTGCAGTCCAAGGGATTCTCAAGAGTCTTCTCCAACACCACAGTTCAAAAGCATCAATTCTTCTGCACTCAGCTTTCTATATAGTCCAACTCTCACATCCATACATGACCACTGGAAAAACCATAGCCTTGACTAGATGGACCTTTGTTAGCAAAGTAACGCCTCTGCTTTTGAATATGCTGTCTAGGTTGGTCATAACTTTCCTGCCAAGGAGTAAGCATCTTTTAATTTCATGACTGAAGTCACCATCTGCAGTGATTTTGGAGCCCCCCAAAATAAAGTCTGCTGCTGTTTCTACTGTTTCCCCATCTATTTGCCATGAAGTGATGGGACTGGATGGCGTGATCTTAATTGAATGTTGAGCTTTAAGCCAACTTTTTCACTCTCTTCTTTCACTTTCATCAAAAGGCTCTTCAGTTCTTCTTCACTTTCTGCCATAAGGGTGGTGTCATCTGCATATCTGAGGTTATTGATATTTCTCCCGGCAATCTTGATTCCAGCTTGTACTTCTTCCAGCCCAGCATTTCTCATGATGTACTCTGCATAGAAGTTAAATAACCAGGGTGACAATATACAGCCTTGATGTATTCCTTTTCCTATTTGGAAAAAGTCTGTTGTACCATGTTCAGTTCTAACTGTTGCTTCCTGACCTGCATACAGGTTTCTCAAGAGGCAGGTCAGGTGGTATGGTATTTCATCTCTTAAGAATTTTCCATAGTTTATTGTGATCCACATAGTCAAAGGCTTTGGCATAGTCAATAAAGCAGAAATAGATGTTTTTCTGGAACTCTCTTGCTTTTTTGATGATCCAGAAAATGTTGGCAATTTGATCTCTGGTTCCTCTGCCTTTTCTAAAACCAACTTGAACATCTGGAAGTTCACAGTTCACATACTGTTGAAGCCTGGCTTGGAGAATTTTGAGCATTACTTTACTAGCGTGTGAGATGAGTGCAATTGTTCAGTAGTTTGAGCATCCTTTGGCATTGCCTTTCTTAAGGATTGGAACAAAAACTGACCTTTTCCAGTCCTGTGGCCACTGCTGAGTTTTCCAAATTTGCTGGCATATTGAGCGCAGCACTTTCACAGCATCATCTTTTAGGATTTGAAATAGCTCAACGGGAATTCCATCACCTCCACTAGCTTTGTTCATAGTGATGCTTCCTAAGGCCCACTTCACATTCCAGGATGTCTGGCTCTAGGTAAGCGATCACACCATCATAATCATCTGGGTTGTGAAGATCCCTTTTGTATAGTTCCTCTGTGTATTCTTACCACCTCTTCTTAATAGCTTCTGTTAGGTCCATACCATTTCTGTCCTTTATTGAGCCCACATTTTCATGAAATATTCCCTTGGTATCTCTAATTTTCTTGAAAAGATCTCTAGTCTTTCCCATTCTATTGTTTTCCTCTATTTATTTGCACTGATCACTGAGGAAGGCTTTCTTATCTCTCTTTGCTATTCTTTGGAACTCTGCATTCAAATGGGTATATTTTTCCTTTTCTCATTTGCTTTTCACTTCTCTTCTTTTCACAGCTATTTGTAAGGCCTCCTCAGACAGCCATTTGCTTTTTTGCATTTCTTTTTCTTAGGGATGGTCTTGATCCCTGTCTCCTGTACAGTGTCACGGACCTCCATGTATAGTTCATCAGGCACTCTATCTATCAGATCTAGTCCTTTAAATCTATTTCTCACTTCCACTGTATAATCGTAAGGGATTTGATTTAGGTCATACCTGAATGGTCTAGTGGTTTTCCCTACTTTCTTCAATTTAAGTCTGAATTTGGCAATAATGAGTTCATGATCTGAGCCACAGTCAGCTCCCGGACTTGTTTTTGCTGATCACTATTGACATATACATCTTTGTTTAAGGCCACTTAACATCCTCTCAACAACCTGCAAGATAAGTAACATACTTTGGAGAAACACATGAAGAAAAAGAAAATATAACTCCTCTGGAGATGCTTGGAGATGTACTTGCATGGAGACTGCCTTCATTGCAAAGTTGCTTGGTTACCCTGAGTCTTTAGGGCCCAGAAATGGATCCAGTTGAAGGCTTTGTCTGTTATTCCAAAAGAGCAAGGAGGAAGTGCAGTTGACAAGATGGCGGAATGTCCCACACTCTGCCAGGTGACTCCTCAAGACATCCACTCCCCATAATCTCCAGCCAAGTCATTCCCCTCACAGAATGTTGGAGACAAAGTGTGAAGGATATGGGTCTCCAGGCTAACTAAAGTAGTCAGAATTTGGGCAGTAAAGCTTCTGGGTGTTACAGAAATCCTGGGGAGGTCTTTGGGTTCTCTCAGGGTTCAGGTCAAGGCTCACTATATCTAGAAAAGGCAAGGGTCCTGGATCCCAATGGCTGAATGATCCTGGGTAAGTAACTTTATCATGTCTGAAATGGGAAATGAGAGCCTTCTTCACAGACTGGTTGTGAGGGTTAAGTGAGACAAGAATGTATGAGTGGGCTTTGATAATGGCCCATCCAAACGTTTTCATTTTGTGATCATAACTTTTCAACAAATTCAGTAAACATGCTTTGGCCACTTTGGTGCACAAAGCATCATTCCACACCCTGTTGGGGAGGGGCAACAATAAGCATGGAGGGGTGTGAATGAGTACAATGAAGTCCCTACAGTCTAGGAGCACAAGCAAGCAAACAGCTGGATTTAACCTATGAAATGGCCAATCATTTTGGACCCCAAACCCAATACTACCTCTGATATCAGGCAAAGTGAAATAAATACAAATGGAAATGGAGGAGGGAGTGATTTTCTCTCACTGGAAAAATTAGGGAGGGTTTCCGTGAGGAAATGACTTTTGACTGAGCCTTGAAGGATGCATTGGATTGTAATCAGCTGCAATCCAAGGAGAAAGGCCTTGCAGGCTAAGAGCAGGGAGAGTGGCAACAATGCCACAACAGTGGGGTCGGGAGCAGCCTGTTTGGGGATGAGGTGGCCTGGGTACCTGGGCAAATGCTCTGCTGGGACAGCTTGGTAGGACCATTATGGAGGGTCTGAGATGCTGGCCTCACCTTCCCCAGGGAGTTGGCAGCTGCTTATTAGCAAACAAGGGACACGGTCATTTCTTTCTGCTTAGTGGGGCAGGTGGCATGAAGTGGGGCAGCAGCCTTCTCACCTTGCTACTAAAGGCTTCTCCTGGCAGCAGGAGAAATTGTAATCAGCCAAAAGAAAGAACTTTCTGCAAGTGAGCTATGGGAACATATTCCAGAATGTCCAAGGAAAGCTGAGGAATCTTTTCCCCTGGAGACCTTGAAAAGCAGGAGAGGTTCTCATCTGTCTGGTTTTAGAAGAATTCTGCCCAGAGGCAGGGGGCCGGACTAGATAACCCATTTGGGTTCTTTCCAGTCTGCAGCCTGGGTGATCTCATTGTTCCCTCTTCCTCTGGATGGGGTTGCCTCACCCCACCTCGGTCTCATTGGGATTATTCCTGTTGTTAGAGATCTCCCAGGCCCCCAAAGCTACAGCTTTTCCGGTTGGTGACTCATGACCTCGTCAGCACGATCATGCCAGTGTCTAGCCTCCATCCTCCTTGCTGTTAGTTTGAGTAAGCTTAGCCTTTCTCTTTGTAGCTTCCTTTGACGGTGAGGAAACATAGGTTATTATCCTTATATAGCCAAGACTTTCCATGGTCAGCCCTAATGCCAACGTTCCTCTCACCTCTGAAGAGAGTCAGGGCCTCACATATAGAATAGGTTTTAGAGTTGAAGGGCCTAGGTTTGAGTTTTGATTAGTTGTATGACCTCAGGCAAGTCATTTAAGGGCAGAGATTAAGTCAACTAACACTTGTGGAGCACTTGCTATATGCTCAAATACTGCTGAATGAATCAAATGTAGGTATCTTCCCTATTTTATGGGTAGGAAAACTGAGGCTCTAAGAGGTAAAGTTTCTTGCTCACCGTTACACAACTAAAGTAATAAAGCTGGAAATGGAACTCAGACCTCACAGATTCCCAAAGCTGTGCCTTTTCCACACTCTGTGGTGTTACTTCTTGTTTCATCACTCAACCTATTCTGTCATCTGTAAAATGGGGCTTATCCTCTCTGCCCCACAGAGATATTGGGGGGATTAAAAATATACATACTGTATGTGAAAGTGATGTGAAAGACAAAAAGTGCTCAGCAGACACTAGATAATTATGTCTCAATCCCTGATCAATTCTCTGTGCTTCTGCCAACATCTTTGGGAAGCTGTTTCTGAGAGCAGCAGGCAGAGTTGGCCTCTCCTTTCCACTATCGCTGGAGGATGGAAGAGACGTCTCTTCTTCCTGAAGTAGAGAACTAGAGAACTCTAGCTCTTATTGCACTGGGTCGAATTCTTTCTTTAGCATGTTTGCCTCCCTAATTCAACTGTAAGCTTCTCCAGCGCACAATGCTGACACACAATAGTACTCAGCAAGTGTTAGTGTTGTTCGCTCAGTCGTGTCCAAATGATGCAGCGACTTGCCCTCACAAACCTGTTCCTTCTCTGTCACTGGTCCAGTCTCCATCCTCCCTACCCAGAGCCCAGCTTCCTAACTGGGCCACCCACCGCTGGCCTCCCAATCCCATGGTCACATGTTTACCTTGGCTGGCTGGCATTCAGTCCTTAGCATGTGACACTCAGCATCGTTCTACCAGGAATGCCCTTCCCTATAATATCCTCTTGTCAAAGTGCATATTGTCTTGTTCGTGCAACTTTCCCTGACCACCCACCTTGTCCAAAACTAAAGGTGATCTCATTTTCCCATGAGCTCCCCTTGCATAGAGTGGGTGCCATTTATAGGACTCCTTAATATCTTCTACCTTCTCAGACAGTTATGTGCATCCCACTATGTGACCTTGGGTAAGTCCTTACCCCTGATATGGGCCTCAGCCTCCAATCTGTGCATATGTGTCCCACGACTCTTCCAACTCTGCCATTCTGACCTGGCTTCTTTGGGTTCTGGGAGAACAAGACACAAAAGAGCCCTAGTTGAGGCCTTCAACTCTTGACAGCACGTGCCCAGATCCCAGGCCTGAAAATCAGCTGCTCAGATATTTCAAGCTAATTGACTTGGTTAATAAAGGGATAAATAAATATCTACTTAACATGATTACTGTCAGAGGCCTGAGCTACAGAACTTTCCATGCTGGGGTTTTATTGCAGGAGAAGCTAATTAGTTCTAATTAGTTAACTCCCAGGTGCTTAAGGCAGAGGCAGGGGAGAGGAGGGTGTGAGGGAGTGGAAGGCAGGTAGGGAAAGGGAGGAGAAGGTGTTCTCTACTCCCCTCTCTCAGCTGCTTAACTGCCACAGCCAGGCTCAGGACTCATTAGGAAGCCCAGGCTTAGTGATACCTCAGGCATCTCACGCATCTGGGATGAAGGAATGAAGCTCCTTGAGAACCTACTATGGGCTGGGCTCCGAAACAAGCCTGTTCTCTGCATGATCTTGTCTGATCCTTGCAATGACCAGCAGAGGCAAGAACTCTTCATTGTCCTGTTTTCTAGGTGGGGAAACTGAGATGCACAGAAGTTAAGCCCCTTGTCTGAGCTCACACCACAGGGAAGCAGAGGAGCCAGGACTGGATCTGACTGCAAGGCCAGGGTTGCTGTCTTTGGCCTCTGTTATGCCTCCAGGTGACAGCCCCAGAGGGCTCATGCTGCTCAGAAAGGGATTTGGATAGGCAGTGACCTCCCTTCACTGTGGTACTCAGCCAAGAGGTCTTCCTGGATAGGCCAAATCAGACACAGCCAGAGCTGGCAGGGTACTGAAGAGCTAGTCATCGTTTGATTCAAGAACTCCTCCTCCTTTGATTCTGGTCAAAGCTCTGGGCTGGAAATCCTGCATGACTCAGGTCCCCGCCCACAAGGAACTCACATTCAAGGAAGTGTATGAACATTTGGATAGCAAGTTACTTAACTGTTAAAAATGTACATGAGGAGATACAGCTCTCTTCTATTGCATAATTTCTCTGCTTAGAGAAAAATTTTCCCAGGCTTTGAGGGCCTAAGTCAGAGAATCAGGGTCTCCTTCTGGGATACCACTTGCAGTGTAGGAAGGAGCATGGACTCTGGCGTTTGGATTTGAATCGAGGAGCTGCCACTTATTAATTGTATGATCTTGGTCGTATCCCTCTGCCTCTCTTTGTCTGGCCCGCCCTCTCCTGCACCTCACTTCACAACGCTTACCTGCACACACCATCTCCTAACTGGCTTCCCTGCTTCTCTGGAACCCATTCCTCACACTGCAGCCAGAATGAGCTGCTGCCTCATGTGATAACCCCACTGTAAGTCCTTCAAAGTCTTCACCATGGCCTGCGAAGCTTCCATGATCTCTGGCTTCATTTCAGGCCACACTCTCTCACTCACCAAACTCTGCCACACTGGTCTTCTTAATGTTTTAGAAATCTGATCTCTTTTCTACCTCTGGACTTTTGTACCCGTTGTTCTGGCCACCTCAGTGTTCTGACCCCAACCACTTGCATTGCTGGCCTCTTCTCATTCTTAAACATCACCTCCTCAGGGACATTTTCCCTTTAACCCTATCTCAAACAGCAGTAGCCCCTTTGTTCTCAATTTCAGTACCTTTTGTTTCCATCCAAATACCACATTTGTAATTTTCTAAATTCACTCAAACATGTGTTCTTTATCTATTTCCTCCCACTCAGATAATAAGCATCATTAGGTCAATGACTTTGTCACTGCCACTGTGTCTTGAACAGCGTTTGACACATAGTAGGTGCTCAGTATAGACTTGGTACAGATGGAGGGGTGGATGGTTGGAGCAGTGAATGAATGGCCACTTCTTAAAGCTGTTGTGAGGATTAAATGAGCTGATGCATGTTAAATGTCTGGCACAGAGCCCAGCAAAGAGCCCAGCTCAATAGCTAAGTTGAATCTGCACGTGGCTGGCACCCAGCTATTTTCCTGAGCCATCCCCACCTTAGTCAGCTAGTACTCCATCCCACCACCCTGCAAGGCCCAGCTCCTACTGCCCTGGAAACAAACCCGTTCTTACCCACAGGCAGTGTGCTAGAGTTGAGTGCCACTTGTTAACGATTCAGGAATTTTACAAGCAGATTGTTAAACTATCAGTAGCTTCAGAGTGGCCACGGAGGGAGTATTTACACCACAGAAATTGACAAATAGTACAAATCACACCCCCACCACGCAAAGAGCCAGTTTACCAGTACACCATCACTAGGCTTCTTTCCTGCTGCTCACCCTGTCAGAGTGCCCTGCCTGAGTTCAGTCTGCCAGCCTTCAAGGCTCAGATCAAGCACTGACTCCCCCCGAAAGCCATGAAGCCTCCCTTATCTCACTCCTGCTGACAGCCTCAGTGCCACAGGTGAGGGTATCTAAGTCAGTGTTTCTGTATATTGATTTTTGTCTTCTTCTTCTCCAAGTAACACAGAAATCTTACCCTCGAAGCTTACTTTTAAAACTGCAAAAGCAAGGGCATGGTTAATACACTTATTTCTTCTAGTCCCTCAGGGTGCCTAGCACAAGACTGGGGACTGGAGAGGTTTTGGTAAAGTGTTTACAGCAGCAAGTGTTCAGTGACAGATGAGTTTGGATAAAGAAGATGTGGTAGGGACTTCTCTTGTGGCCCAGTGGCTGTGACTCCATGCTCTCAGTGCAGGGGGCTTATGTTTGATCCTTGGTCAGGGAACTGGATCCCACATGCTGCAACTAAGACCTGGTGCAGTCAGACAAATAAATAAAATAATAGGTTTTTTTTTTTTAAAGAAGAAGATGCGGTACATATATACAGTGTAACATTAGCCGTAAGAAAGAATGATAAAACGCCATTTACAGCAACATGAATGGACCTAGAGATTATCATACTGAGTACAGTAAGTCAGACAAAGACAAATATCATATGATACCACTTATATGTGGAATCTGAAAAATAAAATGATCAAATGAGCTTATTTACAAAACAGAAAAAGACTCACAGACATAGAAAACAAACTTATGGTTACCAAAGGGGAAAGGGGAGAAGGATAAATTAGGAGTTTGGGATTAACACATACACACCACTATATATAAAATAAGTAAACAACAAGAACCTACTGTATAGCACAGGGAAATATACTCAGTGTCTTGTAAAAACTTATAATGTAAAAGAATCTGAAAAAGAAAATATTTTGTGTGTAATACATATATATTGTGTATAATACATATATATGTGTGTGTAATACATATATGTACACATATATATGACTGAATCAACTTGCTGTACACCTGGAACTAACACAACATTGTAAATCAACTATGTTTCAATAAAAATTAAAAAAGAAAAGGCGACTCAGCAGCAAGCTGATAGAGTGGCTGCTGCTGCTGCTGCTGCTAAGTCGCTTCAGTCGTGTCCGACTCTGTGCGACCCCATAGACGGCAGCCCACCAGGCTCCACCGCCCCTGGGATTCTCCAGGCAAGAACACTGGAGTGGGTTGCCATTTCCTTCTCCAATGCAGGAAAGTTAAAAGTGAAAGTGAAGTCGATCAGTCGTGTCTGACTCTTAGCGACCCCATGGACTGCAGCCCACCAGGCTCCTCCGTCCATGGGATTTTCCAGGCAAGAGCACTGGAGTGGGGTGCCATTGCCTTCTCTGGATAGAGTGGCAGGAGTCTAGAAAAGAGAAACAGGAGCCCTGCATTTGGCACAGCTCAGCCACTGCCTTGCAGTGTGACCTCAGTCCAGTCCCTTTACCTTTCCAGGCCTCAGTTTATCTATCAAAAATGATGTTGATGATTTTTGAAGCTTCCTTCAGACTTCAAGATTTCAAGGACTTGTTCATTGACTGATATGCAAATAAGTGTTCATTATTTGGTGCAAAAGCTATTAGGTATTTTCAAAGAAACAATTACTGGCATACCTTCCACCACGTTCACCACAAGAGAAGACTTAGGAGGGCCTTTAGGACCACTGAACGCAAGGCATTATTATCCATTCTGCAGATAATGATAGCTAGGATTTACCAAGCTCTTGTGATATGCCAGGTAGTATTCTAAAAACTTGACATTGATTAACCATTTTAACCATCACAACAACATTAAAATGGTAGATACTATTATCAGTGTCCATTTTACAGATGGGGAAGTTAAGGTTCCGACAAGTAAAATAACTTTCCCAAGTCACACAGTTAGGAATAGAATCGAGGCTTGAACTAGGCAGTCTGATTCTAAATCCCATACACCTGACCACTGTGCTGTGCTCCTTTATACAATTTCTCAGAGGAAGTAGCTGCCCTTCAAAGGCCCTGGAGCCCCCAGACAGACAGCTAGCTTTCCCACCTACACCCCAACGGGTCCCATCGTAGTGTAAGCTTTACCAATAGGCAGAATGCCTTAGAGGAAATGTCACATCTGGTTTCCTCCACCTCCCAGCTGTGTGACTCTGGGCAGGTCCCTCTGCCTCTCTGAGCCTCAGTTGTCTCATCTATGTCACACAAGGTTGTTGTGAGAATTAAGAGGGAGGAAATTAGTAGGTAATGATTGTTTCTGTGTATTAATATTTAAATTTGCATTGAATTACCTCTTCTCTTTCTTCTAGAGATAATTTTTTTTCCCATTTTACAGAGTGAAAATATCCTCAGAAAGGGTAATAATTTCCTCAAAGCCTTGCTGTTAGATGGGGCAGAAAACAGGATTAAAAAGACTCCAAGTTATTTTTGTTTAAATAAGTTTAAAAAAAAAAATTTAGAACAGTTTAAGATTTACAGAAAACATTTAGAAGACTGTATGGAGTTCCCATATATCTGTACCCAATTTCCCCATCTTATATTAGTGTAGTCCATTTGTTACAATTAATGAATTAGTATTAAAGTCAGATTTCCTTAGTTTTAACCTAATGTCCTTTATTCATTCCAGAATTCCATTCAGGACACTGCATTATATCTAGTCATCATGTCTCCTTAACTCTTCTGGCCTATGGTTGTTTCTTAGACTTTTCCTTGTTTTTAATGACCTTCACAGTTTATAGGAGTGTTGGTAAGCTACTTTGTAGACTGTCCCTCAATCAGGATTTCTCTGATGTTTTTCTCACGGTTAGACTGCAGTTAAGGGTTTAGGGGAGGAAGTGCTCTTCTTATCCCATCATAGCAACAGTATATGCTCTTAGCATGATTTGTCATTGTTGATGTGTACGGTGATCACCTGGCTGAGGTATGTTTGTCAGGTCTCTCCACTGGAAAGTTACTCCGTGTTTTCAGCCCTTTCCATACTGTACTCTTTGGAAGGAAGTTGCTATGCACAGCCCACACTTAAGGTGTGTAGAATGGGGAGATAAGCCTTGCCTCCTTGTGGGAAGAGAATCAACATAAATTATTTGCAATTCTTCTACACGGGAGATTTGCCTCTTCTCCTGTATTTATTTATTTATATTTTCATTCATTCATTTAACCACTTATTTCTATCACTATAGACTCATGGATGGTCTTCCCAGGTGGTTCTAGTGGTAAAGAACCCACCTGCCAATGCAGGAGACATAAGAGACACAGGTTTAATCGTTGAGTCAGGAAGATCCCCTGAAGGAGGGTATGGCAACCCAGTCGGGTATTCTGGCCTGGAAAATCCCATAGACAGAGGAGTCTGGAGGGCTACAGTCCATAGGGTCACAAAGAGTTGGACATGACTGAAGGGACTTAGCATGCACACACATAGACTCATGGATATTGGTTATTATACTTTGGGTTATAATCTGATACTACATTATTTATCCTGTTGCTCAAATTGATTCAGCTTTAGCCTTTGGGAGCTCTTTAAGTTGGCTCCTGTGTCCCTCTGACCTATCATTGTGGGTTTTATCTTTTCGGCATTTCCTTCCTCTCTGTATCTTTATCTACAAGATACTCCAGGCTCGTCTCATTTGTTTCCTGTGCCAGCCCTAGAATCAACTGCTACTGTGAAGAACTCTGGTTCCTTCATTGGAAAATGGTATTACAAACCAAGATCCAGGCACTGGGTGTGTTCATTGCTCCTGGGCCCTCTCAACTAACAGAGTAAGAAGATGTACGTGTGTGTGCTAACTAGTGTGTACACACATATCAGCAAGTGCTCTGTGTAACTATTTGTACCCATATTGAGCTAAACAAGAGTTTACACTCATGTCCCCCCTTCTGATCCATTACCACATGGATTACTCTAGCCTTTTCCTTGCTTATTTGTATACTTGGACTCCAACAGTGAGCAACCTGGCTCCTGCCATTCACTATCTGACTTCATGCTCTTTTATAGCCTTCCTCCCTTACTCCTTCCAGGTTCCCAAGGTCTACCTGGCAGCTGCCTTGGGAAGTAGCTGTGTTCAGCTCTCCTGGGCTATGGGTGGTCCTAGGTGGTGGTGGTGCTTTTACAGCTTGGGAAACTCTTGCTATCAGTCTCTCCCTGGTTTGATTTCCATAGGCAGCCCTCAGAGTAGCCTCCTCCGGTCATTCTGAGGGCCTGGGAGGGTTTCCCCAAGTACCTTTCTGTGGGTGACTGAGCCTTTAGACCTGCAGGAATTCATTGCTGATGTGACAGCAGCCCCTCCTCCAACTGCCTGATATGCTAACCTCACTGTCTCATCCCCTACCATTCTTCCCCTTAGCCAGCCACTGGGTTTTCTTGCTAAGCCCTGCTCAGCCTCACAGTTCCTGGCCAGTGGTCTGGAATGACATGTGGTCGAGGATGCAGAGAAAATCGGAATTCCAGGCGTGAGCAACATACCGCATGGAGAGGCTAAGGCTCTTTTGGCCAGAGTTCAGATTAGTCCAGCTCAGTGGCTGTCACCTTGGAGCAGTACGCTCTATGACCCCACACAAGCAGGGCCCTTACCCCAGCCCCACGCCTCAGGAGACCCTGTGCTTTGGAGGACATTCCTCTAAATGTGCTAATGTCCGCTCTGGTGCCGAGTTCCAGCCAGAGCCAGCACTGCCTTCCAGGTAGAGTGCTCTGAGCCCAAACATGAATCCAAGTAGGCCCAGTCCCTGTTTCTCCTCTTTGGGAAACTCTGGCTATACCACATGTGGGGTCAACCAGGTGCCCTGATCTCCTAGATTCATATCTATGGTGTCTTTCTGGGACACTGGAGCTGAGTTGGCACAGTAATTTCTTTCACAAGACCCTGGGAGAGACCAGGTTGCCAGAATGTTTCTAACATGCTGATTTGGGGTAAGTTGAATTGTTTATGTAACAGGGGCCTTACACTCATATACACACATACAAATATATGTCTATTAATTATATAAACATATATATCCCCTCCTCTCCCCCAGGCTTATATACTCTAGGGCAGCCCTTCCTTAGAGTTTATGGAGTTAAAAGTACAGAATGTCCAAGACAGAAGAGTTTTGAAGCCATTTAGCCCAAGGCATTCCTGGTGTATATGCGTCACCCCCTCCCCCACCTCCACTTGCCCCAGAATCTGCTCTGGGTCTGTCTGAACCTGGAGTTGCTGGGGAGGAGAGAGGAATAAGTCTCTCAATGTCTTCTAGGGTCTCCCAGTCTAATAGGAGATACAGGTACAGAAACTGTCACTTTGAGTACAATTAAAAGAATAACCACAGTAATAATAAGAGCTGCCACTTATTTAGCCCTTACTGTGGGCCAGGCACTGCCCTCCATGCTTTGCACACATCGGCTTGTTACGTGTTCTCAATGAGCTCATGAAGCAGGTACTTCCCTATATTCCTACCTGTAGAAGAGGCAACTGAGGTTCAGAGATGTAAAGCAGTATATGTGTGAGAGCCCAGAGTGCCCTTCAGCTCTGTCTGGCTCCCCAGCCTGAGTCCTTTCATACTCTCAGGCCTCAAGCCTGAAGAAATGGAGGCCAAGTGGACTAAGGTTACTTGCCCAGAAAGAAAGGAGTTGAATCCAGTGCTGTCTGCCCTCAGCCCTGTGGGGAAGCCGCTGCGTTTTGACAGAAAGTCAGTGGCATGTGTCCACAGTCCTGGCTCTCCTCTCCTGTCATGGTCTCATCTCCTGGCACAGCCCCAGCCCCGGCCTGAGCTGGGCCAGCCATGTGGCTAGCACATCTCCCTTTCAACTCTGCCAGGCCTGCAGCTGGCCCACCCCTTGTGTGCCCCTCCAGGGCCCAGCCCTCTCTCCTCGGTCAACGAGGCAGCCCTCCTTCCGTTCAGCATTCCTGCCAGCTGGTGTGTGAGCCCTGTGCAAGGAGGCTGGGTTGCCATGGCAGCCAGGGAGGGCTGGTGAGAGGGGGGGGGCACTGTGGTGCAGAGCTCCTGACCTCCCTAGGAAGGGAGGCTGTGGCCCTGGGCCTGGTAAGTGCTTTGGCAGGTCACCTTAGAAGGCCTGCCCCCACCCCACCCTGGCTCTCTGCCCCCACCGGGTGTGCTTTAAGAGCTTTCACCACACAGAGAAAGGGATGAGCTGAGGAGAAAAAATGCCCAGGCCCTTCAGAGCTCAAGCCCAATATAGCAGAACTAATTTGAAATGTCACTTAGGGCAGTCTCATTCCCAGCCAGCGAAAAGCTGGTTTATTTACATAGTCGGCAGTGGCAGGAGGCCAAGAAACCTGCCATGCCAGGGTGTAGGGGATGGGCGGCTGAGAGCCCTGGCTGTGGCCCCTTGGCCTGGCCCTTGCTCAGAACCACCATCTGGAAACCCCTGTGGCAGAAGGGCCAGATCCCATGGACCCCACGCATGCCTCCCTCACTCCAGTCAGTATCCCCCCACCCCTCAGGGCCCCAGGTCAGAGCAGGAACTTCTAGTGACTGCCTTGGCACCAGTTCTGTGCCAGGCACTCTGCTGCACATTCGACATGGTTTTCTCCTTGAACCATTGCCAAGCTCTGAGAGGAGGAGTGATTAGTCCCCCGTCACAAATGAGGAAACTGAGGTGGGGAAGGATGTATGAGTTTCTAGGGGTTAGATAGCCAGGAAGTGGCAGTTGGGATTTAAATCAAGGTCTGTCTGGCTCCTGAGTGCATGCTTCTCCTCTCCCACCCCTGTACCCCCCATATCCATACCCTGCATCTTCATTCCTTGGCTTCTGCCAGCCACTACCCAAGACATGGCCTGTGTGAGCCACTGGGCCTGTCAGTTGATTGCCAATGGCCTTTTTCAGCTCAGCCCCTATGGGCCCTACCAGTGAGCCACTGGTCTGGGGACTGACAGGCCTGGGGCCGGTCAGGGTGTGTTTGGGCCCCCAGCAAGAGAATGGAGTCTGTTCCTGGTGCCCACCTGTGTGCTTCAGTTAGGAAGACACAGTTTTGTGGCTGAGAGGGGGCACAGAGAACTGGTAGTCCTGTCTGTACTTCATTCTATTATGTACTAAACGTGTTCTGGTTGTTTGTTGTTGGCTTTTCAGTAGGCCAGTCGTGCCCAACTCTTTGCAACCCCATGGACTGCAGCACACCAGGTTTCCCTGTCCATCTCCAACTCCCAGAGCTTCTCAAACTCACGTCCATAGAGTCGGTCATGCCATACAACCATCTTACCTTCTGTCACCCCCTTCTCCTCCCGCCTTCAATCTTTGCCGGCATCAGGGTACTGAACATCTATTATGTACCTGGAACTGTGCTGGGTGGGAGGGGGTACAAGGGCAAGAAAGATGTAGTCTCTGTCCTCACAGAACATCTAGTCACATTCCACAATAATAACACAACAAGGGTTAACATCAAGTGGTCTATGCCAGGCACTATTTTAAGCAGTGGATTCATCTATATAACCCCTTTTGTGAGGCTATGAGGTAGTACTGTTATTATTCCCCATTTTCCAGATGAGGAAACAGAGCCATTGAGAGGGAAAATATCTTGTCCAAAGTCATACAACTAGAAAGTAACAAAGGTGGGGTTTGAAACCAGGCAGACCACCTTCAGAACCCACAGTCTCAACCTAGCATTATCTAGAATAAAAGGAAGAGGACCAAACACTGCAAGGAGAAGAGTCAGGAGTAGACAAAGAACAGGTCTGCCAAGGGCACTTTGGTGGGCAAGCATGGAAAGATTTTGCCAACTAGAGACCCTCCCCATGCATTTCTCTAGAGGGAAGGAGCTCAAGGGTGGCCCAAGCTACCCTCAGAGAAGTCAGCCCACTCTATCAGATTTTGTCTCTGTTTTTCTTAGGTTTCCTATTCTGGTTGATTGCTAGAACCCAGAGGCTCAGTCAGCCAGGGGTTAATGCTCTGAGGGGCCCCCTGGAGAAGGGCTTGCTCTCCGTGCCAGGGCCCTGGGGAGAGGATGTGACTGGAATCAGCTGGGAATCATTAAGAACGCTGGCGAGGCAGACTGAGGTGGGGAGGGGTGTGGAGAAGGCCCAGAACCCAAGGCCAGGGTGTGGTAGGTGGCCAGCTAGCAGGCTCTGAGCTGAGGGGGCAAACACAGGTCCAGACAAGGAGTGGGAGCTGCTTAGCCCAAAGTGGAGACCCTGGTCTCTAAGTGATCCTCCCTGAGGCTGCAGATGAAGGGAGCAAACATCTGGAGAGAAGGCTCAGACTGGAAATGGAGACTTGAGCTGGTGGGTGGAGGAGGGGGTTGGTTGTCTTTTAAGACCCAGGCTCCTTGGAGAGTTGGTAAACCCTCATCCACACTCTACTTTGCTGTGTGCCCTTCTAGGATTTTCCAAAGCAGCCCAGAGGGCAAGAGAGACCTCAGTGGCACTAAGGGCTAACCTGTTCCCTCCCCCTGACCCCAGTCCTATCCCAGCACCCACCAGCTGTACATTCCCCTCAACAGAAAGGAGCACATAGGACCTGCCTTTGCAAATGCCACGAGCTCTGGAGAGTTTTATCCGCTAAGTGCTTCTTGACCTAGAAACCCAAGGAGGAGTGTGCAGGGGAGTGGCTGCTGTGTGGGTAGGAGGCCCAGCCAAGCTTCCCAGGCTGTTGGCTCAGAGCTGGCACTGAGGCTGCCTTGAGGAAAGGGGGCAGAGAAGCTGGCATGTTGGTAGCAAAGCTGCTGACTTTGGGGGCCCAGTTTGGGGAGGAGGGGGAAGCTCAGATCCTGCTTGAGCTGAACTAGAGCTTCAGTAAGCTCCACAGAGCCGGGGGGACGGTGGGACATGTCACCAGAGGCTGCTGATAACTGGGAGAGGCTCCACAGAAGATTGGGCTTCCCTGGTAGCTCAGCTGGTAAAGAATCTGCCTGCAACACGGGAGCCCTGGGTTTGATCCCTGGGTTGGGAAGATCCCCTGGAGAAAGGAAAGGCTACCTACTCCAGTATTCTGGCCTGTAGAATTCCATGGACTATTCCATGGGATCACAAAGAGTCAGACACAACTGAATGACTTTCACAAAAGATTGATCCCGAGCTAGGGTTCCTCTAACTTACTTGGCTAGGGGTCCCCAGGACCTCTGAGCACCTGTGGGACAGGCACTTTTCAGTCCATGCTGAGACCCCCATGACATCTCAGCTGGCCTTGAAAAAACAGTTGGTCAGCAGAAGGAAAAAAACACTTTGGAGAGCCAAAGCCTGAGTGAGCTGGGAGTGAGCTGGGAGAAAGTGACTGGAGCTACCTTGAAGTTTCTCAGAAATGTCATCTAGTTGCCTCCTAGCCTGATAGAGGGATTCTCCAGGTTCCGTCTCCTTGAACTCCATTCCCCTACCCCAGGTCTCTCCTTACAGTCCTTCAGTGACTCTCCATTCTCCCCAATGCTCTCCACTTGCCCATTCTCTCCTGCTACCTCCTTGCGCATGAAGTCTTCCAACATCGATGTTCAGATGCAACATCAAAGTACAAAGTACAAGTTCCCATCCCTGGCCTATCATCCCCAGAGTAGGTGGCCAGGATCTGGTGGGGTCCCTGTGAGCCCTGTGTGGGCAGGGCAGATACATCCTTATGGGTTTCTCTTCCTCAGCAGAGGACTGCCAACTTGGGCTACTGCAGGAGAGACAAGTGTGGGGAAGAAGAGGGGCCAGCTGGACAGGGTGGAGCTGCTCAGCTGTACCCCAGCTCCCAACAGCCTCAGCAGCGAGGGCCATCTGGCCCACTGAGGCACTTACAGAAAAACACATGGGCATGGAGCAGGGTGCCACTGAGCACAGGCTGCAGCAGAAAGCAGATGGGCTCAGGTTCCCCTTCTTTTGCATTCTTCTCCTTCAGCTTCTCACAGAACAACTCTTGCTGGCCCTGATCCTAAGTTCCAGGTAAGCACTGGGCACCAGCAGTAATTGCCAGAACCCTCCAGTTTTCTCCATCCTTGTGTCTGTCCTTTGGAATCCCCACTGGCTGCCCATCTGGGAGTCAGGACGGGCTCTGTACTCCCCCTTCCCTACATCCACATCAATCAACCATTAGGTCACCAACCCTTGCCCATTTCAACTCCTAAACCTCTCTCCTATTTTTCTTGTTTGTGTCTTTCACTAACACTTCCCTAGTCATCAAAAAACCAACAATACTACCTACCTTTTACTAAAAGCCTCAGATATGCCAGATTCTGAACTCAATATTTACATGTATTTGCCTCCGTTAATCCTCCCACCAACAACTCTCTGGCAGCTGTCCTCTTATCGACTCCATTTTATAGATGAGAGAAACTGAATCCCAGAGCCGTGAAGTCCCTTGCTCAATGACATACACTTAGTACAGGGCAGAGCCGGGAGTCCAACTTGGGCAGTTTGCTTCCAGAACACAGGCACACCCAGACTCACTGCGCTCTGCTGCCCTCTTTCTTTCCTCCCAGCAGCCCCACCTCTCTCTCACCAGCTGCCAGAGTGGTTTCTCCAAAGCCCAGCACCAACCATGCCTATTTGTCCCCCGGTGCAGTGCCCTATTCTGGCTTTTATTAAAGCATCCACCCATCCCTCCTCACTGCCATTGTGCTAGCCCAGGCTGCTGGCATCTCTGGCCTCCCAACTTCTCCATTCAGCTATCAGCTGCTTGAGAGCAGGGGCTGGTGTGTCTTGCTCACCAGCAAAGTGCCCCCTGAACACAGATGGCACCAGGAAAACACTCACTGTGTCAACGGATGGAAGAATGGCCTCCTGCCTCCTGTCTGATCCCTGCCAGTGCATTCTCCATGCTACTGTCAGAGGAATCTTTCCCGGAACAACCCCGAGCATGTCACTGCTCTGCTCTGAACCCATCCCTGAAAATTTGATCCCCAGATTCTACTTCTAGGAATTTATCCTATCACTACACACACACACAGACACACACACACACACACAAGGAATGACAGCAACACAGATTATTCATCGCAGCCTTGTTTCTAATTGCAAATGATTGGAAATAACCTAAATGTCCATCAGTTAGAGCCTCCGTAATTCTTGTGAGATGAGGAAGCACTTTAGCGGCTGACATGAAACAGCCTCCAAGGCGTAATTGGTGGAAAAGGAAAGTACAGAAGGGGGGCTATGATAACATTTATACAAAACAAAAAAGGGAAAATACATAAATATATTTGCTATATATGTTAATCTATTTGCCTTTAAAATTTTGGACTGTATGAATATATTGTCTACCCCCAAAATGTAAACCTTAGTATTTAAAATATAATCATGTAAACCACAAATAATACAAATTATAAGCAAACAAAACAGTCTCCCATCAGTTATACACCCAAATTTGCCCATACTGTTTCCTCAACCTAAATTGTGCTTCCTCTGCTTTCTAGCTTCCAAATGTCTGCATCTGGGCTGTCCACTATGGTGGCCATAAGCTGCATGTGGGTCTTAAGCACTTGCAATGTGACTAATCCAAATTGAGATGTGCTGTAAGTATTCAAATACACACCAGAATTTGAAGATTCAATGTGAAAAAAGAGTGTTAAATATCTATATAATTTTCTCTATTGATTACATGTTGATATAATATTTTATTTTTTATTGAAGTATAGTTGATTTACAATGCTTCAGATATACAGCAAAAGTGATTCAGCTTTATATATATGCTATATATATATATATATATATATATAATCCTTTTTAAGATTCTTTACCATTATAGGTTATCACAAGATATTGAATATAGCTTTCTGTACTATACAGTAGGTCTTTTTTGTTTATTTATTTTATATATAGTTGTGTGTATCTACTACCCCACAATTGCACTCATCTCACTCGCTAGTAAAGTAATGCTCAAAATTCTCCAAGCCAGGCTTCAGCAATACGTGAACCATGAACTTCCAGATGTTCAAGTTGGATTTAGAAAAGGCAGAGGAACTAGAGATCAAATTGCCAACATCCGCTGGATCATCAAAAAAGCAAGAGAGTTCCAGAAAAACATCTATTTCTGCTTTATTGACCATGTCAAAGCCTTTGACTGCATGGATCACAATAAACTGTGGAAAATTCTGAAAGAGATGGGAATACCAGACCACCTGATCTGCCTCTTGAGAAACCTGTATGCAGGTCAGGACGCAACAGTTAGAACTGGACATGGAACAACAGATTGGTTCCAAATAGGAAAAGGAGTACGTCAAGGCTGTATATTGTCACCCTGCTTATTTAACTTCTATGCAGAGTAAATCATGAGAAACTCTGGGCTGGAGGAAGCACAAGGTGGAATCACGATTACAGGGAGAAATATCAATAACCTCAGATATGCAGATGACACTACCCTTATGGCAGAAAGTGAAGAACTAAAGAGCCTCTTGATGGAAGTGAAAGAGGAGAGTGAAAAACTTGGCTTAAATCTCAACATTCAGAAAACTAAGATCATGGCAACCAGTCCCATCACTTCATGGCAAATAGATGGGGAAATAGTGGAAACAGTGGCAGACTTTATTTTTGGGGGCCTCCAGAATCACTGCAGATGGTGACTGCAGGCATGAAATTAAAAGACGCTTACTCCTTGGAAGGAAAGTTATGACCAACCTAGACAGCATATTTTTTTTCCAGCATTCAAAAAGTTTTGTACTTTTATTTTTTTCTATTCTTCCAATTTTATTTTATTTTTTAAACTTTACATAATTGTATTAGTTTTGCCAAATATCAAAATGAATCCGCCACAGGTATACATGTGTTCCCCATCCCGAACCCTCCTCCCTCCTCCTTCCCCATACCATCCCTCTGGGCCGTCCCAGTGCACCAGCCCCAAGCATCCAGCATCATGCATCGAACCTGGACTGGCCTTTCGTTTCCTACATGATATTTTACATGTTTCATTGCCATTCTCCCAAATCTTCCCACCCTCTCCCTCTCCCACAGAGTCCATAAGACTGTTCTATACATCAGTGTCTCTTTTGCTGTCTCGTACACCGGGTTATTGTTACCATCTTTCTAAATTCCATATATGTGCATTAGTATACTGTATTTATGTTTTTCCTTCTGGCTTACTTCACTCTGTATAATAGGCTCCAGTTTCATCCACCTCATTAGAACTGATTCAAATGTATTCTTTTTAATGGCTGAGTAATACTCCATTGTGTATATGTACCACAGCTTTCTTATCCATTCATCTGCTGATGGACATCTAGGTTGCTTCATGTCTTGGCTATTATAAACAGTGCTGCGACAGCATATTTTAAAAAGCAGAGACATTGCTTTGTCAACAAAGGTCCATCTAGTCAAGGCTATGGTTTTGCCAGTAGTCATGTATGGATGTGAGATTTGGACTACAAAGAAAGCTGAGCACAGAAGAATTGATGCTTTTGAACTGTGGTGTTGGAGAAGACTCTTGAGAGTCCCTTGGACTGCAAGGAGATCCAACCAGTCCATTGTAAAGGAGATCAGTCCTTAGTGTTCATTGGAAGGACTGATGTTGAAGCTGAAACTCCAGTACTTTGGCCACCTGATGCGAAGAGCTGACTCATTTGAAAAGACCCTGATGCTGGGAAAGATTGAGGGCAGAAGGAGAAGGAGACGACAGAGGATGGGATGGTTGGATGGCATCACCAACTCAATGGACATGAGTTTCAGTAAACTCTGGGAGTTGGTGATGGACAGGGAGGCCTGGCGTGCCTGGCGTTCATGGGGTCGCAAAGAGTCGGACATGACTGAGCGACTGAACTGAACTGAGTGTGTATCTGTTAATCCCCAGTTTATCCCCTCCCTAGATTCCCCTTTGGTAAACATAAGTTTGTTTTATAAGTCTGTGATTCTGTTCCTGTTATGTAAACATTTGTATCACTTTTTTTAGATTCTGCATATAAGTGATATGATATTAGTCTTTGTATGACTTATTTCACTTTTAGGATGATAGTCTCTAGGTTCATCCAAGTTGCTGCAAATGGCATTATTTCATTCTTTTGATATGTATATACATATCACGTCTTCTTTATCCATTCCTCTGTCGATGGACATCTAGGTTGCTTCCATGTTTGGCTATTATAAATAGCGCTGCTACTGGGGTGCATGTATCTTTTTAAATTAGAGATTTTCCTGATATATGCCCAGGAATGGGATTACCGGGTCATATGGTAGCTCTATTTTTAGTGTTTTAAGGAACTTCCATGGTGTTCTCCATAGTGGTTCCACCCATTTACATTCCCATCAATAGTGTAAGAGCAATACACTATTTTAGATATATTGGTTTAGAGAAATACATTATTAAAATGAACTTCACCAGCTTCTTTTTTCCTTTTTTAATGCAGTTACCAAACAATTCAAAATCACATATGTGGCTCACCTTTGTGGCTTGCATGATATTTCTATTGAACAGCACTAGTCTAAATTCCATCAGCTCTTCCAGGGCACTTTGAAGGCCACCTTTTCTGTGAAGTTCTCCTTGATTCCCTTCTTGGAATCCCTTTTTCTGCTACCTGCCTCACAGTATCAGTGAGCACAGGCTAGCAGGCGTCTGTGTGTGCCTCACCCATTCAACGGTATGTAAGCCCTCAGGGGAACAGGCCCAGTTGCCTTCCTCTTTGCAGCCTTCAGAATGTTTCCTGGCCAAGCCCAGAGCTGGGCACAAGCAACAGCTCAGCTGGTTCAGCTTAGATGAACTGAAGTGCAACCAGGGTAGGCATGGAGAAGCTGGCAAGGCAGCCCCAGAGGTCCACCCAGGACCAAAAGCCCCACAAGCGCAAGCAGCAGAGGCCACTTCTTAACGTCATCTCTTCTACCCCACTGCCTCAGGGCCCAGCTGTTCAGCCCCCAGCTCCTAGAGAGGCAGAAAGAAAGGGCAGGGACTGTTGCAGAGGAAGCCTGGGGTTTCAGTTGCAGGTGCAGAGGCCTAGGGAAAGGGTGCTTATTTGCCTAAGTTATGAGTATTAGCCTGTATAGTGGGGATGTTACATAAGCAGGATCTGGAGTCAGAGAGCTGAGTTCAAATTCTAGATCTGCCTTGTGAAAACACCAAAACCATTGAATTGTAGACTTTAAATGAGTGAATTGTGATGTGTGAATTACACGTCTATAAAGTGGTTATATCCATTTATAAGCTGTAGAACCAAGAGCAAATAGCTTCACCTCTCTGTGCCTTAAGTTTTACATTGACAGGAGAAGGTGATAATTATAGTACCTATCTCACAGAGCTCCTGTTAGAATTAAATGAGCAAATGCGTGTGAAGTATTTCATGGTATGCCCATAGTAAGTGCTTATTAAATTTCAGCTTCTATTATTCCTGTGTACCAAGCCCTGTGCTAATCTTGTCACATACAGTATTTCATTTGGCTCTCACAACAAGCTCAAATTGGCATGCATGTATTACCAGCTGCATGCAGACATTTAGTCAAGAGGAGCTCTGTGTTGATCGAGGTGTCTATTGGCAGAGCTAGAATTGGACCCCTGGGTTCCTGCCCCTTCCCTCTTTGACGTGGCTCTCTGCTCACAGGAATTTGGCCACCTGTGGGCGGAAATCTCAAGCAGGCCTCTCCTGAATACCAGCGAGGTCTGAGGAGATGTGAGAGGCCTTCCTCTAGGATATGTGTCTTTGTACCTGCGACCAACCCAGCAGGGGACCTCCAGACAGCCCTTAGGACTGGAGGCTGATCCAGGACTAAGGCAACCATAGGGTAAGAACCATAGCAGCCATGGCCATCGGGCCATACTGGCTAAGAGCACTCATGTTCTTAAAGCCAATTCTCACTTTGGAATGGTAAGGATTCACCTGGGGTTTCTTGATCATCTATGGGATCCCAGGAGCTGCTCTAGGTGATTCTCTATGTCTTATTTCTGTGAATCCTCACAATGAGGTAGGCATTACTGCCCCAGTTTACAGGTATGGAGCATGAGGCTCAGAGAGGTGATTTACCCATTATGGAGCCAGGAATCAAACCCTATTCATTAACCAACTCATTCATTCATATTTCTTCATTCATTCATTCATCATCTATGAGGTGCTGGGGATACAAATGTGAATTAATTTCTGTTATGGGAAAAATGCTGAGGTAGAACTAAGGAGGGAGGAATACAGTGACAGCTGGGAGGTGTGTGTGTGTGTGTGTGTGAAGTGTGTGGTGGGGGGAGGCTGGCAGGCAATGAATGTCTCTCAGACAAAGCGTTTGGTGAAGAACAGATACAGTTTCACTGGGGTGCGGAAGTGAAAAAGTGAAGACATTTAGGGGAGGAATGGCTCAGGAAAATTGGGAAGGCCCAGCAGAATGTAGGTGTTTATGGGCGGTGAGATGGCACATGGTGAGGCTCATGGAGGACATGGGGGCTGATGTGAGAGGTGAACCTGCAGCCTGTGCCTTAAAGGTCTTGTGTGCCAGGGAGTCTGAACTTGATTTGCTGAGCCTGAGGAGCCACTGAGGGTTTTCAGCGAACATGGTCTATTGATTTTATAGGAAGCCCTACATTCCGGTTCAAAGGACTTTCTTCAGGGCTCAGTTGGTAAAGAATCTGCCTGCAATGCAGGAGACCCTGGTTCAGTTCTTGGGTGGGGAAGTTCCACTGGAGAAGGGATAGGCTACCCACTCCAGTATTCTTGGGCTTCCCTTGTGGTTCAGCTGGTAAAGAATCTGCCTGCAATGCAGGAAACCTGGGTTCAATCCTTGGGTTGGGAAGATCCCCTGGAGAAGGGAAAGGCTACCTACTCCAATATTCTGACCTAGAGAATTCCATGGACTATATAGTCCTTGGGGTTGCAAAGAGTTGGACACGACTGAGCGACTTTCAGTAGTCACTAGTCACTACAAAACACCCTACTATGAAAGCAGAGTAGAGGGCAGATCTGAGAGGCTGGCCTGGAGACAGGCACCCACACCAAAGGTATCTGGAATAGGTCAGGAAAGAGATGACAGATAAACTCCAGCCATAGCCCTCAGGAACAAAAACTTGGGGACAAATTTCCCAAGACTTGTTAGGTGGTAGATTCGACCGGTATGATTCAGTGCAGTGGATGGGTGGGGATTGAGGATGATTGCCAGGCTCTGTCTTGGGCAACTGGGTAGATGAGGTTCCAAGGCCCTGAGGCAGGAACAGAGGAAACAAACATGGGGCAGGTTGCATTGAAGGTTATTTAGTTCTAGAAAGGCTGCATTTGGGGCCCAGCTGTGAGGTCTGGGCTGGAGAGATTTGAGAGCTGTCAGCTGATTTCTAGATTCTTAGTCTAGTACTTCTCTTTCTACTCCACTCAGCCTGACTCAAATATCTTCTGCAAATGGAAGTTCCCCATGATGCAGGCCATCCTGAGCAGCAGATAAGCCCCCATTGGATCTGTACTCCAAGTGCAATTCAGCTAGGAGGCAGGGAGGTTTCTATAGGGTTCATACAAATGCAGCAAGACTCAGAGTGGACAGACAGGGGGCTGGACAGAAAGCTAAGAGATTACCTTAGACGGCCTTGTTCCAGGCAGAATTCCCCCTAAACCCAGATTTCCCTGAGTACCCTCCCCCATCCTACTTAGTCAGGGAAGAGCTGAAAGAACTCTGGGTAAGGCAAGGACCAACCGGAGTGTGATTTGCATATAATTTGCATAAGACAATCTGTTCTTTGGTAATTTTAAAGTGAAAATGTTATCATCACTCCCTGGAAGGTCATTGCATGATTTTTCGCTCCTTTGTTCTTCCATATACACAAACTGCCCCAGGTCTGCCCTCTAGGAGGGCCTTTTGGGGAGGAGGGGCCAGAGGGGGCTTGGAGAGGAGGACCCCGGCCCCCAGTGTCCTCCAGCCTCAGCTCAGGTCTGGGGCGTCCTCCTCAGGAAACCATGCAGACCCAAGCTTCTGTTGACCCTCGCTTAGGCCTTTTCAGAGGCCCCCCCCCCCCCCGCCCAGGCCTAGGTTGCTGCCTACCTCCCCCTAACCCCCAGTTGCTGCCCTGCTCTGTGGCTTCCCTTGGGGCCCAAGCAGCTCACAGCACAGGCCTGGCTCAGGGGACGTTTTCTAATAGGCGGATAATTGCCTCTGTTAATTGCAATTTGATTTCAGCAATCTTTCTGTGAGAGCCTGGAGGCCTCAGCCCCAGATAGGGAGAGAGGGTGCAGGGGCAGAGCCTACAAGCTAGGGTCTCACCTTGAAACTTACCACCTGCTGGGGGTCCCCTAGACTCTGTTGCTGTGAGGTAGGGGACCGGGGTCTGAGCTGCATCTCACCCCGATGGCCTCATCTCTTCAAGAAGGACACACAGGGGATGGCTTCAAACACCACTAGCCCCCAAGGAGCAGTTTGATAGCGCTTCTGGAAGGAGTGAGCTGGCAGGTACCCCAGGGTCAGAGCAGGGACCCCATAGCAGAGTCTGGACGGTTTCCTGCTAGAGCCAAGAGGCTGCTGGAGTTGTTTTATGACCATCCCCATCCCTTAAGGGGCTTCCCTGGTGGCTCAGCTGGTAAACAATCTGCCTGCAATGCAGGAGACCTGAGTTTGATCCTGGGTTGGGAAGATCCCCTGGAGAAAGGAATGACTACCCTCTCCAGTATTCATGCCTGGAGAATCCCATGGACAGAGGAGCCTGGCAAGCTACAGTTCATGGGGTTGCAAAGGGTCAGACACAATTAAGCAACGAACACTGTCACTTTCCATCCCTCAAAGTTGTTCCTGGGGCTGCCACCATCTCTTCCTCCTTTCCAGCCAACCCTGTCCTCCTCAGAGCATGGCTTTTGGAGTCCCACTGCCTAATGCTCCTAGAACAAGTTCCTTTATTTCTCTATGCTTCAGTTCCTCGCTTACAAAGTGGGGGAAATAATCGTACATCTGTTGTGTTGTCATGAGGATCAAACAGTCGACATATGCCAAGTTCTGCACCCAGTGCCTGGCATGTTTGAGCTTCTCTATAAAGACAGCTGGATTCTGGTTTTCACTATTATCCACACCTTCAGGCACCATGTTGCTGGTCCTAAGACCTGCAGCCTAAGGCCAGAGGGTCCCTGAGGGCCAACATAGAATCAAGTGGGAGGAAGCACCCTAAGGTGAGAGTCCCTGGATGAAGCAGGCCCTGAGGTAGGGTTGGGGCTGGGAGAGGGAGTCTTTCAGCCTGAAGTCTCCTGGTCTTTTTAGACACCAGGTGGATGTTGGCTTCCCTGGTGGCCCAGACGGTAAAGAATCCTCCTGCAATGCAGGAGACCCGGGTTCGATCCCAAAGTTGGGAAGATCCCCTGGATAAGAAAATGACAACCCATTCCAGTATTCTTGCCTGGAGAATTCCATGGACAGAGGAGCCTGGCAGGCTATAGTTCATGGGGTCAAAAAGAGTAGGACACGACTGAGCAACTAACACACACTAGGGATGTTGGTTGTAATGTGCTCACTTAAAGTAAAGTAGTAGTTGGGTTACTTCATCCACTCTCTTCCACCTTTGTCTACCCATCTGAACTAGCCACTCTTCACCAGAGAAGAGGACTCTTTGGAAGGAGACGTCTCCAGGGAAGGGGGAGGTTTGTGAGTCAGGTTGAGTCCTTGGAAACGTACCTGGAGACAAGTGGAATTGGGCTCAGGTTCCTTTCCCACATGCTTTGTGGACCTTCCCCCTCCCCCGCCCCCGACTCCACCTCTCCCAGCCTCAGTTTGCCCCTCTGCACTAAGGGAGCTATTCCATCTCCCACATGGGGTGGCCATGGGGATTAGCCAGAATAACACGTGGCAGCATGTAGGGAGGTGCCTAGTGAATAGCTGTTTCCTCCCTGCCCCCTCCCCTCTTTTCACATGTGAGGGGAGCAATTATCTTCCCATGTTTATGCATGTGCTGCATACCTCTCCCCACCCAATTCCTCAGCGCAGAGGTGGAGGTGTCAGGCCCCTGCCTTCCTTCCCACAGCACACAGGCCTTCTCTGTTGCTGGTGAGGGCATGGCGGGAGGAGAGAGAGGCAGGCAGTGGTTTGGGGCCCAGGGGGAATGTCTCGGCGCCTGCCCACCACTTCTGACCTGCTGTTCTAGGCAGCATGCTAATTAAGCCAGGAGGACCCACAGAACAGAATTACAGGCCCCCTGCCTCAGTCCAGCCCCAAGTGGCCTGGTGTGGAAATGGGCTGCACAGACAGGCCCTTTGCTTGGGGTTTGGGGGTGGGGTAGAGCTGGGCTGAGGCAGCAGCCCAGAAAGGAAACAGAGGAGGGGGTGGCAGAGGTCTAGGAGAGCCTGGCCTGTGAGCAGGGCAGGAACCAGGAGCTGTGAGGAGAAGGCCATGATCTCTGCTTGATCCTGGCCTGTGCTGGGCCTGGTCTGGCCTGGCCCTGCCTGTAAAGGAGGTGTTGACAGAATGATAGGGTGGGAGGTCCTGAGATGGGGGCACTGAAGGGCCAGCATGCTGGGAGGTGACTGCTTGGTACATTGTCCTGGGGCTCCTAGTCTGTACCACTTACTGTTGATTTGTGTGACTGGGGCAAGTCCCTTCACTTCCCTGAACCTCAATTTCTTCCTCTCTAAAATGAGGCTGGTGACAATATGTAGTGAAAGCACGCAGGGGAAGGAGGCATACTAGATTCAGGAGAGTAATTACCTCTGGGAAGGGCAGGAGGAGGAGCCTGGGACCAGAGAGTACTTAAGGGCCCTAAACTCTATCTGGGTTGTTTTATTCCTAAAACAAGATATGGAATGACGTTAAGATTTGACAAAGCTGGGTGGTGGGTACAGAGGTGTTTGTTAACATTTTTTTCCTTGCGTCTTGCCTGCATGTCTGAAATATTTAATAATAAAACAAATGTCCAGTGACAGCATTATACACAGGATTCAAAATGTGCCGAACTCCAGGCATCTCTCACAGGAATGGAACTGATGTGTTAGAAGCCCCACTGCTGATGGCGACCATGAGTCAGAGGAATATGCAAATCCATGCTTTTTAAGTTGTACTCAAAAAAACATTCTTCAAATTTACATACGCCATTTGTGATATTAATAGGCATGTAATGAGGAATAAGGGCTTCCCAGGTGGCACTTCCCAGTGGTAAAGAACCCGCCTGCCAATGCAGGTCTTGAGATATAATGAGATGTGGGTTCGATCCCTGGGTCAGGAAGATCCCCTGGCAGAGGGCATGGCAACCCACTCCAGTAGTCTGCCCTGGAGAATCCCATGGACAGAGGAACCTGGTGGGCTACAGTCCATAGGGCCGCAAAGTGTTGGGCATGACTGAGGTGACTTAGCACACAGTATGTCCATGTGAGGAGCTGTCTCATTGGAAAAGACACTGATTCTGGGAAAGATTGAGGGCAGGAGGAGAAGGGGGCAACAGAAGGTGAGATGGTTGGATGGCATCACTGACTCAATGGACGTGAGTTTGAGCAACCTCTGGGAAATGGTGAAGGACAGGGAAGCCTGGTATGCTGCAGTCCATGAAGTCACAAAGAGTTGGACATGACTGAGTGAGCAAACAACATCAACAATATAATATCATATCATATATCATATATATATTCCTTTCAGATTCTTTTCCCTTATATTTTATTACAAAATATTGAATTTAGTTCCCTGTGCTACACAGTAGGTTGGTGTTTATTATCTTTTTTATATATAGTGGTGTGTGTGTGTACGGGCTAAGTCACTCTGGTCATGTCCAATTTTTTGCGACCCCATGAACTGTAGCCCACCAGGCTCCTCAGTCCATGGGATTCTCCAGGCAAGAATACTATAGTGGGTTGCCATGCCCTCCTCCAGGGGATCTTCCTGACCCAGGGATAGAACCTGAGTCTCTTATGTCTACTGCATTGGCAGGCAGATTCTTTACCACTAGCACCACCTGGCGGAGAAGGCAATGGCACCCCACTCCAGTACTTTTGCCTGGAAAAATCCCATGGATGGAGGAGCCCGGTGGGCTGCAGTCCATGGGGTTGCGAAGAGTTGGAAACGACTGAGTGACTTCACTCTCACTTTTCACTTTCATGCATTGGAGAAGGAAATGGCAACCCACTCCAGTGTTCTTGCCTGGAGAATCCCAGGGACGGAGGAGCCTGGTGGGCTGCTGTCTATGGGGTAGCACAGAGTCGGACACGACTGAAGCAACTTAGCAGCAGCAGCAGCAGCAGCACCACCTGGGAAGCCCTATATAGTGATGTATATCTGTTAATTCCAAACTACTAATTTATCCTTCCCAAGGATAAATTATCTGGATTTATCCTTAAAACCAGACTGCTGGTTTTAGGTTCAATGCATGAGACAGGGTGCTCGGGGCTGGTGCACTGGAATGACCCAGAGGGATGGGATGGGGAGGGAGGTGGGAGAAGGGTTCAGGATGGGGAACACATGTACAACCGTGGTGGATTCATGTCAGTGTATGGCTAAACCATTACAATATTGTAAAGTAATTAGCCTCCAATTAAAAAAAAAAAAATATATATATATATATAAAGAAGGTTGAGATAAAAAGGATCATCCCCCTATCATGAGGCTGGGTGAGTTTGTACTTAGAAATCATCCAGTCCATCATTCACTTCTCCATCTGCAGCTTCTGCACCTCTGGCCCTGGTGCATGCAGCAAGCTCCTTCTCAAAACTCCTTCCTTGGCTTCTCTGAAGCCTCCTTGTCTTGATTCTCTTCTGACTGCTATGGCTATGTGTTACCACCCCCCACCCCCACCCCACACACACACACTCACATACACACACACACAGACATGTATTTACAGCCTTCTCTGCTTCCTCCTGCTTTCTATTCACCAACTCATGACAGCCTCCCACCCCCACCCTGCCAAGGTCCTGGATTGGGCACACTGTTCTTGTTTTATGACACACTCTACTCCTTCGGTCCCACTGCTGCCTTCTTAATAGAATCTTTTTCAAATTTCTCTCCAGCACCCCTCCTTTGCAAGACTCCAGTCTCACACTCTCAACTATGATGGACATCATGGTTGTCCATCTTCATCTGGGATAGTCTAGCACCTCAAATTCAACATGTATAAACTAGATTCATCGAGTCTTCCATGTCCTCTCCAGCACCCAATTTCTTGTCCAGTTTCTGTTTATGGCACCCTTCTTCTCTTAGTTCAATCATCCCAAATCCTTCCTGTTTCTGCTTTCCCCTCCCTCATCCTTCAATGAGTTGACCTCAGTACACAGACTGGTGAGTCTTCACAGGTAACAGCTCCTGCTCCCATAGGATTCCTTCCCCCCAACTTTTGTCCTCATCGCCTGTCTGACCATCTCAGCAGCTGCTTCCCAGGTGGTGCTCCTCCCTCTCCACCTCTCTTCCTGACTCCCCAGTGCCTGTTGGCAAGTTTCACTTCTTCAACCTGGGAGGCACGATTCCGCTTAATAGACTCCAACTGCCCTTTCTAACCCTGAACCCGTTGCTCATGCAGGAAACCTTCCTCTCCAGGTGGACCAGTAGCATTTGGCTTTTATTGAGTCCCTGGGGCTCCTCACTGCCCCCTAACTGCCTTGGTCTATATGGGAGACATAAACGCACTTGCTTGCAGGAGCTGGGTAGGGAGAGAATTGAGTGAAGTGAGTTGGGGAGTGGTGGAGTGGTAGAGAGTGAGGAGAACTGGAAAGGGCAAGGCCCCCCTCACATGGTTTACAGGGGTACATCTCCTCAACCCCCACCATTTGTGCCCATGCAGGAATGAGGGCCCAGTGTTGCAAGATCCTCCAATTTAGCGAAACAAGCCAGAAATCCAACACTTGAAGGTGAAATATAGAAGTTTCACAGTGTTGGCAAATACTTCAGATTCTGTTGTTGTAAAATTTTGTACTGGGCCACAGAAAACAAATGTGACTGAATGCTGTTTATGGGTTCCAGGCTTGCAGTATCTGGTCTCTCCTCACACCCATCCCCTGCTTAGAGTACCCTCCCTGCCCCTTGTGCCCCTTGCCCCCCAGTTCTCAAGGCCCAGCTGAAATCCCATCAAGTTGGCCAAGCCCTCCCTGGCCACCTCAGTCCACCCCAGCTTCCTGTGATATTTAACCTTCAACATCATGTCCCTGTGCCCAGCTGGGATGCTTGCAGAGGCAGCTGAGCAAGGAGGTTAGGGGTTAGAGGTGTGGGACTGTAATTTGGCTGCCTAGATTTGAATACCAGGCTTCCATGTTGGCTCAAACACTAGAGGTGTGGGTCAGGAAGATTCCCCTGGAGGAGCACATGGCAACCCACTCCAGTATTTTTGCCTGGAAAATCCCATGGACAGAGAACCCTGGCAGGCTACAGTCCACAGGGTCACAAAGAGTCAGACATGACTGAGTGACTAACACTTTATCTACTTATTAGATATTGTGTGATCTTAGGCACATTTTCTGCCTTCTCTGTGACCCAGTTTCTCTCTCATGGGGTTGTTATAAGGATTAAATGGGATAAGCCATAAAAAGCACTTGGAATAGTACCTGGCTTATATAATAAACACTCAGTAAATGTTAGCTGTTCTTATCATGACTACTTCGGGTCATTCACTGGCCGTGTATATGCTCAGATTGTGCCTGTTGAACGATAAGCTCAGAGAGGGCAGGAAGCATGTCTTATAGCTTCTGTACACTTCCTCATCTGCACCCTCCCCCGACCCCGAAACAGTCCCTTAACACCTAGTCCACACAGCCAGATACACGATCAATGCTTGGGGAAATGTTGGTTGTAACAGATTGAATTCAATCAGAAAATATATATTGTAGATGAACTCTGTGTCAGGCACTATGCTAGGTGTCAGCAGCAAGACATAGAGGTACCAGCACTCACCATGGGGTTAGGCGCCCCAGGTTGCTGCCTCCTAGGAGCCTGAGCACCTGCCAACTACTTCACCTTCCTGACCTTTATTTTAGGATCTTTGATGTTAAGAACACCCACCAAGTGATATTGGAGGCACTGGGGGTGAGGTATGAGTGTCAAGTCTCAACCTCAGTAGCCATTTTCTTTGAGATTCAAATGAAAGTATTCAAATGTGGGTTCCCGGAAGAAGAGTGCATCTCTCCTAATGGGAGCCTGGCAGGTCGGCCTCCTCTCACAGTGCCCTCTGGTTCTGAGCCTGTAGAAGTTCATCTACAGGTTATCTCCTTGCCCCCAGGTGTCGTCTCCAGACCTCATTCTCAAAGAACATGCTCCCCCCAGGGGTCGGGGTGGGGGAGCAGTCTGGACTGGATCAGATGAAGGGGCTTA